>NW_012111475.1:1172223-1214603 GCF_000951035.1 Colobus angolensis palliatus
GAGGAGGAGGGTGGAGAGGGAAGGAGGGAGCGCGCGGAGCGCGAGGGAGGAGGGAACGAGAGAGCAAGCGGCGGAGGGAGGGGAGACCAACTTCTAGTGCTACCATAATTCGCCTAAAGCAGGTGCAGCAACTTTCACCCCGCCTGGCAGCCCGCTGAGAGCTAGAGAAGACCACGTGCACCAAACTTTAGGGGAGGAAAAATGGGAACGTGGGGAGAAGACGTGGGGCGGCAGATCTGAAAAAGATGGTAGGATTCACCCTGGCCTCGGACTCATCCTATGGCGCGCTTGCAAACCCCGGCCATCCCCTGGAGTCTGGAGGTACGGCCAAGTCCTGCTCCCACACGGTTCACTGGTTCCCGGCGGGCTGCGCTCGGCGCGGGGAGTGGCCGGGGGCCCAGAGACGGAGCCAGCGTCAGGCTCGGGCCCTGCCTGGCCTCCCTCCTGCTCCCCACTGCGTGGGGGCTGAGGGTGGGCTTTCTGAGCCGAGGGTAGGCGGTGGGGAGGCCCTTTCAGGGCTTTGTGAACGGTCACCCCCAGGTGCGCACTGCCTCCCTCTGCGGAAAGGGAATTTCCCGTATAGTGCTCTGCGAACCAGTGAAGAAGGGGCCCAAGGCCAGAGCCACGCGGGCAAAGTGAAGTGCAAAGTTGAGGACGAATTAGATTGTAAACAAAACTCCGCGTCTCTGAACATCGCTTTTGCCCAGGTGGACTGGAGGGGTTGTGGTGGTGGTGGCGATGGTGTGTTTGGCTTGGGAGGGGGAGGTCTGGGTGAGGAAATGCCCACGGCCCAAGGGGCAGGGCTGTGCTGGTAGCAGACGCACCACTCAGAGTCCCGTGGAAATCTGAATACCCGTCCCACCTCCCCGCCCCACACACGCCGGCAACATCTCCCATCTGTCTGCGTGTGTTGGGGGTGGGGAGAAGTGAAGGAGGCCTCAGGAGTCCTCATGAAGTATCCCAACCCAGTCAGTGATGCCAGGTCCCCATGACCAAGGGAGGATCCTGCTGTGGGATCAGGACAGGAAGACAATGGCTCTTGAAGCCTCCCCTGGTCCTAAATCCTCAGGCAGGTGGACAAGGGGCAGGCATAGTGTGTGAGCCCCTGTGGAGTGGGAGCTGTAAGCCTGAGGGGTGGGGGTGGAGCTGCAAGGATTGATGCTAAGTTGCCTGGGGGGAGGGGATTTCTTGGCCCTTCCAGTGGGCCTTGAAAGGAAAGGGGATGTCAGAGAGGAGGCACCCTCTTGGGTTGTTTTTCATCACTTCTGTCCCTTTTCTATAATGTTATTGACACCTGCACAGGTCCACATTTTATGTATTTGCCCTGTTGGGCAAGTGTGACAGGCATACTTAGGTCTTGCTGGAGCATTTTAGATTTCTAGGTGTGAAATTGTGCAGGGAAGACTCTAAGTGCCATTTATGTGGACATCTTGGTGTCCTTTCCAGTGTGGCAACTGAGATAACCATAGCCATAAGAATAAAATAACAGCTAACATCTGAGTCGCACCACCCACCAGCCATTTAATCTTCACAGTAACCCCAGGAGGGAGATATTTCTATTATCTCCATTTTATAGAAGAGGAAACTGAGGCACAAAGAGATCAAGTCACTTGTCTGGGCTTACACAGCTGCTGGTCAGTGATGAGCCAGATTCCAACTAGAGCCACTTCAATGAGGACAAGAAAGAAGCTCATGGTGGTCTCTGAGGTGGCACTGCCTGCTTGTGGGTTAGCTGAGGGGAAGGATATTCTGGGAGAAAGAAAGCCGTTGGTAGTACTATCTGATTTACCTTCTGTCGAGGGCCAGCTCTGGTGGAAGTCATGGTGTGTGGACAGCCCCAGGCCAAGCCTGGAGTGGCAGGTCCTTGTGTCAGACCAGCTGGGCCAGTGACTATGTCCTCAGTTCTCCTTCCCATCCTTCTTGCAGCAAAGGCTGAGGGTGGGGTGAGAACTAGGGGCTTTGGAGACAAAAGAGAGAATTTCTGTAGGGGGCCATGGAATAAGGTGACCTCTGAGGGACTTCTCCAGCCCTTTTCTGGCTGGTTCACTGAATGCTTTTCCCATCCCCTTCCTGCAGCAGCCCTTGTACCTCACACATGGGCTCACTTGCCCAGAGGGATTGCCCTGGGAAATCCTTCACTTTCAGTTCAGTTTACCCCTCATCTCCAGGCCAGTTCAGTTCCCAGCTCCCGGTGGGCTACAGTGGGGGCTCAAGGCATCAAAAGACCCTGTCTTGTCTTCACCTAAAAGGCATTTTAGGGAGGAAGACAAAGCCTCCCCAAAGAAAGATACAGAACAAATGCCCCCAAATCAAAGAAGCCAGTCCAAAGCCCTTCTTCCTGGTGCAACAGCTTCGTTAAGAAGGTTGAAAAGAGTAGCCCTTGGCTCCAAAGTGGGAGTGACTGGGAGCAGGCAGGAGGATCCCCTTTTTGTCCTTGTTCCTTCACGGGACTCAGGGCAGGTGCAGGTGCTTTGGCGGTGGCGGGAACCAAGGCTCATGGCTTGGCCCCTCCATGGGGGCCATAGTTAAGAGCACAGGGGCTAGAGTCAGGCAGCCTTGGGTTGAACTTCAGCCTCTGTCACCAGTGTGTTAACCAGTGTGTGACTGAGGCAAGTTACATGATGTTTGAGTCTCAGTTTCCTCACTCATCAATTGGGAGGTTAGGAGGCCTCCTTGGGTGGTTGGGAGGGAGGATGGGCAAAACTTCTAGCCTGGTAATGTGTTCCTCACATGCTTTCCATAATTACTTATTTTCCCTTTGATGAGCTCCAGGATGAGGAATGTTGACCTCACAAAGCTGCAGATCATGAGTTGCCACTTATTAAATGCTTGCCAGGCAGTCGAATAATGTGCTGTTCAGCTTATCACCCCAGCAATGGTGACTCTTCTCCAGGTGAAGCTGAGAGAGGTCAAATGACTTGCTCAGGTCACAGAGCTAGGAAGTAGTGTGGCAAGGACTTGCTCCCAGGTCTCCTGCTCTGAAGCAGATGCCCTTTCCCAAGGTCAGCCGCCATCCTATTGTGGAGGTGAAGTGGGCTGATAGATGAGCTTGTTCCTAGCAGCAGGCCTGATACTCAGGAGTAGGTTGGGGTGGTAGTGGTGTGTGCATCTAGAAACATTTGCTTCATTCCCATGGTCCCAACAAACCTAAGCCCAGATATTTTATATTTATTTTATTATTATTATTGAGACAGAGTCTCACTCTGTCACCCAGGCTGGAGTGCAATGGCGCGATCTAAGCTCACTGCAACCTCCGCCTTCCGACTTGAAGCAATTCTCCTGCCTCAGCCTCCCGAGTAGCTGGGACTACAAGCTCATGCCACCATGCCCTGCTAATTTTTGTATTTTTAGTAGAGATGAGGTTTTGCCATGTTGGCCAGGCTGGTCTCGAGCTCCTGACCTCAAGTGATCTGCCTGCCTTGGCCTCCCAAAGTACTGGAATTACAGGTGTGAGCCACTACACCTGGCCAAAAACTATTTTTTAGTTATTGAGGAATAAAACTTTATCAGCATAGGCTGGGAGCGGGGGCTCACGTCTGTAATCCCAGCACTTTGGGAGGCTGAGGCAGGCGGGCGGATCACCCAAGGTTGGGAATTCGAGACTAGCCTGACCAACATGGAGAAACCATCTCTACTAAAAATACGGAATTAGCCAGGCGTGGTGGCACATGCCTGTAATCCCAGCTACTCGGGAGGCTGAGGCAGGAGAATCGCTTGAACCTGGGAGGCGGAAGTTTCAGTGAGCTGAGATGGCACCATTGCACTCCAGCCTGGGCAACAAGAGCAAAACTCCATCTCAAAAAACAAGACAAAACAAAAAATAAAAATAAAACTCATTTTATCTGCAGTAACTCCACTCCACTCCGCTCCTAAGTATATGCCAATAAAAATGCATATGTACATATGTTCACCAAAAGGCATACACCAGAATGCTATGCCATCTATTCGCATGTGCTCACTATTCACAATAGCCGTCAACAGTGGAATAGGTGACTAAACCACGGTCTTCTCATCCGTGGGCTAGTACTTGGCAATGACAATGAGCAAACCATTGCCACATGCAACAACGTGGAGGAATCTCACAAATATAATGTTGCTTACAAATATGTTGAGCATAAAAGCCAGACACAAAAGAAAACACAGTTTGATTCCATTGATATGAAATTCAAAACCCAATCCAATGAATTTATGGCATTAAAACTCAGGAGCATGGCTATTTTAGGTGGAGGTGTGACAGAGGGGCACAAGGGGATTTCTGGGGGTCTTTTTGAATTTGGGAGTTGGTTACATACATGTGTTCACTTTGTAAACATTAATTGAGCTATACATTTTGTGCTTAAAAATGAAACATGTAAAAATCATTGCTAATATACGCCTTTTCCATGACTCTCCTTCTTTCCCATTCTCCATCCTTCCCTTGTGGTTTCCTGAAGTTGGCCTTCCCAGGTAAGTTTTCTACTCTTACTGCTTTGGTATTGCTTGGGTATCTCAAAATTTTCTTTTGTTTTAGTTATTTATTTTTATTCATTTTTGTGGCATAGTCAAATATCAAGCAATTAAAATTTTAAATGCAAGGTAGCCTGCTCCTTGTTTTTACTTGTGTTTTGCTGAACTTCATGCTGCCGATATGAATGTCTATATGTTTGTTGCATGTGTTGTGTTTGTCTCTAGGTCACTTACTTAAGAGGCCACTGGAAAGGATTCTACCATATCAGTGCGCCCCGTCTTGTTTTGTCACCCAGCCTCCCACTGATGGGACAGTTCGATTGTAGTGGATGTTTGGGTATTATGGTCTCATTGCTGTGGTAGGCTTCCTTCTGTGACCTCCCTTCCCATTGTACCTCTCCTTCCCCGCTGTGGTTCCTCTACTCCGGAATCTTTTGCCTTTCCCATCTCCCCACTGTTCCTCCATTCCCTGCTTCCCAATCTTTCTGACTGGGAAAGGCCTAGAATTTCTGCTGATTGGAGGTGAGGGAGGAATAGGAGAGGGACAGCCTTTTCCTTTTCCACAAAGGCTGCTCTTCCCCAAGATCAATGATGATTTAAAGAGAGAACTATTTCATTAGGGGTTGACATCTTAATGAACTGTGCCAGGAACTTTCAAGGCACTCTCTAGGCTTCCTCGGTTTTAAGCGGGGCTCCTACCTCTGGGGGAGGCTTATCAGTTTACCATATTGCCCCAAGTAGATGACCATGGTAGTGTGGGTAGCTGTGCCAGGGGCTGTGGAGGAGAGGGCCCCCAGGACTGGAGTGAGGCTGGCTTGTCCTTCTAGGTGCCAGGCTGACCAGGGGCCTGGGCCCTTGGAGATGTTTGCAGTTCCTTTTGGGACTTTTAGGGAGTCAGAGACTCAGGCCTTGTCCAAAGGGTAGTGGGCATGGAACTTTGGGCTGATTTGTCGAAAACCAGTCATTAAAAATCAGGAAATAGGCCGGGCGCGGTGGCTCAAGCCTGTAATCCCAGCACTTTGGGAGGCTGAGACAGGTGGATCACGAGCTCAGGAGATCGAGACCATCCTGGCTAACATGGTGAAACCCCGTCTCTACTAAAAATTACAAAAAACTAGCCAGGCGAGGTGGTGGGCACCTGTAGTCCCAGCTACTCTGGAGGCTGAGGCAGGAGAATGGCGTAAACCCGGGAGGTGGAGCTTGCAGTGAGCTGAGATCCGGCCACTGCACGCCAGCCTGGGCGACAGAGCAAGACTCCATCTCAAAAAAAAAAAAAAGATCAGAAAATAAACGATAACTTGACAAACAGTGAGTGATTTTCCACTAATTGGAACACAGCATCTTTAGGTCAAATGAGATCCCTACATGGAAGGATTTCTGTGCAGGAAGAGAGCAGAACATACTGGGAGGGGCCAAGAGAGCAGACCCAGTGCCTTATCCTTCCCTCATGCACCCCACCCATGGGGGTGGGGATGGGGTGGAGGATGCATGAGGGTAGCAGAAGCCCCAGGAGTGGGCACAGAGAAACGAATTCCTTTTCCGTTCATTTAGTTCTTCCTTATCTTTTTTTTTTTTTTTTTCTTTTTGGAGACGGGGCCTCTGCTCTGTTGCCCAGGCTGGAGTGCAGTGGTGCAATCACTGTGATCAACCTCCTGGGCTCAAGTGATCCTCCCATCTCAGCCTTCCGATTAACTGTGACCACAGGTGTGAGCTACCACACTCGGGTAGAGAAGGGGTCTCTCTGTTGCGCAGGTTTGTCTCAAACTCCTGGACTCAAATAATTCTCCCGCCTCGGCCTCCCAAAGTGCTGGGATTGCAGGTGCAAGCCACCTCGTCCAGCTCTTCCTTATCTTTTAGGAGCTATCCCACATCTTCCATCCACTTAAAGACTTTTGGATTTAAGTCTCAATTCTGTCACTTTTCTAGCCCCAAATCCTGAAGCAAGGGGCTTGACCTCAGTTTATTCAACTGCAAGATGGGAAGAAAGATGACAGTCTGGCAGAGAGGTCATGAGGATGCATATGGCTCATGTAGGATTCTTCTCAGTTTAGGCATTGGATAGACTATAGCTACTGTTACTCTTTCTTGATTACCCCAGCCCACTTCTGCCTCTTTCCAGGTGCTTTTTAGCACTCCTATGTCATTGATGTTACAATGTGTTGTTAGCTAACTTATTTAATAAGCTCCTAGTAACTTTTAACAAACCCTATTGTTTGTTAACTGTTTAGCCATTTTATGCTTCATTTCTCCAACTAGATAATAAACTCCTTAGTTTAGGGACCCACAGTTTCAGTCATTTGGGGATTTCTCGTTGTACCCAGCTTAATTTCTTTTGCAAGGTAGCTGCACAGTACTTGCATATTGATTTGATTATGATTTGATACTTTAGAGCAAAGTTTAAAAAACAAAAATAGCCTAAAACTTTAGGGCAAGTTGGTGTCCTGCAGTTATCAGCTGCATGTTGTAGGACATATGTAATAACTGTGTCTTCATTGATTGCAAGGAAAGAGCTGGCTGGGGTCAAGAGGGGAACTTGGGTAGAAAATGGAACAAGGAAGACTCTCACTGCCTCAGAGCCATCCCCTTTTCTCAGAGGGCTGTGCTCCCCATTCTTCTTATCTCTCCTCTGGCTCCCTTTCTGCTTGTTGACTTAGGATGCCTTCAGAACTCTGTTCTTAGCAGAGGATGCATTCCTTCCCTATGGAACCTGGAAGACCTGAGGCTTGGGGTCTCAGCTGCTGGCCCTGGAGGGTGAGGTGGGATATGAAGGAGGAGAGTTAAAGCCCAGGTAGACTCACATTGAAAATAGCTGCCGTCTGTTGAGCATCGACTGTTCACCAGGCACTTTTAATATGTATCTCTGATTCCCACAACAGTCCTATTTTTTTTTAAGAGAAAGCAGTGCTCCAAATATCAGAGGCAATGAATATAGAGTAGAAATAAGGGAAGGTAAGAGAGTCTTTATACATCCCTTATTGTGTGTGGCATCTGGCTGGGTCCATGGAGTGGGGCTCACACACTTCCTGATCCTTGTAATTCTATGCAAGGTCTGGGCTCCAGGCCCCACCTCCTTCCTGGTTCTCCTGCACCCCCTCTGCTTTCTGGTCTTCACCATGTCCCCTAGGGTCTCCTCCAGTCCCCTCTCCTCTTAACCCATGACTCTCCAGCCCCCAGGACCTCTCTCAAGGTTGTTAGGCAGCAGGAAGTCCCTGGAGCCAGGCAGCTGAAGGCAAACTGAAGCTGGGTCTTGCTTAAAGAAGAACCACCCATACATCAGGCACTGTGCTAAGCGCGTTCCACACATGACCTCATTTCACCTCCCAACAGTCCTCTAAGATGATGCAACAGATACTTGTTGGTGCCCTGTCTGGTGCACTGTGACTTTTCACCCCTAAGGCTTCCAATCACTAGTGCCTGCCTTTCCTAGCCTAAGGGTTTCCTTTGGGCATTAGAGCCCACTTTTCCACTGTGTGGGAGGCCAGAAGTGCCAGGGAACTAGCACTTCCTGGAGGAGCCCTCCACCCATAACTGATGGGAATTGGTATATAAATACCCCTACTCCCTCACTCCACTTGTGGGATAACTCCAAGTCATGTGTGCTATGCATACTTCCAGGGTTTCCTCTGTGGGACTGAGCCCATCCTGTAGCTGGCTTGGTAACATATACTTTGTTGCCTCCTTTCCTTGTCTTACTTCCCCACTTTTCTACTGGTATTTCCTTCACCTCCTAAATCAACCATTTGCAATGGAATAGTGTCTCAGGGGCTGCTTCTGTGGGAACCCAGCCTAAATCAGGTTGATACTATTATTATCTTCATTCTATAAATGACAAGACTAAAGCTCAGAAAGTTTGAAATTCATACGTGGTTCCACAATTATGTAAGTACAGCACCTGCCTTCATACCCTGGCTTGTTACGCACCAGAGTGATCACCTCATTGCTCTGGTATATGGCTTCTTGAGGGCCCTTTACCTCTCAAGAAGTCTGGTTCAAGGCATTTCCCCTTGGCCTCCTGCCTTGAGAGGTAGGAGGTGGGGAGCAGGGTGGGTCAGGAGTACACTGGGAGTATTTCCAGCCCACCTAGCCCCGGTCTCCCTGTGGGACACTGGCCAGCAGTCATAGCCAGTCTTTGGATTGCAGGCAGAAAGAAGCAGAGAACACTTACAGGGCTGGAGATATGATGAATAGAAAGAAGTGAAAGCCACTGGAGTGCTGGAAAAGAAGAGAACTGAATCAGGGGTACAAGGAGAGGGCGGGCTTGGGGCTGAGGAATCTTTCTGAGCATTTGCAGTACACAGCAGCTCCTGCAAAAACTGAAGGAATGAGATGAGAGATAGGAAAGGATTTATTTTTTTCTGTTTTATTTTAGAGTCAGGATCTCACTTTGACACCCAGGCTAGAGTGCAGTGACGTGACTATAGCTTGCTGCAGCCTCGAATTCCTGGGCTCCAGAGATCCTCCTGCCTTAGCCTCTGAGTAACTGGGACTACAAAAGGATTTCTTGATGTTGGAGTTTGCTCAGCCAGGGAATGTGGAAAGTCCCCTGCTGAGAACCTTCGGACCAGAAAAGAAATCGGTCTGCCTCTTTTGTGAGAGTGGAGGTGGGCCCCTTGGGGCAGGAAAGACCTGATCCCTCCACAGACAAAAGTTACCTGGTGAGAACACCTTCATGTTTTCTATTTGTTTGGTTTTCATGGCACCTTTGTCTTAGTTTAGGTTCTCCCTGAAGCAGACTCTGACAGTGATTCAAGCATAAGTGGTTTATTTGGGAGGTGGTCCCGGAAATACCAGTGGGGGAGCAGGGCAGGGAGAACGAGGGAAGGCAGCCAATAAAGGGAGTGTTATCCCACTGTCAGCAAGAGGAGTGCGGTCCCACTGGGGACTTGAGCATGCGTGACACACACTGCACACAAGCCAACCCACGGGTGCAGGCCCTAGGGTACTCATCCATCAACCTCCCCTTCATCATGGGCTGCGGCCTCCTTCTAGGCGCGCTCTCCAGCACTTCCGGCCTGCTCTGGGTTGGAGCCAAGGGTGTTTCCACGGCCAGGAAAAAACCCTCAGGCAAAGAGCAGGTGTTGGCAGTAAGCAGGCTTTTACCTTTAGAGGCGAACACTGAGAGAGATGGGCAGGGTGCCAGTGCCTGCCACACTCTGCCCTACTGTTCTCCTGCTTAACTTTTCCTTTTCATGAGTCTCTGTGGGCTCATCTCATCTCCCACTGTCCTGTCTGAAGCACTGGGCATTGCCCCACTGCTCTCCTCATCATCTGTGCTCTTGGACAAGCCCATGTACTCTCATGGTTTTATCTACCACCCGTGAGATGGTGGCTCCCACCACTATCCCGTGTGGAACCTGGATCCCATGCCCATGTCTGTGGGCCTCCAGGGATGGCACACTCAACATGTCCCCAGCCCAAGCCATCTTCTGTATCCATAACATGCTCCACCTCTGCATTTTCTCCCCATTGGTGGCAGCATAATCTACCCAGTCACTCTAGAAACTAGAATCATCCCTTGGTTCTCCTTATCTCTTTCTCTTCACATCCAGTCACCAAGTCCTGTGGCTTCCAAGGCATTTCTCAGAGTCATTCCCTCCTTTTTACCTCCACTCCCCCTACTATTGGTCAGGGCAGGACCCTCATCATCTCCCATCTGGAGTATTCCAATAGCTTCCTAGCTGGCCTCCCCACTTCCAGCCTTGTCCTCTTCTGGAGCCTCCCTTCAGTGCATACTCCACAGTGGTGAAAAAGTTCTATCTAACATGCCAGCCCAGGCTGGGTGTGGTAGCTCATGCCTGTAATCTCAGCACTTTGGGAGGCTGAGGCAGATGGATTGCTTGAACCCCATCTTTAATAAAAATTAAATAAATAAAATTCCAGCCTGACCTTGTCATGCCCTGCTTAAGACGCATTCAAGGCCAGGTGCGGTGGCTCAAGCCTGTAATCCCAGCACTTTGGGAGGTCGAGATGGGCGGATCACGAGGTCAGGAGATCGAGACCATCCTGGCTAACACGGTGAAAACCCGTCTCTATTAAAAAAATACAAAAAACTAGCCAGGCGAGATGGTGGGCGCCTATAGTCCCAGCTACTCGGGAGGCTGAGGCAGGCGAATGGTGTAAACCCGGGAGGCGGAGCTTGCAGTGAGCTGAGATCCAGCCACTGCACTCCAGCCCGGGCAATAGAGCGAGACTCAGTCTCAAAAAAAAAAAAAGACGCATTCAAAATTCATGCACCTTGGCTGGATGCACAGGGTAGAAGGTATCATTTCTTGAACCTCTGGTTCTATCCCTGGCCACTCCCAGCTCTGCCACCTGGGACTTGTGGCATGTTCTGTGCTCTTCCGTGTAGCTGGACTTCATCTCAGACTGTATCCTCTGCTTGGAATATCTTTTCTCCCATATGCTTTCACTGCTAAGACCCAGCTCAGATGGCACCTCTTCTTGGAAGTCTTCCCTGAATGCCCCAGGCTGGATTAGACACTCTTCTTCTGTGCTCTTGTATCAGTGCAAACGTCAGAAAATCCACTTCAAAGGGGCTTAAATAACAATGAAAATTGACTGGCTTTTGCACCTGAAAGTCAAGGGAGCAGGACTCGCTGCAGATGATGTGTGATCTAGGGACTTAAAATGATGCCCTTGGGTTCTCCCATTGCTTCACTCTGTCTTTTTCTGGGTGGGCTTTATTCTTAGAGTCCTTGGAGGGAGTCCCATCAGCTTCAGACTCACATCCAGCCCAATTCGGTCCAGTGAATTGTTCAAGCCAACACTTAGCTTATTTGGACTTGACTAAGGATTGACTTGCCCTTCTCCAAACCCATCAAAATGGCCAAGGGCTTACAGTGTTCTACTTCAGGGGTTGACAGATGATGGCCAAATCCTGCTTACCACTTGTTTCTGGAAATAAAGTTGTATTGGAGCACAGCCACACTCATTTGCTTATGTATCATCTGTGGCTGTTTTTATGTGACAGGGGCAGAGTTGGGCAGTGGAGGCAAAGACCAGCAAACTTTTGCTGTATTTTAAGCTCTGCAGGCTATGAGGCAAAATTGAGAATATGCAGGGATTTGCGTAACAAGAGAGAAAACAAATTTCCACAAAAATTTTATTGATGAAATTACAATGACAATAATAATTGAGTACTTTTTTTTTTGTAATACAGGTCTAATAAGAAGAATGAAATTTGGGGAAAGGGGATAACATTTTGCTTGGTTGGCGTTCAAAGTTAATGCTCCCTATTATCAAATTGACCACCAATGTTCATCTGTGAAAACCACTTAGCTAACAGACCATACAAAACCAGGCAGGATTTGGTCTGTGAGCCACAGTTTGCAGACTCCTGAATTAAATCAAAGCATTACAGAGCTAAGGGAAGAGACAGTGGGAAGCTGATACTGGAGATGATACTGACCCTGTAGGTCTGTGCGAGGCATCTTATAAGGCATTTCTTTATAAGGCAAGTTCATGTCCATTGAGCCCCTTAATCCTGACAAGAATTCTATGAGGGTAGGCAGGGCAAGGGTGGTTGTACACTCTTCAGAGAGGAAACTGAGGCTCAGAGAGAAGTGGCTTGTCTGAAGTTTCATTGCAAAGCCTCTCTGGGACACCTTTGAGTATGCTAAGATGTGGACCTTGGAACATGTGCTTTGTTGAGTAATTGAACAATTATGGTGTCTCCTGGTTGGAAGACAGAGGCTAAGCCAGCAGAGGGACAGGCTGGTCTGAACATGGCCTGGGAGGCTAAGTTTCCAGCTGGTTCTGTGACATCCAGTGGTCTCCAGGAATGGGGCTGATCAGCATGGTGCCTAGGAACCCAGTGTAGCTTCAAGACTCTCTGAGCATAGGCCTGTCTCCCTATGCAGGACTGGGGATACCAGCATAGCAGCTAGAAAGAAATCAGGGCTGGGCGTGGTGGCTCACATCTGTAATCCCAGCACTTTGGGAGGCCAAGGCAGGAGGGTTGGTTGAGACTAGCCTGGGCAACATAATGAGACCCCTTCTCTCTTTTTTTTTAGATGGAATGTCACTCTGTCGCCCAGGCTGGAGTGCAATGGCGTGATCATGGCTCACTGCAACCTCCGCCTCCCAGGCTCAAGCGATTCTCCTGTCTCAGCCTTCCAAGTAGCTGGGATTACAAGCACCCGCCATCATGCCTGGCTAGTTTTCATATTTTTGTAGAGACAGGTGTTTTGTAGAGATAGGTGTTTCATGTTGGTCAGGCTGGTCTTGAACTTCTGACCTCAGGTGATCCTCCTGCTTCAGCTTCCCAAAGTGCTGGGATTACAGGTATGAGCCACTGTGCCTGGCCATGAGACCCCTTCTCTACAAAAAATATAAAAATTAGACAGGCATGATGGCATGTGCTTGTAGTCCCTCAGGAGGCTGAGGGAGGAAAATCGCTTGAGCTCAGGAGGGGAAGGTTGTCGTGAACCAAGATCTCACCATAGCATTTCAGCCTGGGCAACAGAGCAAGACTCTGTCTCAAAAAACAAACAAACAAAAAATAGAAATCAGACGTCAGGCAATAATGCCCAGCCCCACAAACAAAGATTTTGACCCTGTACCTCACTGGCTGCAGCTTTCAATGCCTGGCCTCATCTGGGTCCCTGAGGAGCAAGCCTGCATCCTGTGTCCTGTGGGCAGGCTGTGAGTAGCCCTCCTCCAGGCTTACCTGGCCTCAGGCAGGGCTGCCCAAGGTCAGGGAGGGTGGGTAGAGGCAATCAGATTTGAAGGACAGATGCTAAGTTCCTTTCCAGGATGATTTGTAGGTACTGAGCATGTGTGTTCTGGTACATACAAATACACACACAGACACTTCACACATTCCCTGTCTCACACATGTTTTCACACTCCCATAGTCACCTCCATCTTCACTACCACCATCTCATACTCACATACATGCACACTCTCATGGTTTCTCACTTTTTTTTTTTTTTGAGATGGAGTCTGGCTCTGTCGCCCAGGCTGGAGTGCAGCGGCATGATCTCAGCTCACTGCAACCTCTGCCTCCCTGGTTCCGGCGATTCTCCTGCCTCAGCCTCCCAAGTAGCTGGGATTACAACCATGCACCACCACACCCAGCTAATTTTTGTATTTTTAGTAGAGACGGGGTTTCACCATGTTGGCCAGGCTGGTCTAGAACTCCTGACCTCAGGTGATCCGCCCGCCTTGGCCTCCCAAAGTGCTAGGATTACAGGTGTGAGCCACCGTGCCCAGCCAGTTTCTCACATTTTTTCATGCACTCTCAAGCTCGCACAACATATTCATATGCACAGCATGTTCATACATACCTCTATTAGTTTCCTGGGACTGCCACAACAAAGTATCACACACTGGGTAGCTTAAAACAATGAGAATTTATTGTATCACAGTTTTGGAGACTAGAAGTCCAAAAGCAAGGTTCTTTCTGAGACTTGTGGGGAAGGGCCTTTCCTTGCTTTTGCTGGCTTCTGGTAGCCCCAGGTATTCTTTGGTTTGGAGGTGCATCACTTCAGCCTCTGCCTCCATCTGTCTCTGTGTCTTCACATGGACATCTTATATGGACACTAGTCATATTGCACGAGGGCCACTCTATTCCAGTAGGGACTCATCCTAACTGATTACATCTGCAGTGATACTGGTTCCAAACAAAATCATATTCAGAGGTGCTGGGTTAGGACAAAAAGATATTTGAGGAGGAGCACAATTCAACCCAAAACACCACCTACAGCCATAAAATCTCACATGCACAGGCCATACTGCCATAGTGACACAGATATAAACATACATTCCCATAATCACACAAATCACACACTCCCATATACACTTTCAGGATCAGACACTCCCATGGTCCCCTCACATGCACACATACACATGCATACACACGCATGGTGAGGTCATCACACACCCACTCCTTTAGGTTCCCAGTCTTACAGCCCTACACACCCCCTACAGTCACACCCCTTCACACGCCCTCCTGCCCCCGCCTCACTCCCAGAGGCCGCCCTGCGGAGGTCACGCTCAGAGACCCGGCACATTTGCAGTCTCGCACTTGGCTCATACATCTCACATCCTCTCCCACCCACACAGTCTCTCCCCTCTGACTCCTCCGCCCAGCTCACCAGTTCTCCCACCAACCCTCATGGTGAGGAGGCAGCAGACTGGCTCTGTCCCACTCCAGGGGGGCACCAGGTGGCTCCCCCCTTGTCCTCTGGAATCTGGTGCCCCCACAAGCCTTCTGCCTTTTCAGGCTCCCACGCTTCCCTCTCAGGGGCAGACAGACAGACACATCCACACACTGTCACGCTCACACACACACACGCGCCCCTCCGGCAGCCCCACGGCAGCAGTCTGTTCCTCATTATGGGCCAATGCGCCTGTTTACTCACCCAGCTGGAGATGGTTAGAGAGTGATAAATAATGAAAGAGAAAACAGGCTTTTCCCCTCTGTGGCTTCTATTTATGTAACATGTGTCACTGTGCATTCACAGACTTTGTTTCGGAGCTGGTTGCAGGAAATAGTTTATTTTTTCCGGACGGTGGCTTAAGGGGTGGGGAGGTGGGGGGCAGGGTTGAGTTTCTGGTCTCACGCCCATAGGAGTTTCGGGATCTGGCTCCCACAGTCCTCTTCCCCTGGTGCCTCCTCTCCTCACCTCCCCTGACACCCCCGGGGTGGACATCATGGCTAGAGGCTGCCTCAGAACGGGGTTCTCCCACTCTACCTATTTGGAATGGGCTGGGGTGGTTGGGGGCCCCTCCCAGCTGCCTCTGAAACCTCCCAAACAGATGAGCTTGTTTTAAGAGCCAGAGAGCTTGAGGCTGGGACTCCCAGAGAGGAGGCAGTTGGACAGGGGCTTCCTAGGTAGCCTGCACCTGTTGTTGGGGGAGGATGCAAAATGATTAATTCTATAAAATAAGAAAAAAAAGATCCATACCTCGTGTTCACTTAGCACTTTCATCCTCGTGGTCTCTCTCAGGCCTCACAACTTTTAATGGCCGCTTCCCAGATGAGAGAACTGGAGGAGGGCTTGCCATGGTCTGTGCAACTGGCTGATGAGGAGCCAGAACTTCACACTCAGGCCTCTGAGTCCAGAAGAGCCTCACACACCCCGCTGCCTCCTCCTCCCAAGGGTGCCTCCCTTGGTAAAGTTCCGGTCAACCTCACTCATTCTAAGGTGGATGGGAGTAGTTATAAGGGTGTGGGGGTTGGAATTTGGGGAACGGTGAGTCATCAGAGGTCTGAGAAATGTCCCCTTCCCCGCCCTTTCCTAAACACTAAGGTGAGCCTCCTTTGGGTGACAAACCAGAGAAGGAAGAAGCAGTAGAAGGCTGCCCTGCTCCCCAACCGCCAGTGCAGGGAGGCTCTTGGGAAGTTGGAAGGACACCTGCCCCGACCTGAGCCTGTCTGTTTGAATGCCAGGGCAGGGAGACAATGTCTTTGTTTGACATGGAGTCCTGGTTGTACCCCAGGTGACCTGCTGGGGGGACCCAAAGGTTCTGACCTTTGAGGAATATAGCATCCACTATGGAAAATGGGCCCAGAAGCCCCCAACTCCTGCAGGCTGTAGGGGATGAATATATATAGGTGCCATGGGACTAAGGTGCAGGACAGAATCCTGCCCAGTGACCTCAGGGTTCTTGCAGGGAGCATCCCACAGGAATCTCCTGGCTGGGGGGTGAAGCAGCCACCTTCCCAAGACAAGGACTTTAAACATGGTCTGACAAGCAAGAGCACATATGGGCCAAGGGCAAAAGAGAAAAAGTGCTAAGGAGGCGGTTTTCAAATTTAGTGGGTGACAGATTCACAAGGGAGCTTATTAAATGCGGATCCCCAGGCTCCTTTCCTGGCGTTGATTCAGCAGGTGGGGGGGGAGGGGCAGGAATCAGCATGGTTAGCAAGTTCCTGAGAGTTCTCAGACTGGTGGTTTCCCAAAGACTGGGAGACAACAGTGCCCTATGTGGGCCCTGGAGGCAACCCCCCAGCCCCAACACACAAAGATGAGATGCAAGCATCATGGTTAGGTCAGGAGGGAATTTGACTTCCCCCAAAGAGTGAGAATGATTTGGTTAGAGAATGATGAAATTCATCTGGTCCGAAGGAAGGGCGGGAGAAAGAGAAGAAGGAAAATATAATTTACCAATACCTATATGTGCCAAGCTGTTACATGACACTTTTCGTTTTGCTTTGTGTTTTTGTTTTTTAGAGACAGGGTCTTGCTATGTGGCCCAGGCTGGAGTGCAGTGGCACAATCAAATCATAGTGCACTGCAGCCTTGAATTCCTGGGCTCAAGTGATTCTCCTGCCTCAGCCTTCCGAGTAGCTGGGACTACAGGTGCATGCCACCATGCCTGGCTGTTACATGACATTTTTACCTGGCTGCTTTGACTTTTTGACATTCATATCCATTTTTGGAACCTAAAATGCTGTCAACATTCTATTTCTTATTACCAAGTAATGCTCATACAGACATACCCGCCACAGCCCGAGTCAAAACTTTGTGTCAGCTGGAATGTTGTGCACACCTTGGAGCATTTACCACATGCTAGGCATTGTTTTCAGTGCTTTGCACATACTGCTTTGTTTTTTACTGCACCACAACACCGACAGGCAATACTATTCCCATTTTACTGATGGGGAGAGCAAGGGTCAGAGAGGTTTAGTGACTTGCCTAAGGCCACCCAGCTACGTCAACCCTGGCAACAGGAAGAGCTGATGCTTCTGTTTTTTTACTGATCCAGGGAGGGGCCTGCTTGGGGAGGTAGAGGGACTGAATCCAGATCCTGCTTTATAGCCCCCTCTCCAGGACTCCCTCCCTCCCACTCTGGAATGGAGAGGTGGATGGAGAGGCACCCTCTCTGCCACTCACTCAACCCCTCTGCCTTTAGGACCCTACCAACTCTCACAAAGCCCACCCAGCTTGCACCCTGAGCTCTCTCCCAAGAAGCTGAGCCCCCGAGGTCTCAGGCACTCCCTTCCAATTCAGTCCCTGGAGCACTTATGACTCTGAGGGAGTTCCCAGAGAGGGGGCTGAAAGAGGTAGGGGAGCTTAAGGAGCACCTTTCCTGGGCTTCCAGGAGCCTCTTATATCCCTATCCCCTTGGCAGAATGGGTGTGTCACAACTGGAGGGTGGGGGTGTATCGGGACGGCAGAACTGGCCAGACCTACGGTCCCAGATGTTTGTTCAGGCTGTGGGCTGAGCCTGATTTCAGATGTAGGAACTCACAGCAGCTTCATGGGGGTCCTGCCCAGACCCCCACATGGACATTCACTTGCTCACTTGCACACACCCATGCCCTCCTGCGACTCCCCTCCACACAAAGTTCCACTTACAAAAACCCAGACAAAGCTCCAGACTCTAATGTCCCTGCGGACAGTGACATGAATGGTAAAAATCATCCTCAACCCCAGGTGCTCTGCACACGCTGACTCTAAATTTCACATTGATCCTGCAAGCACGCTTTTCCTGATTACCTCCCCCTTCCCACCACACATCTTACAGATGAGAAAAATGGGCTTCGGAAAAGCCAAGTGACCCATCTGAGGCCACACAGCCACCCCACAGCAGATCGGGGATGGGGGTCCTTCTGTTGCGGAGCTTACCCGCATCCCTCTCACCAGGCTGCTCTTCCCGTCTGGCTCCCAGGACCCAGCAGGTGTTCAGCACGTCCACTGATGAATGTGTATGGCTGTGTTTTCTTTCACACACACTCAGTGCAGGCTCCAGCTGCCCCTCTCTCCAAACCCACTCTGAGCTGTGATCTCCCTGCAGGCTCAGAAACTTGCAAACCCTTCGGCTTCCTCCACAGCCAGAACTAGCACCAGCCTGAATTCCCTGGGCTCCAGTCTCAGTTTCCCCTAAGTTTCTCAGGCCTGCACACCTGAGCAAGTCCCTCCCTGCTTTGAGCAGACCCACAGCAATGGCTGGGCTCCTGCTCCAGGCCTGACTCCCACTGTGGAAGCCTCTAGGGTCCAGCCACCTCCATTCTCCTCTCTTCCTCTGAAACATCAGGACTGGCACTGCCCCCACTCAGCCCCCTCTCCCTGCAGCCCCCTGGGAGCCCAGGCTTTGCTTGAGGGCAGTGAGTGAAGCCGGCTGTAACAGAGAAACCTCAGGCTCCTCTTTAGAAGTCCCCGGAGGAGGCAGATCTGAGGAAAGGCTGCCGAGAAGGCGCCTGCAGCAATGTCAGCTTGAGAACAACCCGGCTGACAGGATGCTGAGCGGGGATTAAGGTCGGGATCAGGGAAGCCAGGGAAATGAAGGCAAGTTCCCTGCTCCCCTCGCTGCCACCGCTGCTGCCTCAGCTGGGTTTGTCTTCTTGTTTGTTCTGGCTCTGGGAAAGTGGGCGGGGAGGGAAGTGGGCAGGGGTGAGGTGGGGAGGTGGAGGGAAGGACAGGGGAGAGGTGGAGAAGGGCCGGTAGGGGGGTGGAGGGAGGTGGAGGAAAGAGAAAGTCAGACCTCCTCTGGGTCTTGGGCTCAGCCAGGGACAGGGTAGAGGCGCAGATGGCCCTTACGTGGGACCCTTCCCCTACACCTGTCCCTATAACTGGCCTACCAGCCAGTAGAGCAGCCAGTCGCCCCCACCCCCCCTGACCCCCGGAACCCTCCCTCATGTCCTGAATGTGGATGGCAGGACCAGTAAGAACAGAATTGACCTTACCCTGAGAGGCTCCCAGATCAATGAAGTAGATGCAGTCTACCTCCAGAGAGGAGGTGAGCCTGTTTCCACCTGTCTACACATGCAAGATCCCCTGTTCTGGGGAAAGACCATTACCCCAACCTGCCTCATCATTGACATGTCACAAGAGTCCAGCTAAATGGGCTACTGATTTCCAGGTCATCCAGTGCACCACAGTTCCAGTGAAACCTCAAATCCTTGCATTGCCATTGGTGTGGTAGTGAAGAACGTGGTTTCTGGTTTCAGATGGCACGGGGTCACCTTTTGGCTCTGCCACTGATTTGCTATGTCACATTGGGCAAGCTGGCTAACTTTCTATGCCTCAGTGGGATAAAATCATAGCACCTCCTTATAAACTTGTCAGGAAGATAGAGGGAGTGGACACGTGCGAAGTGCTTGGCTTAGGGCCTGCCATGGAGGACAGAGGACATATGCCATAGGGTAGCTTTATTTGTTTTTGGGGCAGAGTACAGGAATAAGTGTGGCAATTTGAAGTGACTTGCCTGAAAGCTTCCTGGGGGAAGGGGTGTGGAAATCTGATTTCGGAGGCTGAGACTGGGCAGGGGTAGAGAAGTGAATTGGGGGTATGGAACAGAGCTCCCATTTGCCAGGTGAGTGAGTTAAGGATGTGTCTGGTGAGAGGCAGAGAGGATGCATTTTCTACGAGCCCCACTTCCCCCTCCCAGCCAGGCTTTCTCCAAAGTTCCTGCTTTAACTAGGGGTAACTCTTCCAGCCCTGCCACGGGCAGGCCAGGGGTGCCAAGACCATGAAAAGATGCAGATTTTCATGGTGACCTTCCCAGAATGGGATTTATTCCAGAAACCCTAGCCATTCAGGGCGACTCCACTTGTACCTGGGTTTTCTGGACCTGGCAAAGGAAGAAACAGGCACAGAGAGTACAAACCTGGAGGCAGATGGTCCCTGGGGTTCAGCTCCAGCTCTGCGACTGATCATCTACGTGCCTTGGAGCCAGTCAGTTAGCCTCTCTGGACCTTAGCTGCCAGGTCTGTGAAATGAGATAGTAATATGTACCTTAAGAGTTGTAATGATGAGTAGTTACTCCATAAATATCCACTGTTGATATTCAGCTTAGCAAAGAGTTGCTGAGGTCCAGCTAACTACTGGGGCCCTAATGAATGAGAGACCCTTTCCTAGCCCTCGAGTAGCTGGTAGCCTGCATGTGAGTCCAAATATGATGCTGAAGGCAGTGGTGCTACCTTAAAGGTCCACCTGGGAAACAAAGAGAAGGAGATGCTGGCATCCATGTCCCAGGCTGCAGGGCCTGCTCCCCTGACCCACCCTGCAGCCCTGCTTGGGTGTCCTCAGCCTATCACCCTATCTCTGGACACCATGGCCAGCAGGCTGGGGATGGGGAGAGTGTTGCGGAGGGAGGGGAATGAGAGTCTAGGGTTCTGGGGTTCTGGTAATTGGGGAAAAGCTCTGCTGGGTCTGATTTCTGGGGGAAAGCCTTGGGCAGTCCCTGCAGAAGTGTGTGAGGAGCACCTTATTGGGGATTTTTTTCTCTAGGGGCCTGGTTCTGGAATTCTAAAGACACATTTTCTTTTCTTTTTGTTCTGTTAATAAAAGTTATGTATATTTACTGTTTAAAAAAATGGAAAATACAGGCCGGTGCGGTGGCTCATGCCTGTAATCCTGGCACTTTGGGAGTCTGAGGCGGGTGGATCATGAGGTCAGGAGTTCAAAACTAGCCTGGCAAGATAGTGAAACCCCGTCTCTGCTAAAGCTACAAAAATTAGCCAGGCACGGTGGCAGGTGCCTGTAATCCCAGCTACTCGGGAGGCTGGGCAGGAGAATCGCTGGAATCTGGGTGGCAGAGAGGTTGCAGTGAGCCGAGATCCGGCCACTGCACTCCAGCCTGGGTGACAGAGTGAGACTCCATCTCAAAAAAAAAAAAAAAGAAAGAAAGAAAAAAAAATCAGGTCGCCGCAGTGGCAGAGAGGTTGCAGTGAGCCGAGATCCGGCCACTGCACTCCAGCCTGGGTGACAGAGTGAGACTCCATCTCAAAAAAAAAAAAAAACGGAAAATGCAGAAAAGCATAAAAAGGGAAATAAAGATCAGCCATAATCTTCCCACCCAGAGATAACCATGGTACGACTTTAGCGTATCTCCTAGTTTTGTTTTTTTGTTTTTTTTTGAGACGGAGTCTCGCTCTGTCGCCCGGGCTGGAGTGCAGTGGCCAGATCTCAGCTCACTGCAAGATCTCCTAGTTTTTTTAAAGCTGACTCTTATATACACATTTACACACACTCACATCACGTACATATTCACAAATATACATTCACATGTACTCACACATTTATATACACAAATATGTAACTTTATTACATGTTTAATGTACATGTCTTTAAAAGTTTAGAAACAAGATTGTGGAATCATGAAATATATCACCATTTTGTCAACTAATTTTTTTATTAAATGAAATATTGAGAACTTTTCCCCCAGGTTATTACATATTCTTCTCCAACATAATTTAAAATGACTGTATAGTGCTCTTTGGGCATAAGGCATATCATTTTATTAGTCATCACCTGTTGGTCATCCATCCATTTCTAGATTTTTGCTATTGTAAATAACACTGAGATGAACATCCTTGCAGAGAAATCTTTGAGGGGGTCGCTAACTTTCCAATTGTCTGTTCATGTCTGTCTACTCCCAGGTTCGATTTTGAGCCTTTCTAGGCAGGATCTATGTCTGATTTGTCTTTGTGACCCCAAAGTCTAGCTTGGCTGCTGGTTCACTGAAGGCATCCAATAATGGTTGAATTGAGTTGCTTTTCTAGAGCACGTGCCCTGGGCTGAGGAATTGGGAAGGTGGGCTGATGAGGAAAGAGCCCACCTCCTCTGCTAGAACACTCAGGGGTCCCCAGTGCCTCTATGCTGGGCCTGCTAACTTCTCCTAGGAAAACACCTTCCCAAGCAGAGCCACTGGCCATCCCAGAGGCTCACTGAATGGCCCTGCTGTATCTCTTATCTTCCCAGGCAAACTGAACCTCACCCCTGCCTCTGCTCTGCCTGCCGCCTCTCATGGCACCAAAGGAGCCTTTGTCTCTCCTCATGGGGACTCTCAGCAGATGCTGACATTCTGACTGAAACAGATTTGTACAATCATGGATTCTGAAGTGGAGACCCAGGTCCCAGTGTTTCAGTGGGTCTTTAAAAAAGAGAGAAAGAGAGAGAGATGGAGAGAGAGAGAGAAAGTGAACAAGAGCACGAGAGGTAAGAGGCAAAAGCTGAGAGGTAAAACTTACTAACTTAATTTCCCCTCACCAGCATCCACACTCCCAGCCTCCTGGAATTTCCTCTCTTCTTTTTGATTTTTAATCTCTTCTTTTCTTCTCTTTTCTCTCCCTCTTCCCCTTTCACTCCTTTCCTTCTCTTCTTTCTCTGTCTCTCTCTCAGCTCTGACACGAACATCACCCCCCACCCTCCTGTCCTCCTCTCCCCTTCTTTTTTAAGTTTTTTTTTTTTCTTTTAACTTTCAAGGTCATTCCGGACTCCTGACGCCGCCAGTCCCGCGGTGAGACGTGAGCACCATTGGCGTCCGTGGCCTCTGTTTCCGTGGCAACCCAGTAACCATTAATTTTCAATTAAAGGAGACAAAAAGCTCGATGACAGCTCCAGGTCTGCTGAAGATGTCAAGAATCTGTATTAATATACAGCAAGAGAGCATAATTGTGTGTCCATCTTCCAGAGCAGCGAAAAATGGAGGGATAATTACCAGCTCGAAAGCCACTCTGTAATTTAGTTCTTACTGTCACCACAGCCCTACACATTAGCATAAATTAAAAGCAGAGTTTATTGTTATCAAAGTGCATTGATATCGCCAGACCTGCTTTCTTCCTTTTAACTGTTTGTTGTGGGTGAGTGACTCCCCAACTCTTGCCAGGGTCTCCCCAGAGTGGGAAGAGTGGAAGTGTGGCTGCTAGACCTGAAGGGTCTAGCTGCCAGCCTCCCTCAGGGCAGGTGGGGACAAGGGTCAGGGTGTTGCCCCTCTGATAGGGCCTGGGGATGATTCGGGGGATGGAAGAGGCTTGGATATTTATTCACCTTTCACATGTAAGTGCTTTGTTTTGCCTAGGAGCACTCCAGCCCTTTGCAGAGGGGGCTGCTGCCCCATCGCGGGTCCCCCTTTAGTGCCTAGTACAGTGCAGGGCAGGTGATGAGTGCTCTAAAGCAACCTGTTAAGGAATGAGTGCATGTATAGGGGTATCCCCCATGGGGTGAACGTCAGTGGAGAGACCTTGCATTCCCTGTTCAGGGTGTGGCTAGCTCAGGTGAAGATGCTCCTGTCTGTGGCCCAGTTCCTGCTTGGCCACCCAGGACCCCAGCTCCCCAGAGGGGTCCCTCTGGACCCCACACCCCTAATCTTGCCTCTTGGCCTCCCACCTCCGTGGCCTGGGTCCTGCCGTGGCCACCGCCTTCATACTCACCTCTGAGTGGTTGCAGCACCTCGAAGTGTCTTGCTGCCAGAGTGCCAGTGACAGCCACAGAAATCATGAATTTCCGTGAATGGGGGATGCGGAGTTTCCTTGTATTCTATCCAGAGAGAGCTGTCCTTCAGAGGGGAATTTAGTGTAATTACCCTTAAGGGAGCGATCCTTACACAGTCAGTCACAACACTGACCTCCTGGCTGAGATTTGACAGCAAAATTGCAGGCTGTGTACTCAACAGAAGGGGCATCCTCCTTTTTTGGGGGTTGAGGGGGGAGGCGGGAAGGAAGGAGGAGGAGGGAAAGGAGACTCAGCGGCTTTGAAAAGAAAAGTGCTGGCTTACAGCTGCCAGGCGAGCGGGTTCTCCTTGGCAAGGCGTCTACAGGGCAAGGAGAAGGTGTCCAGAGATCCCCTGGCACTTCACCTGGCTCATGAAGAGGGGCCAAAGTAGGCACTCCGGCCCTTCAGATCTTTGAGCTCTGGTTTGTGATCTTAGCTAAAGTTAATCTTATTGTAAGAAGGATTTGGAAGGTACTAGGCACTATTTGATAAACTTCTCAGGCATGTTTTCCCAAACATATCTGTCCCTGGTCCCTCCCCGGTGCTAGAAGTTCCAGAACCCGCTCGCCTGGCAGCTGTAAGTTCCTTTTACCTGTAAGTTGACAGATCCAAGACCCAGTAAACCTGCAACTGGGTTATCTGGAAGGACTAATGTGCTAATCTGTGACCACTCCGAATTTAGCATGGATGCATCTCTCAGATGTGCTGGCACATCACATGACTGAATCCAAAGGACATGGGGATCAGGCAAGTTTCCATGAAGGATTGGAAAAAATCTGGTGTATGGGTAGATCTTGATGGACTGTGAAACCTGGGAAGGAATAGAGGTAAATCCCCAAATCTCAAAGTTGGAAGGGACCCCAGAAGCCAATGGGTCTGAACTTCGCAGAGGAGTTACCACCTCTCTGTTCTACCTCTATCCACAACACAGGGCTGGGTGCGGTGACTCACACCTGTAATTCCAGCACTTTGGGAGGCCGAGGTGGGAGGCTCACCTGAGGTTAGGAGTTTGAGACCAGCCTGGCCAACATGGCGAAACTCTATCTCTACTAAAAATACAAAAATTAGCCAGGCATGGTGGCACGTGCCTATAATCCCAGCTACTTGAGAGGCTGAGGCAGGAGAATCACTTGAACCTAGGAGGCGGAGGTTGCAGTGAGCCGAGATAGTGCCATTGTATTCTAGCCTGGGTGACAAGAGTAAAATTCTGTCTCAAAAAACAAAGCAAAGCAAAGCAAAGCAAAACAAACAAACAAAAACAACTCGGCCACCTCTGCCTGCACAGTTTCTAACAGCAGGAGCTAGCTATCTCTATAGAGGCCCATCCTGCTGTTACATAGCACGGACCATTGCCAAATTCCTCCTGAGTTCAAATGAAAATCTGTGTCCATGAAATTTCTTCCTTCCTTTTGGAACCCCTTTGGAACAAATCTAGGCTTTCTCGGGAGGGACAGCCCTTCAGCTACATGGGGACCATGCTCAGCTATTCATCATCTTCTCCTCCAAGTCTGTGACCCATCACCTCTGCCTCATCCTTTCGGGAAAGTGCCCAAAAGTAGTCTGAAAGGGCACAGGATGGCCCCAAATGCAAACCCAATGTTTTTTTTTGTTTTTTTGAGACGGAGTCTGGCTCTGTCGTCCAGGCTGGAGTGCAGTGGCCGGATCTCAGCTCACTGCAAGCTCCGCCTCCCAGGTTTATGCCATTCTCCTGCCTCAGCCTCCGGAGTAGCTGGGACTACATGCGCCCACCACCTCGCCCGGCTAGTTTTTTGTATTTTTTTAGTAGAGACGGGGTTTCACCGTGTTAGCCAGGATGGTCTCGATCTCCTGACCTCATGATCCGCCCGTCTCGGCCTCCCAAAGTGCTGGGATTACAGGCTTGAGCCACCGCGCCCGGCCGCAAACCCAATGTTTATTGAGCATCTGCTATGTTCCAGACAGAAACACCCACCATATCTCTTTTCTTTTTTTTCTTTTTTTGGAGACGGAGTCTCACTCTGTCACCCAGGCTGGAATGCAGTGGCACGATCTCAGCTCACTGCAACCTCCACCTCCTGGGTTCAAGCAATTATCCTGCCTCAGCCTCCCGAATAGCTGGGACTACAGGTGCATGCCACCATGCCCGGCTAATTTTTTGTATTTTAGTAGAGATGGGATTTCACTGTGTTGCCCAGGCTGGTCTCAAACTCCTGAGCTTAGGCAATCCGCCTGCCTCGGCCTCCCAAAGTGCTGGGATTACAGGCGTGTGCCACTGCGCCTGGCCCCATTATCTCTTTTCATCCTCTCCACCAATTCAGTGAAGGGAGGACATATTATTCCCATTTTACCACAGAGAAAAGAAGGACCCAAGAAGCTTCAAATCGCTTGCCCCAAATCACCTGCCAGCAAAGGGCAGAGCCAGAATTGGGAGCCCAGACTCCTGACCCAGGCCAAGGACTTTCCTTGAGAATCCAGCTGCATTGGTCCATACACCCCTTGAGCACCATTGGGTTTGGGGAATGAGCTCTGCCATCATTCTCCTGTCTTTCCACCTCCATGACGCTGTTCTGCAGAGCCTTTCTCTCCACTTGGCAGGGAGAAGGAATTCCAGGGGAAACCCAGCTTAAGTCCTGCATCCTCCCTGAAGGCTTCCCTGCCCATCCCAGGCCTCAGTAACTGCTTCAGTAAAATGACAACATTGGACGTTATTTACTGACCACAGGACCATGCTTCAGCACCTACCCTAAGGTATTTGATTCAATCCTCCAGGCATCTGCCCTGGCTGAGGGTTCTGCCTGAGCTTCTCTCCCCTCAGATACCTGCATCTCCTTCAAGGACCACCTTCTCTGGGAGGTCTAACCTAGCCATCCTTTCCCAGGTTTTTGTACCTGCTCTATTTCTTTCTATAGCTCATGTCACCTTCTGGAGTATTTAATTTATTGATTATTGTGCTCATTGCCTATCTTCCTCCTCTTTAAGTTCCAAAAGGACAGAGGCTGTATTTTGTATACTGTTGCATCCCAAGCACCCAGAACAGTGCCTGACATATAGTAGGTGCACAAGCCATATTTGTCAAATGACAGGAGGAAAACTCAGAACCCTTTGAGGCAGGTGTGTTGTTTTCATAGCAGAGAGGAACTAGGGCTGTAGTTCTGGGTTAGGTGGCTTGTCCAAGGTCACAGAGCTGGCCATACCCAACTGTGTGTTGGGCTGCTGAGTATGAGGCCGTTTGGGGTGGGCCTTGAGCCTGATCCTGTTCTGAACAGTGTGTGTGTGTGTGTGTGTGTGTGTGTGTGTGTGTGTGTGTGTGTGTGTGTGTGTGATGGCTTCCTAGGGGATTTCTGCCTGCATTCCAACCAGCAGGTCCTTCCAGGCACCCTCCCCTCCTTTGTAGGGCTTCTTCTCTTCCTGCAGTTCCTTTCAGTCCCTGCTTTCTTGCCCCAAGCCTGGAGTGGCCTGCAAGTGCAGTCCAGCTCACCTCCCTCCCCTGAGCACATCGGTCCCTGCCTGGGCTGAAGTCCACACCGGGAGCCCAGGGTGCCCCTGGAAGGCCCCCACCCTGGCCTCCGAGTGGCTCCTCTCCCCAGAGATGTAAATCCGGGCCCCAGAGTGGCCACACAGAACATACATCTTAAACAAACACTTCTCCTTGCTGTTTATCTCCCTGGCCTTTAAACAAACTCTTTCAAAGGTTTCTGCTGATAGGAGAGATTTACTGAAAACCATTCCTTGCTTAAAAGCCCCGGGTTTATGTTGCTGGGGTGGGGGCAGTGGGGCCTTCAGGCCTGGGGTTTCTCTGCCTCCGGACCACATGTTTATCCTCCAGGCCTTGATAGAGGAGCAACACAGACTAATCTTTATGGAAAAGAAAATAATAAAAGCAGGAAAGGGGAGGGGTGGAGGCTGGGGGACATTTGGTTCTTGTCACTGACTCCAAGAGGCTGTGGCAGGTCCGGGTGTGGCAGTGCCCACCACACTAGCCCTGCCTGTGGGGGGTGGGGTGAGCTGAGCATCCGGGAGGGGTGGGGCTCCCTTGAACTTTGGACAGAAGGCCCTTGGGCAGGTGAGCCTCTTCTCGGGCTTCCAGAGGCCAGAGTGGGCCTCTCCCTGCTGGATGGGGGGTGGAGGGAGGGCAGCAGTCACATGATCATGTCTATTCCTGCATCAACCAACACTCAGAAGGCACCTAGCCTGTGCCAGGACCTGGGGGTGGAGAGAGGAATCGTTGTTAACATTTACTTCAGCATTTCTGTGGGCCTGGTACTGTTCTAAATCACTTACATGAATCAACTCATATAATGGCCCCAGAAGTAGATTCTATAATTATCTCGGTTTTGCATATGGGGAAACCAAGTCACAGAAAGATTACTGGCCATACTCCAGAGGTTTTGGTTTGACTGGGATGCAGGCTGGGCATTGGATTCCCGGATGCATCCTAAGTGGGAAACTATTGCTGTAGAGATTGACATTCCCATTTCCCACCCACTTCCCACTTGTCCTCCCAATAATACAGTATCTCATCCATTTCAAGGTGTCTCACAATTCATTGACAGCGGTATTTCTTTCTTAGTAGATCATAAAATAATGGTGTATCTTACACATAAAATAATGGTGCATCTTACACATAAAATAATGGTGCATCTTCAACAAAATATAGCAATAGAGAACTAACTTCTACCAACTGTGGGGCCTGGGCTGGATGATTTGTATCCATTATCTCATTTAATCCACCTCCCAAAGCTTCAAGATAGGTCACAGGAGCACCTCTGATGAGAAAACCGAGGCACCAAGAACTCAATAACCTGCCCAAGATCACCCAGCTGGTGGGAGGTGGAGGCAGGATTTGAATCCACAATTAAATGGCCTAATATTTATCCCTGACCCTTATAGAGCACCTTATATGTTTCAAACTGTCTTCTCACCTGTTTTGTCCATTGAGGAAGACACTGAAATCCAGAAAGGTTAAGTGACCTGCTCTAAGTTACACATCTAACTTCTCAAACTATAACTGTGGGAGAACCATGGAAAGTGGGTTTTGTTGTTTGCTTGTTTTAAGCCTACCTGGGCTTTTATAGCTAGAAGCCACTCCTAAGAGAACGTGATCAGGAAAGTGGGCCAGGGCAGGGACCCCTGAGAGTGTGGGCCATCCTGGGGTCTTGGGTGCTGAAAGTTGGAGCCAAGGCCTGTTATGGGACCTCCCATAGGGCGGAGGACCTGAGCAGGGGCAGATGTCATTGCAAAGACTCCACTGACTTCCGTCTCTGTTTTGTTTGTGAAGTGAAGTTGCTGCAGTGGCAGGTGGGGAGACAGCAGAAGGCCGGGTAGGAATTTCCAGTCCTTCCCTGGGCCCATAGCTTAGGCCGGAAGCCACTCCCTTCCTCCATGTTTACATGCAGCAGGCCACACCCCTTGAGATGGCACAGACTGACACCCCCTTCCGGTCTCCCTGCTCCGGGCCAAATACTTTTTCACTTTAAAGCACCTTTCAGCACTTGGGCCCTGAGCTGGGGAGCATTTTCAGAGAGGAAAGAAGGGAGAGGGTTTGAGGAGGAGGCTGGGGATGGGTTGAGAGAAGGTGGGGAGCTGCGGGTGGTTGAGACTAGGACGAAGTTATGCGGGTGATTGTCTTGCACCCGTCATCTTTCTTTTTGTATTATTCTTTCCTTATATAGTGACATCCAGTTTCCAAAACCTTTCCTTCCTCCTAGCAACTCTTGCCCTAAGATACTTAATTCACACCAAGGTAAACATGACTGATAACAGTTTCCAAAGTGATCCTTTCAAGGGCATTTTGGCAGTGGCCTCTTTATTTGTTCATTCATTCTTTGATTTGCTGAACAATTTCCTTTGGCATTCCTAGAGACCCTCCATCCTATCTCGAAGCCTTAGCTGGGACACCTCTAAGCTGTTTGGTGGGCTGCTGTCCAAACTCTGAGCTTTGTGGGTAATGACACCCACACCCTCTGACAGCATGTAGGTATGTTGGCAGCAACCCAAGCTGTCTTTTTTGCACCTTCAATGGAAGGAAAGGTAATTTCTCCTCATGAAAAAAGATTGGGAGACTTTGCCTAATGAAAAGGGAGGTGCTTTAATGATAGATCTCCAGGCATCAAATCCATCAGTCCCTCTGAGTCTGGTCATGGGCTGAGCTACCCAGGGCAGCTGAGCAGGAGCCCATCCAGGACATCAGAACTTGGGGTAGAATTTCCACCCCGCTGGCCCTCAGGGCTCTGCATAGATTTCTCTCTCTGTCCTTCTTGGCAGGGAAGTGGTTGATAATGAGGAAGACCCTGAGCTCAGAGCTGGAAGATATCCAGGGAATCATCTACCCAGTAGTTTGCAGAGGACAGAATGACTCAAAAGTATACTGAAATCCAAAATATAAAACAGCTAAGAGTTATAGCTCCAGTTGAAGGCAAAGGTCTAGACCCTGCCTCCTCTGCTCTCCCACTTGGCCCATAAGTGGTCCAAAGCTTTCCTGTGGACCTCGAAAGCTCAGGAGAACACGAATAGAATCTGCCAAGCCAGTCTAGTGATCCATTTTATAGACAAAGAAACTGAGTCAGAGCATGATGGGATGGATGAGAGTCCTTAGGGCCCTCCACCCTCCCATGATCGCTTCTGGTTCATGTTCATTCCCTGGACTCATAATGTATTCTTCTTTCTAACTTGACCTGCACAATTCTACAGACTCTTCAGGCTCAGCTCAAATGTCACCTCCACCATGGAGTGTTCCTCAGTTCTGGCCCTACTCCCACCCAGTTCGGTGTTCCTGGAGCTCACTGCTTTTGCATCTCTCTTAAGTTCAACCTCTCATTTCTGCTCATTTAAAGCAGCTCTTTTCTCCCTTGTCAGGCTGTTGGTCTCCTCAAGGTCAGGAGCTTTTCAAAAAATCCGAAGCCTCCAGCCCATGAGTAGGTATGTAATCATAGTGAGGCTGCTGACATGTTTTCTTGGGTGACGGTGTGATGCTTTGCCCACTGGGGTCAGGGTCACCCTACTGGACGACCTTAGTTCTCATCAATTTGGTGGGGAGGGCATTGACTTTGATTAAACAGTTACTTGGATACCTGAAGTAGGGCAGAGACGTGGGTACAGAATCTTCAGAGCTTGGGGAGGAGGGACCCTTCTGCTCTAAACTGTCCACTCACTCCATCCTCAAGAAGATGGAGAGCAGAAACAGGGGTGGGGGAAGAAAGCTGGGCCCCGCATACTTCCCACCATCACTGATTTCCCCCTTCTCTGGCATTTTAAGAGCTCAGACTCAAACCCTTCAAGGGCTTTTGAAACAATTAGATTAGAAAGTACCCAGTGCTTGGTCTAATTGCTTAAAAGCCACTTGAGGCTCCAACTGACCCAGAGTAAAGCCTGGGGGGTGGGCAGCCGGGAGAGGAGACCCGAGACACTCTGTCGCCCTGTTTCCCAGGGCTTTCTGGACAACCAAGCCCTACGTGAGTGATGGTGCCAAATAGGGGCCTTCAATTGTTCCCGGGGGGGCAGAGCCACCATACTCTTCCTGCCCCTTTCCCAGCCCTTGCCCCCAGGGAACCGCTCACATCTAACCTTTCTCTAAGATACCTTCTTATGCAAATTTCAGCATTCCTAGGGGTGATTGGAGCACTTATGTCCAGAACCAATTTTCAGTGTCAGAAAGTGGATTGAGCCAGTGTAAAGAGGCCCAGAAGTATCAGGAGACAAGCCTTGGTGTGTCCAACTCAAGATGATGCTTTGCTTCTGGGATATTCCGAGATGAGGGATTTTGCAATCTCTAAGTCAGTTCCATTTCTCCATGCTTTCCTGATTACTCTTTTCCCAAGTTCTTTTAAATACATACACACACACACACACACACACACACACACACACACATACACATATACATTTATTTATTTTGTTTGAGACAGACAGGGTCTCGCTCTGTCACCCAGGCTGGAGAGCAGTGGCATGATTATGGCACACTGCAACCTTGACCTCCCAGATTTCAATTGATCCTCCTGCCTGAGCCTCCCCAGTAGCTGGGACTACAGGAGTGTGCCATCACATCCAGCTAATTTTTAAATTTTTCATAGAGATGGGGATCTTACTATATTGCCCAGACTGGTCTCAAACTCCTAGCCTCAAGTGATTCTCCTGTGTTGGCTTCCCAAAGTGCTGGGATTATAGGCATGAGCCACCATGCCCAGCTTTAAATTTGGTTGCTGCAGGGCTGGGCGCGGTGGCTCAAGCCTGTAATCTCAGCACTTTGGGAGGCCGAGATGGGCGGATCACGAGGTCAGGAGATCGAGACCATCCTGGCTAACACGGTGAAACCCCGTCTCTACTAAAAAATACAAAAAACTAGCCGGGCGACGTGGTGGGCGCCTATAGTCCCAGCTACTCCGGAGGCTGAGGCAGGAGAATGGCATGAACCTGGGAGGCGGAGGTTGCGGTGAGCTGAGATCCGGCCACTGCACTCCAGCTTGGGTGACAGCGAGACTCTGTCTCAAAAAAAAAAAAAAAAAAAAAAAAAATTTGGTTGCTGCATAAAATTCTTCTCTCTGGCTTAAGATCTTGCAATGGCTCCATGTTAGACAGGAGCCATTGCAATGTTAAGCTACAGAGAAGTTCCCCCAGCCTTCCAGCCCCTCTGTAGTTTGCTCCCACCTCATCTTTCCAGCTCCATCTACCCTGTGTGCCCTCAGCTCAAGCCCACTGTGGTGCCTTTTCACAGGCCATGCTCTTGGCCTCCATTCTTTCACCATCTGAATGAAGTCATGTGTTTATGTGCCCAGCAACAGGCCAAGCAGAGGGGACACTGAGATGAATGAGCCACAGACCCTGCTCTCGGGGGGACACATTCTAGCTGGGACATGAAAACATAAACAGAAGATTCCTTCGCCAAATTCTTCTCGAGCACCTCTATGTGTCAGACCTGAGGACACTGAGGTGGACAAAACAGATAAAGTCCCCACTCTTGTGGAGCTTAGATGGTTGAAGGAGAAACAGACAGAAACACGTAAGCAAAGAGATATACAGTCTGCCATGGGGAGATTAATGTGTGAAGGAAAACAAAGTAGGGGGAAGAGAAGGACCTTGGAGGTGAGGATATTTGAGCAGAAACCTGAATAAAGGGCAGGAACTGCTTGTGCAATGGTCCTGAGGCAGGAGTGCCTTTAAGTTTAACGAGGAGCAAGGAAGAGACCAGTGTGATTGGGGAAGAGTGGGGGAGGGAAGAAGGAAGGGAGAAGAGTAGAGGGAGCAGGGGGCAAATCATGAAGGATGCTATAGTCCCGGCAGGCCTTTGGATCCTATAGTGAGATGAGAGCCACTGGGGATATTGAGCAAGGGGTGATGTCAGCAAACACGTCTTTTTTTTTTTTTTTTTTTGAGACGGAGTTTTGCTCTTGTTGCCCAGGCTGGAGTGCAGTGGCATGATCTTGGCTCACTGCAACCTCTGCCTCCCAGGTTCAGGCGATTCTCCTGCCTCAGCCTCCCTGGTAGCTGGGATTACAGGCACGTGCCACCATGCCTGGCTAATTTTATATCTTTAGCAGAGATGTGTTTTCGCCATGTTGGTCAGGCTTGTCTCGAACTCCTGACCTCAGGTGATCCACCTGCTTCGGCCTCCCAAAGTGCTGGGATTACAAGTGTGAGCCACCGTGCCCAGCCCAAACACATGTGTTTTTTTCTTGAGATAGAGTTTCGCTCTTGTTGCCCCGGCTGGAGTGCAATGGTGTGATCTTGACTCGCCATAACCTCTGCCTCCCGGGTTCAAGCGATTCTCCTGCCTCAGCATCCCGAGTAGCTAGGATTACAGACATGCACCACCACCCTGGCTAATTTTGTATTTTTAGTAGAGATGGGGTTTCTCCATGTTGGTTAGGCTGGTCTTGAACTCCCGACCTCAGGTGATCCACCTGCCTCGGTCTCCCAAAGTGTTGGGATTACAGGCGTGAGCCACTACGCCCGGCCAAACACATGTCTTAAAAGGCTCACTTTGGCTGCTAGTGGAGGACAGCCTGGAGGAAGGGGCAAGAGTGGAAGCAGGGAGAATAATTCGGGAGCCACTGCAATAATCCAGGCAAGAGATGGCAATGGTCGGGATATTGGGAAGTGGTTAAATTACTGGTAGTTATAATAGAGTGTAGATACTAGTATGAGAGCACAGGCCGGGGACTCCCTGCCAGACCTGGAGGCGGGAGTGGGCTGTTGACAACAAAGGATTGCTGCAGGTTTGACCATGAAGCCAAATCTTCAAGAAGATGGAATTTGTAGAGACAGGAGGTGAGAAAGTGGGGCAGAGGAGCAGCACACACTGCAGTGTGTACTTCATGTCTTGCAGGGACCTGGGGGCAGCATAGACAGGCCAGAGCATCATTTAGAGGCAGGGAGTAGGGCAGGCTGAGGCTGGAGGGCTTGAGAGGGGCTGGACACCAAGGTCAATGGCCAAGTTGAATTTGGGAATTCTGTATGCAGCAGGGAGCCACAGAAGAGTGTTAAGCGTGGCTGCATCGTGATCCAGTTTGTGTTCAAAAAAGATCACTGGCTGTAGAGGGGTGGGCGAAGGACTGGGGCCTGGAGGACCAGTTAGGAAGCTGTTGTGGTGACATGGTGATGGATGAGAGTGGCCTGGACTAGAGGGGCTGTGATGGGGTTTGGAGAACTGTTTAGAAAGGAAAGTTGCCAGGATATTCAGAGTTGGCTGATCAGACAAAGGGATTAGAAAGCAGAAGGAATAAAGAGTGACCCACCTTCAGCTCCAGTGCCTTTAGACAAGGGGCCCTATACTTAGGGCCTTCCTTCGGCCCTCCTCACAGTGTAGGAGTCTGTCCAGAAGCAGGAAGCCACCCCCACTCCTGAACCATGCTCCAGATACCCAGCGCCCTAGAAATCCCTGCCCTAAGGGCCTGTACCCTGCATCCAGGACCTCTGCAGGTCACCTCCCCAGGTCCAACCTCCAGAGGGTAGCCTGTGTCTTGGCTGTGAGCTGAGTGTGGGGCATGTGGTCAGCAGTTTAGTGTGCAGATTGGAGTATCCACACACGTGCTCTTGAAGCCCTAGTTTAAGGTGAAGGTGGGATAGGAAGAGAAGAGGCAGGCTGAGGGCAGGGCTTGGGGAGAGCAGAGGGAGTTTCTCCCTGTGCGGTGTCCCTGTGCAGAACTCCGATAAGCCTGAGAACTCTAAATTCAAATCTGGCCTTCCAGATCTTTAGAAGGTGTATGTGTCAGCCTAGGAGAATAGAACACATTTTATTAAACAGTTTGTCAACTTGATTTTTAACTTTTAAATATTTAGACATATGGAATGTGGGCCTCCATTTGTACTTTCGCTTGGTCTAAGAGGGGTGAGTGGAAAACTCCCGAGGGCCCGGATTATGTCTTATTTGTCTTGTTCACCCTCCCCCATCTCCCCAACCTTGGGCCCCTGGACCTTGGTCATTTCCATCTAACTGGAAAGAGAATCAGATCCCAGCCTGACAGTGAGAAATGCAGACTTGATGAGACCCCAGGAGGGAAAAGGTTGGTCAGACAACTGACTGCAGAGGGCTTTGGAGGTGTGGCCAACGGCTGGCGAGGAAGCTGACCCAGTGTCCAGGGGTTTAAGAGCAGGCAGACTGCCTGGGTTCAAAGCCTGGTTCTGCTCTTTAGGACTGTGTGGCCCAAGCAGGTTGCTAGCTCCTGGTGCATCGGCCGCCTTCTTGTAAGACAAGATAACAATAATAATCCCTAATGACCTCAACTGCCTAGTTTACTGGGGGAAGATGTAGTGCTTGGCATGTAGTGAGTTCTATGAAAGTTTATTATGTGAAATGACCCCTTGGAAGGAACTTTTAAGCCCAGCTAAGGGGCAGCTCCTGGCAAATCAGAGAAGGAGACGTTGGTTTTGGTGCCAGACTTTTCTTCTCCCACTTTCAAGATCCCCCATAGCAGATGGGGGCTCAGTGACCAAGCTGTTCCCCCTCCTCCACCAGGGCTGTCTGCGGCCTGGGGTAACTCCCTCTGTTCTCTGTGTCTTTAAGCTCCACCAGCTCCATCCTCTCGTTCCCTGGGGACTTTGCCACGCAACCCACTTGCTAATCCTGGAGGACCTCATTCACAGGAAGATATCAGTGGGCCCAGTGCTGTGCTGAGTGCCCCAACAGGTTATCTCATTCAATCGTTTTTTTTTCCTTTAGGGAAGTTGAGACAAATTGTTCACTTCTTTTAATAATCCTCTGAGCACTGTTCCAGATATTCTTATCCTTATTTCCCAGAGGAGACCAGAGCAGAGAGAGGTTAAGTATTTTAGTATTTCTCAGCCGCAGATCTTGGACTAGAATCCAAGACTGTGTGGCTCCAGAGTCCACTCTTGACTTCGATGAGTTCTGCCTTAGTCAGAACTAGTGGGACACTCCTGCTTAGGAAAGAGGTGGGACTTTCTGGAGCCAAGGCCATGTCCCAAAGGAGGCACTCTGATGGGACCGTAGACACTGAGGCAGGCTGACGGTGGGTTGATGTTCTGGTTTGTTGGGGAGAGGAAGTTCTTTTGGTTTCCTTCAGATTATAGCTAAGGGCCTTCTAGGCAACCAACGAACCAACCAACCAACCCATCAACCCTTTCTTTTCAAGGGACATGACTATGGGTGGGTCTGGAAAGACAGGTGCTTTGTGTGTTGAAAATCCTGAGGCAGAGAGCTCTGTTTGGCAGTGAGTGTTCCAGACGGAGCGGATCCTATAGGGACAAGGAACTCCCCCTTCCGCACTCCAGCCCTGTCTCAGCCTTACAGCCTGTCCCTACCTGGGGGCTGTGGAAGCAAGCTGATAACATGGACCCTCCGAAAGCTGCCAGCCTTGGGGATCAAATGCCTGTGAAATAACACTCAGGCATCACATGCTTGTTGAGTGGAGACAGAGATGCTGCGTCCTGGTCCTTGCTCTCGAGAGCTTCCAGTTTCCTAGCAGGATGGGCACACACTCTGGGGAAACTATCCCATGGAAAGAGTGTCGGAGAGCCTGGCCCTGTGGCCCTGACGAGAATTCTGTGTGACTTGGACAAGTCACTTACCCTCTCTGATCTTGGTTTCTCACCTGTGAAATGAGACAGTTAGAATTGATCACTGGGTTAAACCTTGTTTTTCCTCTTAAAATTAGCTCTAATGAAATCTGACACAGAACTCTGCTATGAAAAGTAGAGCCACTCTGCTTGTGAGAGGCAGGAGCCAACCTTCTCTAGTTTCTTCCTCTTCTTTCAGGATGATCCCCAAGGGCGGCTCTCAGTGTCTTTCACTGAAGGCATGAACCTCAGGGAACAGCTCAGGAATGGCCTCACAGAGGCAGTCCACGTGGGCTGCAAGGCTAGAAGGACTTTGATGAGTGAAGGTGTGGGGAGGGCACACTGGGCAGGAGACACTGTGTGAGAAAAGATGCAGACAGGGAAAGAGCCAGCCTGGCTGGGGGTGGGAAGTGCTGGAGGAGAGGGAGTGCAAAGAACCCAAGAAGGGGTCCTCAGGGGATGCCCACGGGAACTTCACAGGAGCGCCAAGGGGCAAAATGATATTTACAACTGGGAACTCAAGTCTAGACCCCTTCCTACAGAGATGGGTGGCGTGTATACCCTGCTGTGAGGGGAGGGAAAGAACCAGCATTAGGGAAATGATACAGTGTCCACTTTGGAGGGTTGCTTTAAGGGTGAAATTAGTGAAGATAGCTAATTTCACTAGATAGATAAATTAGTGAAGATCTGTCTCAGGACAGAAGGAATGCTACATAGGCATTTGTTAAATACGGTCAGACCGGAGTGGACCCTGAGCTTGCCAAAGGTCTGCATCCCTCCTGGCCTTGGGCCCAGTGCTGGTGGTGATAGCTTAGAATTTCAGCAGCTTCTATGCTCAATAGTTACGGTGATTATGAGATGTACGTGTATGTGTGTGTTGAGGGGATGTGGCTGCAGGTGTCTTTCAGCCACCTTCTAACATGCATGCTAGTGCGCGCGCGCGCACACACACACACACACACACACACACACACATATGCGCACGCGCTCAGTCTTTTCTCTAGAGCTGGTGCACTCCTCACCACCCCCACCTCTTCATCCTCCGAATCCCCACCCCATCCCCTTTGCTTCAAGTCCATACCTTGCTGGGCCTTCTTCCTCCCCTCTCTCTGAGTGCCTGGTCCTCCCACCCACCATAAATCTGTAACTCGGGAGTGTGTGTGTAGGGGGGAGGGGGTGGAAAAGCAGCAAACCAAACCAACCCCAGCTAATGAAAACGGCGATAAATCTCTGTCTATCAGGTTTGTTGTGAGCACAAACATTGCCAAACAAGGGCCCAGATGGCCTGCAGGCCCTTCTCCCTACGGTCTGCAGAGCTTTAAATGGAAACGGTTGCTTTATACATCTATTTACTACTTGGAAATGGGGGATGATTGAGACCAGGGGTGCCTGGCCAGGAAATGGGGTGCAGACCAGGTGTGAGCTCTCTGCCCTCTATGCCTGAGCAGGACTGCTGTCTAGTCCCCAGCCTCCACCATTTCTGTTCCTGGTGAGCCCTCTCTAACAGAGGCCATCGGGCTGGTGTGGGGAAGAGGCCACCTTGCTGGCTGACATTCTGGTCTCCACAGCCTGGCCTCAACCTGCTCCAAGACACATTCCTGGCTAGCTGGACCCAATTCCTCACTGTTGTTTTCAAAGTTCTTCATCTTTTGCCTAGAACTTTCTCTGTTTTCCATACGGCCTGCCCTGGATGGGTAGAAGTGGAAGCCTATCTTGTCCTTCAAGGCCAAGCCAAACCCCACCTCCTCTAGGAAGTCTCCCCATCCCTAGTCCTCTCTGGGCTCTATTCCTGTAGCATCAGCCACAGACAGCCTAGGCAGTCTTTACAAGACACTTGCTTGGGAGGCGGATAGGTCTGGGTACACAGCCAGGCTTTTTAGCTAAGGGACCTTGGCAGGTTAATCTCTCAGCCTCAGTTTCTTACTCTGTGTAATAGGTATAATTATGATGCCTACTTCTCACCTGCCAAATAAAAAATAAATAAAAATAAATAAATGAAGCAAGTGTAGAATGTGCTTAGCAAAGTGAGGTGCATAGTCTTAGAGCTTTGGACATGTCAGCCTTTATTATTGATGCCACCCAGCCATGACTGGGAATGATTCTTCTCTGTGCCTTGTCTTTTCACAGAGATGTGTGTGTGTGTGTGTGTGTGTGTGTGTGTGTGTCTGCACGCGTGTCTCTGCATGTCCTACTTTGGTTTCCCCTGAAATCAGACCCTGAGACTTGCGTGCAGGTAGTTTACTGAGGAGGTGATCACTGGAGGCTGGAAGGAGGGAATGGGGAAGTGAGATAGGGATGGGATAGGAGAAAAGCCAGTGAAGAGTGGTTAATGATTGAGTTTCATTGGGGGCAATGGGGGCTCACTGAGGAATCATGAGAACACACCATGGAATTGTCCCACGGAGTCCCAAGGCAGCCAGGTTGCTTATCCACCCATTCTTATCTCTTATTAATAACTTGAGGGTTGCCCCTGCAGTGTTAAATCCCAGCTGTCCTGCAGGCTGAATAAAGCTCCCTTGGCCCCTGCACTGGAGAAACCCTGCAGGTGAGAAGCAGAAAGGCTGCTTAGGGTGGACAATTCCTGGGCTTGCTGACACCTTCCCACCACAGTGGCGGATGAGTGGAGAAGTGGGCTAGAGGACATGGGGTGAGGCACGAACAGCATCCTCTGCTGAATCATCACCTTTCAAGCCCTGACAGCCTCCAGCATGGCATTTTGCACACAGTAGGCACACTGTAAGTATTTGTGGACCAAAAGGAGGTTTGATATTAGAGCTGGGAAAACCTGGACTCCCCCTATTGTTCAGTTTTTAATTCATTGTGTGATGCTAAGCAAGACATAGGACAACTCTGGACCACATATTCTATAAAACTGAGACCTTTCTACCTTCTCTGCTTATGCCATAGCCGGGTTGGAACAAGCTGGAATGACATTTGGGGAATGCTCAGAACAGATAAGAAGTGGCTGTGATGATGATGATGATGATGTGTGTAGGGGAGGGGAAGGTTCCCCTATCTAGGCATGATCCAACCGAGAGGTACCTAGTTATGTTATTCACTCTGTGGTCAAAGCACAAAGGTGTGTTCCCCTGGCACTGGCGGGATGACTCCTGCCTCTTCCTATTCCAAGACAACCCCAAAGGTAAAACATGGAAAAAGAAAAGGGCATGGGGGTAAGATCTGCTGACTCCTCAGTGAAAAGGATCCCACATTTCTCTGCCTACCAGGGATGGCCTGTGGTTCTTTTTACCTAGGTCAGCAGTGGGTTTTACGGATGTCTCCTGAGTGTAAAAACCATTTTGTACGGCAATTCCAAACTTGGCGGTGGGAGGGGTGGGGGTGGGGGTGGGGTCTTGGAATCCCTAGGGAGCCCACGGATAACCCTTAAGACTCCTTAAATCCCTTAAAAATATAAGTAAAAAATGGCCAGTCATGGTGGCTCACACCTGTAATCCCAGCATTTTGGGAGGCCAAGGTGGGCCGATCACCTGAAGTCAGGAGTTTGACACCAGCCTGGCCAAAATGGTGAAACCCTGTTTCTACTAAAAATACAAAAATTAGCCTGGTGTGATGGTGGGCACCTGTAATCCCACCTACTTGGGAGGCTAAGGCACGAGAATCGCTGGAACTCGGGAGGTGGAGGTTGCAGTGAGCCAAGATGGCGCCACTCCAGTCTGGGAGATAGAGCAAGACTCCATCTCAAAAAAAAAAAAAAATATATATATATATATATATATATGTGTGTGTGTGTGTGTGTGTGTATATATATATGTAAAAATGGAGTGCTTGAGTAAAGGTGTACACATAAGTCACTCTGAATTGGTGACCTGAAGCTTCCAGCAAATTCTCAAAGGAGTCTGTGACCCAAGAAAAGTAAATTTGCTCTATCCCAAAGCTCCCATCTCAAAGGGGAGGATACTGAAGTCCAGAGAGGGTAAGTGACCTGCTGGGTCACACAGTAGAGGCTGGATAGAACCCAAGGTCTCTAACCCTGTGTGGCTTTGTGGGTCTGCCAGGCAGACCTAAACAGTTAGGTCTGCCTGGCTGCACAACAAGAAAAGCAGGCTGGTTCATCAGGATGCTGTGCTGAGAGTCCATGGCACATTACAAAGTCTCTACTTGCTCCTGGGGGAAACATCTCAAAGGCATGATATAGTCACTATTTTCTGGGGATGAGGGTGAGTACTGAGCTCTATTTCCATGGAAAACAGAACAAGGAAAAACTAGGCCAAATGTGGAAAGAAATGGAGCTCTCTGTTACTGAGAAAGAGTGCTGGGGCAGGGAGTGCTCTTAAAACTCAAGTGAAGCTTGGGCAACGTGGCAGGTCTTAGTTTCCAGAGGCAGAGATGGAAATGATAATCATACTTACCTCTCTAAGTTGTGGTGAAGATTAAAGAAGATGATGCAAGTGAAAATGGCTTATAAACAAGAAAGCAGTACACAAATGCTAGTAATGATCTTTACAGCAGTGACCTGGTAAATACTTGTTTTGCTGCTGAGAATAAATTGTATACCACCTGGATGTCAATTACCCAATTCTGGACAACTGTACCATTGTCCTTTAAGCCCTTGCAGCCCACGGTTGGAGCGAGAACCCTGGTTTTGAAGTCAAACCTGAATCTGCACCTTAGCTCCACCACCTGTGCACGTGTGTGACTTTGGATAAATCATGTAATTCTCTCAGCCTTGAATTGTCCATCTGCAAAACAGGGACACATGCCTACCTCATGAAGACATAATGAAGATTTGATCAGTTGGTTACAATGAAAATATCTATAATGGTGACTGGCACACAATAGTTACTCAATAAACATTAGCAATTTTGTTCCTGTTCCTCAACAGTTTATAACTTTGGATAGTTTGTTTGCTGCGTAGTTTCTGTCTGTCTAACATTTCTGTCTTCTCCACTAAAATGTAAGCTCTGCAGCACCAGGACATGCCTGTCTTGTTTACCGCTGTGTTTCCCAGGCCGGGCACACAGTGTGCTACAGATATTTGTGAAATGAATGAGTGGAAGTGCAAAAGCACGTTTTTAAAGGATGGGAAGGAACTCTGACAATGTGAGAATGCTCACATTGGATCAGCCCCAAGGGGGACCTGGAGCTGTGCCAAGAGCCCTATTAGGGGTCAAGAGAGTTGGCCTCTGGTCCTACCTCTGCCGCTTAACTACCGAGCCACCTCCGGGCAATTTGTTGGCCCTCTCTGGCCCTCTGTGTGTTTCCTCCAGAGCGTGGGAGCCCTGAGATTCCAGGGCTTCCCTCTTAGAGGCTGACCTCCAAGGAGCTCTGGCCAGCTGGGAAGTGTGGGATTTCGGGATAGTTCAGGGACTAAATAAAGAGAAAGGAGAAGTGGGAGAGGATAAAGACCGGGAAGGAAGAAAAATCAACGCGTGGCTGCGGCTCTGGGCAGCTATGGGTGGGGGTAGACTGAGGGAAGGCCGCGCTGGGCCAAAGCACTGAGCTGCTGTGCGCGCCCCCGAGCATGTCTCCGCCGCGGCTGATGCGCCCGAGCCTCCGCCTGCCCCTCCCTTCCTTGAGTGCCTCGCCAGTTCCCGCCGTCACTGACTTTCTGACTTCTTAACTTGTCAGCAAATCCCAGAGTTAAAAATGCACACGCACCCCGGCCAGCCGCCAGCAGGGCCGTCTGGCCGAGGCTCCAGATGTGGGGCCACCGCACGGGCCGCCCGCCCCGCCGCGCAGACTAAACAATCGGCCTTGGCCGTGAGCGCAGCGCAATTCCAGATGCAGCGTCCCTCGCGCCGCGCGCTAATTGGGCCG
>NW_012111475.1:1214853-1218232 GCF_000951035.1 Colobus angolensis palliatus
AAGAGAAAGCCAGAAGCACTGAGCCATATTCAGATTAAGGAGACAGAGAAGGCAGAGAGGGAGAGAGACCACAGAGAGTTGGAGAAACAGAGGCAGGGCAGACTGACACGAGAACAGAATCAGGAGAGACCAAGATAACGAAAAGGAAACGAACGTGGACGCGGCAGGGAAGAACGCAAGCGGTGGGAGCACAGGAGACCCACATGTTTACCACCGGTTCCCTGCTGCCTTATAGGTGTCTAACCCCTTTTGTTTTACAGTGTCTCCTCCCTTTACATTCTCACTTTTTATCATTCTTCCTAGACCCGGGCGAAGCCGGGAACTGAGCCCACCCGCGCGGTGATCCATTCCTAGTCTGACTGGGGGACTGCGTAGAGAAGGAACCTGAGCCGTCAAGATTTCACTCCCAAGCCTGGGCTTGGAGACAGGGGTTCGCCTTGGACGCTGTGGGAGGGTGCGGGATGGGACTCCGTGGGGATCTGCCTAGAGGCAGGGGATGCCCCTAATGACCTCTGTAGGGCCCGTCCCCAGGCAGCCACCTCGGCAGCAACCTCCTTTCCCATGCGCCCTGGGGCCTCTTTAGCTCTAGAGACAGGAGGATGACTCAACACAGGTTAGTCAAGACCCAGGGCAGGGAAGCCCACCGGGGACCACCCGGGGGAGCCCCCCAGCCTCGCGTTCCGCCCCCGCCGGGAGGCCCGGGCGCCCCGGGGGTGAGCGCGGAGGGCAGTGCGGCGGCCCGGCGGCTCTTGGCGGCCCCTCTCTGACAATCTTTCCTTTGTTTGTTTTCTTAAATCTGGGAGGCCCGAATTCCTGCCGGATTCCGTAGGTTTCACTCAGGAAGGAGGCGCCCCCACCCCCACCCCCTCTCACGTCGGGCCCGGCTGCGAGGGGAATGGCAGGTTCTTCCCGGAGGCCAGCGGCGCGCAGCCCCACGGCCCGGGCAGGGCGAGCAGGCGCCGGGCGCGGCGGAGAGTCCCGGGCGCCCTGCCCGCGCGCGCCACCACGCAGCCCCGCCGGAGGGCCGCGGCAGCCTCGGCAGAGAAAATTTAAAGAAAAAAAAAAAAAATCAAACCAGGAGCGCTTTAAAAGACATAGAGTAGCCCTCCCCCCACTCAGCTTCATTCCACACCCCATCCACCTCTCACACTCCCCCACCCCTTTTTTATTTTGGTCTCCAAACTTGAGCCTCATTAATTTCCAAAAAAAATTTCCCCCAATAAAAGGCAAACATGGAAAGAAAAACAAACTATTAGAAAATAGAGGAGGGAGGAAATGTTATTTAAAAGGTTAGCAGACCGCATCATTTTCCAATGATATTATATACTCCCAGCAGTATCCAAAATATATATGGGCCCTGGGCCAAGAATGTAAAAAAACTTTTTTTTGAAAAAACCCTTACTTAGACACAACATCTGGACCGGAGAGCGAACAAACCCCCCATTTATCACACTTAATCCTCCAATGAAGCAATCGACAGTTGACTTCTGTTTTGCTAATTTAGTTGCTTTCAAGCGCCGGCCCAGTCCAGACCGGGAATTAAGTGTCACTTGCGGAGGGCCTGCCCTGCCCCCGCCCGTCTTCGCTCCCTCCCGCGCCCAGGCTTTCGGATAGGGAAAAAAGGCCATTAATGAAGAAAGAAACTTTTTACGAATTCCCTTTACCCTCACCCACTCGGGTCAGTGAAAACCTCGACTGTGACCTAGCTCTGTCCCCTCGCCCAGTACCCGCCACCCACTTCCTTGGTAGCCACGCCCTCACCCGCCAGCTGCCTCCCCCCAAGACTCGGTGGAGCAACGCACCAGCCGGCACAAACTCCTGCAGCTTCAGGAGGTCACCCAGCTCACCGCCTTCTCCGCGGGGTGGCTAGGTGCTGCCATCCTCGTACCTGGCACTGCCTGGTGGCCTGGCAGCCTGACTCTTAGGCCTGGAGAGGGCAGGGGAGGGTCCTGGTGCTTGGTGGTAGGTAGCGTCCATTCCCCCCGGAAGTGGATGAGAGGCAGCAGCTCCTGAGGTGGAGGCCCTTGGCCAGCAGCGTCCGGAGACAATGGGATCTTGTGAGATTGCAAGCGGGAGAGAGAATAAATCACGAAAAGTGTATCATTTGAGGATTAGTCAATAAATCCCTGGGACCCTGGCCCAGTGGGGCTGGTGCCAGAGGCAGAGCTGGCCCCAAGTGCAGACTTCCTTCCTCAGCAACCTTCCCTTCCCTTCCCAGAGGCCTCCTGGGTCTCTCTCTCCTCACCTCTCTCTGTCCATCTCCATGGCTCCTCTCCTAAACTTTGGAGCCCAAGGCACAGCCTTTTGTCCTACCTCTACCTCTTGCTGGGAAAAGTTTTACAAGGGAGTGGAGGTTTGAAGGTGTCCTCAGGCACCTGCAAGCAGAAGAGGCTGGAGAGTGTGTCCAAACTCCAGCCTGCCCGCTCCTGTTCATTCTGATCCAGCCCACCCCCCAGTTCCCAGCTCCCAGCCCTGGCAGAGTCCACAGGAACAGCCTGCACTCCTGAAAGAGGCCCCCAGTACCCTGAACCCCAGTCCTCTGCAGACTCTCATGGTGGTCTGGCTGGGCCTCAAACTTCTTGAGGAGGGGCCCTGAGTTCTGGCTGCAATCCAAATGCAGTCTCAAACCTCCTGAGTCCATCCCCCAGGCCCATGGAAGCCTCATATCTGGAGCACTCTCCATACTCACTCCAAAGGGCACTTATGAGTACTTAGTATATTCCAGGCAGTGTGCTAGACTCAGGACATTTGGAGACTAATAAAACTCTCTTCCTGCCCCTCCCGTGGGCCTAAGCCTCTACTGGGCTTTATTTTCTGTTCATATGGGGATACTATATTACCCAGCTATACTCTTTCCATAACCAGTCATTGAGCACCTGCGGTATGCCAGATACTGTTCTAGGCACTGGGGGGTCAGGGCTGAGCAAAGGTCATTTCTGCCCTCCAACTTGCCAGGGAGACAGACATGCCAACAATTAATTCCAAGACAAGGCCAAAAGTCAGGGGCCATGGAAGGCATTTATAAAAGCCTCAGAGGAGGGACTGACTCACCTTGGCTGGGATAGAAGGAGTGTGGGCCGGGTGCAGTGGCTCACACCTGTAATCCCAACACTCTGGGAGGCCGAGGTGGGCAGATCACGAGGTCAGGTGTTCAAGACTAGCCTGCCCAAGATGGTGAAACCCCATCTCTACTAAAAATACAAAAATTAGCCGAGTGTGGTAGTGGGTGCCTATAATCCTGGCCACTCCGGAGGCTGAGGCAGAGAGTTGCTTGAACCCAGGAGGAGGAGGTTGCAGTGAGCCGAGATCATGCCACTGCACCCCAGCCTGGATGACAGAGTGAGACTCTGTCTCAAAAATAAAAATAAAAAATAAAAAA
>NW_012111475.1:1218467-1240783 GCF_000951035.1 Colobus angolensis palliatus
CTCAGCTCACTGCAAGCTCTGCCTCCCGGGTTTACGCCATTCTCCTGCCTCAGCCTCCCAAGTAGCTGGGACTACAGGCGCCCGCCACCTCGCCAGGTTAGTTTTTTGTATTTTTTTAGTAGAGACGGGGTTTCACGGTGTTAGTCAGGATGGTCTCGATTTCCTGACCTCGTGATCCGCCCACCTCAGCCTCCCAAAGTGCTGGGATTACAGGCTTGAGCCACCGCGCCCAGCCGTTGAGCCACCGCGCCCAGCCGCACTCTAGCTCTTAAAGCCCATCCCGGGGGACCGTACAGCCTAGTGGTTCAGAGCAAACGGTGTGGTTTAACTTCTTTCTCTGCCACATCAGTTGTAGGATCTAGAGCCTCTTAGTCTCTCTGAGCCTCAGTGTCATCATCTGAAAAAGTAGGACTAACAATAGGAACTGCCTTGTGAGTCTCTGACATAGTAATATGGGGCAAGCAGATTGTCCACTTAATTATCTTTCAAAGCATTCGAATAGACTAGCTTGTAGCCTCCTTGCCACCCTCTTCTTGTCCTCCTCCTCAACTTGAGGGCCTGGCACCGTGTTGGGCACATAGAGTAAGAGGTGGAATAAATCAATGGGTACAACAGAAAGCCCATCAAACCTTGGCTCAAGTGCCACTAGGTAGACAAGGCTGTGGGCAGTGGGCCTGAATGTTCCATTTCTTTGTTCTGATACCTGGCCATAGGCTGGGTGGGTCTTGATGGCTGTTCTTGCTCCCACATTTCCAAAAGTCAAGCAGAGTATGACCCTCTGAAGCCCCATTTTCTCTGCTCAGTAGAAAGTCAAGAAATGTCTTCTAGCCCAGAGCCATCATTCTGTGACTCTGGTTTGGGTTGAGTCTTGACTTGCTGTGTGTCCCCAGGCAAGACATGTCCCTCTCTGGGCCTTGGACTCCTTATAGATAAAATGAGTAGGTTGGACTGGATGCTCTCCAAGCTCCTCTGCAGCGTTTGTGGTTGATGTCTGCTTCTTCTTTCAGCTGGGGGAACCTCATCTTCCTTCCTAGAGCCTGCTTACAAGGAGGTGTGATTTTCTGCTCTTCCATTTCCCGTCTGCCTCCTGGCTTTTCTTTGTTGTTGTTGTTGTTGTTGTTGTTGTTGTTTTTGAGATGGAGTCTCACTCTGTCGCCCAGGCTGGAGTGCAGTTGCATGATCTCAGCTCACTGCAACCTCTGCTTCCTGAGTTCAAGTGATTCTCCTGCTTCAGTCTCCCGAGTAGCTGGGTTTACAGGCACATGCCTCCACACCCAGCTAATTTTTTGTATTTTTGGTGGAGACAAGGTTTTGCCATGTTGGCCAGGCTGGTGTTGAACTCCTGACCTCCAGTGGTCCGCCCACCTTGGCCTCTCAAAGTGCTGAGATTACAGGCTTGAGCCACCGCCCCCGGCCTCGCCTCTTGGGTATTCTCTGTGGTGTCCCTATCTTTCTCCCTTCTTGCTCCCCTCAGCTATCTTCCTCTCTTTCTCACTCCTCTTCTTCTTCTGTCCCAGGGTGTGAAGAGTATGTGGATGAACTGATGCTTAACTTTCTCCCGGGCAGCTTTCCCCTCCCACCTCTACCCGGCTTCTTGACCCCCAAACACAATCTGGGCCCGAGGAGCAGACGTCTCCATCTGTCCTCTTGCCTGGACTTCTGTCCCTGAAGATCTTGCTGGTGCCCTGACCCTTGACTTCTGACTTCTGAGAGAATGGGAGAATGGCATCCCAGCTGGACCAAGACAGCGCCTAATATGGGTCTTCTGTCCCTAGAGATTGACAGGCTCTGTATTCCCACGCTGCCCTCCCCGCAAAGTCCCAGGCTCAGGGAAAGGGACAGGAAACTTTTTCTAAGTCTAGCTGACACTCAGCCCTGGAACCCACCTCCTTCACAATGCCATCGCCCACCTCCGAAGCTGGGAGAACCCCTTGACAGATGGGCCTGAGGTTATGATCGTCACTAAAGAGCAACTTATTGTCGGGAACCATTTCCAGAGAACCTACTGTGTGCCATGCACTGTGCTATGAGCCAAGAGGAGGAGTCTGTGTTGGGGTAGAAGGGACTGGGGGTGGGACAAAAGCTGGGGGGAATCCCCAAGAAGTGCATCACTGCCAAGCCGAGGGCTCGTGGGCAGAGGGTTTGGCAATGCCTTTGCGTGGGCCCAGCTGGAGTGGCACCTGAGATGGAGCCAGGCCCTGGAGGCAGGTAAACAGGACGCTGTGTGCTGGGTGTGGTGAAGGGAAGGGGGATACAGGGGCACAATGGACCATTGTGTGCTCTGGAGTTGCCTTCACTTCTGGACTCTCTACAACCCTCCCACTGGGCTATACAAATATTGAGACATATGGAAGATGTGGTCATAGATACCAAGATAAATGGAAGATGATAGTCATCTGCTTTTGGACTCTTCTGCTCTTGCCTAGATCACAGTGGGCCAAGGGGTTGTGGTGGGTGCTGCATGGCCCCGCAGGAGGGCAAAAGGAGGGAGCATTTGACTGCTGGGATGTGGTTGACAGAGATCTGATCAAGTCTGGTGATGGGGCTGTGGCCTCAGCTGGGCCACTAGCTAGCTGTGTCTGTCTTTAGGAAAGTCACATCACTGCTCTAACCCTCAGTTTATTCATCTGTAAGATGGGATAAGGATTACCCTTGCTCTGTCTACTTCACAGCAATGTGTGGCATTGTGACACAGCCTTGGATGTTGTTAAGGGGTGTACACAGGGCAGAGCTGGTTGCTCTTGCTTCTGTTGTTGCTCTGCAGAAAGATCCTTTTTGCCTGACAAACCTCCCATTTGGGTTCAGATGTAGGCAGAATTGATGGCTACCCATGTGGGACTATTGAGAGACTTAAGGACGGGAATCAGGACTTAAATTCTCTAAGTGTTCAGCCAATTCGCCATTCATTCAGTCAACATACAGTTTTTTTTTTGAGCTTCCTCTCTTATGTCAAGCCCTTTGATGCCCTGGGCCTTTGAAGATGAATAAGCTATGTTTCTTGTCCTCAGAGAACTCGTAATCAGATGGGAGAGGGGCTGAACACACATACACACAGCATTAACATATAATAATAACGAATATTTATTGAGCACTTACTATGTGCCAGGAATGGTTCTAATCACTCTATATACATTAATTCATATAATCATTTTCATTTTGAAGATGAGGAAACCAAAGCACAGAGAAGGCAAGCAACTGGCTGAAAGTCTCACAGCTAGGAAGGAACAGAATCAGGACTGACCCCAGGCAATCTGTCTAGAGCCTGCACTCTTAGCCAGTACCTAGTACACACAACATGCATGAACCTACACTAACAAGGGCAAAAGAATAGTAAAGAGTGGGCTGAGCCTCTGAAGAAATGGAAAAGGAGAGGAGGGATTGGCTATTGTCCAGCTTCCACTAGAGCAGGAGAAGATGAAACAGGTTTGACTAAGCTGGACAGATTTGCAGTGTCTTAGACAGGAGGTCCTGGGATGGGTTTCCAAGGCAGGAGGCTGAGTCAAGCTTCTTTGAAGGCAGCAGAGAGCTAGTTGGGATAGATTCCCTGCCAGCCCTCTGCTCGAGGTCCTTTCCAGCCCAACGCTCTGTGAGTGAGAACTTTGGGAGGTTCCTGGTAGGAGAATGTGACACCTACTCCACATACAGCTTGAGTTCCCCAATTCCAAACCCCACTGGGCCCTTGCTCCTTCTCTGGGCTGTAGTGTGCTGGGAGCTGGGAGTTATTAAGTAGGACTGAGTGTGCCAGGAGATATTGCTCAGGGACCAAGTGATGGAAATTCACCTCGAACTGGTTTAAGCAAAAGGAAGGGATTTATTGGCTTAAATAACCGGGAAGGATAGGAGTGTGTGTGTGTGTGTGTGTGTGTGTGTGTGTGTGTGTGTTTGTGCACACGTACGTGCACATGCATTGGGGCAGGGGGCAAAGTTTAGGGACTGCCATGCTTCAAAAGATATCTTCAGCTTTTTCTCTTTCTCTTGCATTCTTTCTTTTCTTTCTTTCTTTCTTTTTTTTTTGAGATGGAGTCTTGCTCTGTCACCCAGGCTGCAGTGCGGTGGCGTGATCTCGGCTCACTGCAACCTCCGCTTCCAGGGTTCACACCATTCTCCTCCCTCAGCCTCCCAAGTAGCTGGGACTACAGGTGCCCGCCACCACGCCCGGCTTATTTTTTTATTAGTAGAGACGGGGTTTCACTGTGTTAGCCAGAATGGTCTCGATCTCCTGACCTCGTGATCTGCCCTCCTCAGCCTCCCAAAGTGCTGGGATTATAGGGGTGAGCCACCGCGCCCCGCCTCTTGCATTCTTTCTTGATCTCATTCGTATGGTGGCTATGTTTTTTGGTGTGTGACAGCCTCATCTTTTTGTATTGTTTAGTTTTTCCTATTGCAATTGATCTTCCTCTCTAACTGCAGTGGGGGCGTGAAGAGGGAGAGGGAGGTCAAGACTTCTCTCATCCGTTGGAGGGCAGGGAGAGGTGGGTAGAAGAGCATGGCAGCAATTTCATACTCACATCTCAGAAGAAAGAGAGGATTTGCTATTCCCAGCACCCTCCAGCTATAACATTTTAGCGAAGAGCTCCTATTGGCCTGGTTTGGGTCGTGTGCCCACCTTTTGGACAAGTCAGGTGTCTAAGAAAGTTATTTTTGACAATTGGCTAGACCTGGCTCACGGACCCATCCTGAGGCCAGAGGAGCTGGGGAGCTGTAATTGGCAATCCCACAGAATTGCATGGAAGAGAGGAGCAGGGGTTCAGTAAAGAAAGGGTTGTAGTCACCAAAAGTAGACAAGGCTGCCCACGACAACACCCTCTCTCTCCCTCCCTGCCTCCTACCCCAGAGGACAGAGAAAGCAGTATAATAAATAAACTTAACACACCTTCTTGGAGCTTCCATTTTATCTGAAGGTTTTGGGGAACATTTTAAAATTACATTTAAAACATTGTTTTAATTTATAATACACATAGTTATACTATGGAGTAAAATTCAAAGCTCATAGGCTTTTAAGATAAGACACAAGATATCAAAAAATTTTTGGACTTGTAGGAGGCTGTTTTTCTTATAGAATCTCCCTCTCGTCCTCCCTGTGTATTTGTTCAAGCTCCCTTGATGTTAAGGATACTTGGGCAGTGATGGAGTCGGGGCTGGAAAGTTGGAGATGCACTAGAAATGGAAATAACGTGGATTTTGGTGCCAGAGAAATGAAGCTTAGAATCTTGCTCCACCAGTTTCTAGCAGTGTGATCTTAGGAAAGTCACATCCTCTCTCTGAGCCTATTTGCTTCCCTGTAAAATGAGTATAATGATGCTTGGTTGGTAGAGAAGTGGTGAGAAGGAGTATGTGACCTACTGCTGAAACACACAGCCCAGTGCCTGGCTTGAAGGAGACACTTTGTAAATGTGAGCTCTCATTTCCCTCCTTCCTGTGTCTGCAGGTTCTTCAGACCAGCCCTGGCAGCCCAGAGCCCTAGAAGCTGGGGAAGGGGGCCCCTCACATGGCCCCAGGTAAACCTCTACCTGTCTTGGAAGAAGACTTGAGTTGCTCCTCTTGCGAGCTATAACTGTAGATATGGGCATGGTGATAGATGGCCTTGCCACCTTGTAGATACTGAATAGGCAATTAGTGCTTTACTGGTGTAACATTAGCCAACGAGGAGCAGTTCGTTGTCCCATTTCCCCAGGGCTCCTATAATAGCTTCTTTTGTGGTATATATTACCCAGCACCACGGTGATGCGTTTACCTGTTTATAAGTCTCTTGCTGCCACCAGTTTGTGAATTCTTGGAGGCAGGAATTGTTTTCTCTACCTCTGTTTCTCTGGCGCTCAACACAGAAGTTGGCACAGAGTAGGGGCCCAGTGATGGACTAAAGAAGGAATGAGTGGACACACCTGCTGCCCTGGGGTGCTTTTTGTCCAGGTAACAACAGTTGCTACCACAGTTTATTGAGCCATTACAATATATCAGGTATGTCCTGGGAACTCTTCCATTTTTAAACAATAATCCTTAAAACAACCCTATGTCTTAGGAACTATAATTTGCCTCGATTTTATTTATTTATTTAAGATGGAGTCTCTCTCTGTCACCCAGGCTGGAGTGCAGTGGCACGATCTCGGCTCACTGCAACCTCTGCTTCCTAGGTTCAAGCGATGCTCCTACTTCTGCCTCCGGAGTAGCTGGGATTACAAGCATACACCACTATGCCCAGCTAATTTTTGTATAGTTAGTAGAGACGAGGTTTCACCATGTGGGCCAGGCTGGTCTTGAACTCCTGACCTCAGATGATCCACCCTCCTAGGCCTCCCAAAGTGCTGGGATTATAGGCGTAAGCTGTTGCACCTGGCAGTGCCCTGCCCCCATTTTAGAGGTGAGAACCTGAAGCCCAAAAAGGGTTAAGGAAATTGACCATGGTCACCCGGCCTGAATGTGGCAGTATCAGAATGCGAGTCCACTTCTGTTAGATGTCAAAGCCAGGGAACGAAACATCTATGTGCTTCTGTCTTCCATTTCAGGTTATACGGAGGGGCGGAGAGAAGAGAGCTGGGGTATAGAGAAATCCTTAGGAATAAAGCTGAAGTGGGGAATCCTCTAGAGACAGAAAGGCTTGGTGATCAGAGAGGATTCAGGGTGGGGCTTGGGGGGAAAGTGGAGGGGGACTTTCGGGGCTGAAGGTCACAGGGAAGTTCAAGGAGACTTTGGGTCTGGGGAAACTGGGTTGGTGGTCAAGTACTGTGGAGGGAGGTGTCAGGGCAGTGGCTTCCCCTTGGAACTGGCTGGAGACAGAAGCAGCCCCTTCAGGTTGTTTTCAAGCGGGATTGGGGGTGTTTAATATTAATAGTAATGACTGTGGCGGGAAGATAATAGGCCTCAGTCAGATGAGAAGGGGGTAAGCGCTTATCTATGGCTGCTGAAGACACATGTCTTTCACCTGCTCCTTTAATATCCCCCTTCTTTCATTCCACCGCCCACCCCCTCCCACCAGCCTAGAACAAAAGGGGTATTATGGGCCGGGGTGTTTTCAGGCTGCAGCCAAGGAGACCTCCCCTTCCCCCTCTGCCTCCCCCCGCCCAGTTTGAATAAGGCTTTTTCCTCCTGCAGGAGATTAGCTCCGTTTGACAAGGCAGTGAACTTTGGGAGGGGTGAGTGGGGGTCTCCTCCGGGAGCCTCCGGAGTGCAGCCCTGATGAACGAATGCTGCCAGAGAGAGACCCCGAGAGACAGCCACGAAGACAGACGCACAGAGTCAGCAGCAGACAGACAGACAGACACAGAGCAGGGAGGCATCGAGGTAGAGTTAGATTCTTAGATACAGGGACACGCACACACACGCACACACTCTTCAGGATGTTGGAATAAGCAGGGAGAGACACACGCAGAGAGACAGACAGACACACAGACATCCACAAAGAACAAAGGGACAGAGAAACACACATACATGCACTCTTGTCACCAAACAGACTGACCCAGAAAGAGACAAAGGCAGAGAGAGAGTTGAGGGGACATAAGACGTAAAGAAGGAGACACCAAAGAGACAAATAGGATGAGAAGAAAGGAAACGGAAGAAGAAGGAAGTGAGAGAGTGAAATTGGCAAGAGGCAGGGGAAAAAAAGGAGACACAGGAGGAAAGTTGTAAGAAGGCTGCTGAGCCCTTGACCTTTCTGAGTCTGCCCCTGCTGACCCTGGCCTTGGACCCTGAGGAATCAGGCCGCCCTAGAGTGGGCATTTGCATAGCTTTGGAGGACTAGCGGTGGATATATGGAGCTTGGGGTGAGAGAAGGAAAGAGATTGGGAGTCTCCCAGTCTCCAGACTGGGAGACTGACCCGGAGACAAAGGTAGTGTGTTAGACAAGAGGTGAGTAGAAAATGCCCACAGGAAATGTAGATTTCCCTGATAAGACAGTCCCAGCCTCTAAAGGGACTGTCTGATGGGCATGTGTGGAGGAGATGTGTTGGGGAACAGGGTTCTTTTGGGGGCCATATAGAAAGAAGGTTCATCACTTCTGCTGGTGGCCAGATGGAGAGGAGGAATACCAAAGGCCACTTCCGCTATCATCATGACTTCCAACACTATCCTCTTGGTGGAGAGATCCAATGGCATGGACCACTGGCATGAGGGAGTTGGGCTGTTAGACCCAGACACTACTGGGTTCAAATCTCAGCTCTGCCACTATGTGACTTCAGGTAAGGGACCTAACACATGTTAATCCCACTTTCCCTATCTATAAAATGGGAATAACATAAGTATCTTGCATATGGGTGGCTGTAAGACTCAAATTACAATAAAGTATTTAGCACTGTCAGAGACTCAGGGTAAGGATGAACATCTATTGGCTACTTATGTTTGCAGACCCTGTTCCAGAGCATCTTTCAGGAATTATTTCTTTTAAATTTCAGAACAATCCCTCCAATCACAGACTAAAGAACAACGTAAATCACAAACTGTTAAATGGTAGAGCTCTGATTTGAATGTGGACAGTTGAAGCTTACTCACTACTGCCTCTCACACTGGATACTACCCTTGTTAATAAGAGACAGACAGTCCCAGTCTTCACCATTCGGAAGGAGCTCCCCAGCCTTTTGGGGAGGAAAAGTGGATTTTTATATACCTGAAGGGGCTTGCAGTTCTTATGGGTGGAAGAGCAGGTGAGGCAGTGGTGTGCTGGTAAATGTTCAACAGCTGGCTCTCCAGGAGGAAAAAGAGGCATTTGCCAATTTCCATGCTGTAAATACTCCCATCATGGCCAACTTCAAGCTACTAACGTGGCATTCGCTGGGCCAGGAGTTGGGAAAAGATGCCTGCAGTCTGCTCTGGTGAGCCCATGTGAACTGGCTCCCGCATGGCCCTGAGTAAGCAGGGCCCAAGTTGCCTGTGTGGAGAGATGACTTCAGTGTGCCCATCTTTCCTGACTGCTGGGAGCTTCAAACCTCATTCAAGATAGAAGGGGCACCTGGTACCCACATTTTGTGCCAATGCCAGGGGCTGCAGGGAAGGTTCCAGACCAATGGCACATGCTATGGAGTCTGTAGAAATTCAGAGGTGGGAGAGAGTGCTGGGGGCTGGCTGGTGGGATTGGTGTCTGTTTTGTGTAACCCTGTGTCCTCTGCAGTTGGGAACTCCTATATACAGGAGTGGCCTCTTCTCCCCTGACTCCATCCTTTCTCCCCAGTCTTGGCCAGTCCTTGCACTCCCTTGCCTCTGCAATTCCCAGAACATTCCTCTAGGTGCTATGAACTCCCAGTGTGTGGTAACAACAGTGCTGGGGGAGGCGTGGCACCAAAGACCTGTACCCCCTTCTTCTTTGGGGCCCCAAGTGCCTTCTGTGAAACCAAATACTCCCCCTATTCGCCCACCCGGACACCTGACTCCCTCCTGAGGCCCACTCAGGGTGAAAGCTGTTTCCTGTCTGGGTCTTGGTAACCCCCTGAAATCCCGGCCTCCCTCCCCCCGATCCCTTCCAAATGCTTATTAAGCCGTTTGCAAATCCAGGGCTGAACCACGGCGTGAGTTTAATAAAGCAGAAGACAGATGCCATCCATCACGGGGCCGGGTGGGGCGAGGCGGGCTGATGGGCTCACACCCTTCTGGCTGCTTCTAGGTCAGCCAGCCACACATCCACACAGACCCTGCTTCTTGTCCAGGACCTCCTGGCTGTGACCACTCTTCAGCTCCCCTCCCTGTCACGGATCCTGATCAGAAGACCACTGGCCCGTGGTGGACAGAGAGTGGCCAGGAATCGGGAGGTCAGCCTAACACCCACATTCCACATGGTTGTCTGCAACAGGCAGGACTGCAACTCGGGTGCAAAATTTAAAGGGAGGCGGAAACAAAACTTCAGTAACCAAGATAAATCATATGTTAATGCAATATTTTAATAAATCAAACAATGCAACAAAAAATTAATGATGAGCAAAACCTTATAATTTTAAACAGACACCGGATCAGTCTCCCGGATTGTTCCTGTAGTATCACTCATCAGGCAGTGATAACAGCCCCCTCAAATTCAGCGGGTTCAATGTTCAGATAAATCTGGTCTGTCCCCAAGCCTGTTCCTTCTGTAGTCTTAAAATCGGAGTCATACTTGACTATTCTCTTTCTCCCATACCCCACACGCAACTCTCAAACCATCTTGTTGGCTCTACTTTCAAAATATGTCCAGAATCTGACCACCTCTCACCCCCTCTATGGTGGGCCCCTGGTTCCTCTCTTCACCCCCTCTCCCTGGGAGGACTGTGGTGCCCTCCTTCCTGGTCTTTCTGCATCCCCTTCCCCCATGGGTTACTCTTTCCACGGAGTGGCAGGAAGATGCTGTAGAATTCGGATGGTGCCAGTCTTCTGCTTAAACTGCACCCCCACCTCTGCTTCCCCATTGCACTGGGAGGAAGAGCCAGGCTCTTACAACAGCCGTAGGGTCCCACATGATCTGCACCTACCTTCTCTAACATGCCTCCTATTTTTCTCTCCCCTGCCATAGGTTCCCTGGGCACATTAGCAGGCTAAGCACACTCCTGTCTCAGGGCCTTTGCACTCACTATTCCCTCTGCTGACACTCTTACCCCAGATGCTCATACTGCGCCCACCCCACCCCCACCCCCATGACGCCCACTATTCCCCTGTGCTGTTTTTCACTTTTTTGTTAGTTTGTTCCTTGAGGGCAGAGTTTACCCCTTTGGGATTCCAGGGCTGGGCACTCAGTAGAGATGCAGTCCATGCTGTCTGCCAGCCCCACTGTGGCATTGCCTTCCCCACACACCGGTCTTTGAATAGAAGTCTCATCATTAAAAGCACTTCCTGGCCGGGCACGGTGGCTCACACCTGTAATCCCAGCACTTTGGGAGGCAAAGGTGGGCGGATCATGAGGTCAGAAGTTCGAGACCAGCCTGACCAACATGGTGAAACCCCGTCTGTACTAAAAATACAAAAGTTAGCCAGGCATGGTGGCATGCACCTGCAACCCCAGCTACTCAGGAGGCTGAGGCAGGAGAATGGCTTGAACCTGGGAAGTGGAGATTGCAGTGAGCCGAGATCGCGCCACTGTACTCCAGCCTGGGCAACAAGAGTGAAACTCCATCTCAAAAAAATACAGTACAATACAATACAATACAATACAAGCACTTCCTCCTGCCTGTGTGCTAGTCTGTGATTCTCATCTTGTTCCAAGCCCTGCAAAAGACAGCTCCTCCAGGAAGCCCAGCTCTTGGTCAAGGTTGTGGGAACCAGAGGCAGAAGTGTGGTGCTGTGAAGGGCTCTGAACAGGAACCGAGAGCCCTAGGATTCAGTCCTGCTGTGGGTCCAGCTTGTTGCGTGTCCTTGGGCAAGCTACTTCCCTCTGGTCTTCGATTCCTCCTTTAGAAAAGAAAAGGTTTGAACCAGGTTCCTTCAAGCTCTGACCTTTTCAGATTTTAAAGTCTTCTGAAACTGAAAGCCTAATGTGGTCATCAGTGGAGTCAGATTATCTGGGCTCAAATCCTAGTACCACCATTTTTAGATGGACCAAATAGATGCTGTAGACCTCTGTGGTTGCATCTGTAAAATGGTGACAACTCTAGTCCTCATCTCATAATATTGTTGTGAAAATTACTGACAGAATGCATTGACGTACAATGACTCAGAAAGTACCTAAAAGACTCAGTAACTGTTAGCTGGTTTCATTGCCATTAGCGGTACATGTGGAGAATTCAAGAGTGGTATAATTGGCTTTTTGCATTTTACCAAATACATATATTTATAAAGAGCAGCAGGAAACCTTTTTTTCCCAAGAAAATAAAATGGCAGGCTGGTCATGGTGGCTCATCCCTACAATCCCAGCACTTTGGGAGGCTGAAACGGGAGGATCACTTGAACTCAGGAGCTTGAGACCAGCCCGGGCAACAGAGGAAGACCGCATCTCTATAAAAATAATTTTATAAAATGGCTGATAAGGGGCCAAGGAGGCCTGTCTCTCAGCATCTCAGCTCTGGGCTGCCCTGGTCCCTCTCAGTCTGGTCTAATAACCCAGACAATCTGTTGGATGCCTCTAGGCCTCCCTCCAAGGACTCCCACATCCTTATCCTCTGCACCCCAGCCTCTTCTCTCCTGCAGCACCTGGACCCAACCCTCTCCACCAGTGTCCCCTGAGCCCGGGCTCCTGATCCCACGGAGACCCAGGCCTGGCTGCAGCTCGCCTTTCACACCCAGATGTAGGAGCGGGCGCAGGAGCCCTGCCTGGGGCTGGGCTGGGGGCCAGCGCAACATCTGGGATCGATTACCAACGGTGGCTGCGGAGTGGACTCCTCTGCCTGCCACTCACCTATCTGCTGGGGTGACAGAGGAGATGGGAAAAAGGTTTTCACAGCTGGAATAAATTGACGGGAAGTGGAGGGGGAGGGTCGAAAAGAGACAAAAAACAACATTGAACTCAAGATGGAAAAAAGACAGTATTAGAGGAGGTAATGAAGAAAATATGTGTGTGTGTGAGCGTGCCTGTGTTTGCACATAGAAGTGTGGGCAAGTGTGAATGTGTGTGCGTATGTCCAGGGTATGTGTGCACCTTTGTGCGTGTACACTTGTGTGTCTAGGATAAGTGGAGACGTGTGTTTGTTAGCAAATCAACCAGGGTCTTTTATTTAGTGTTGTTTAGTATTTTGTTTATTTTGGGGTCGCTCACACCTACTGAAGACTGGGCAGAATGCCTATTTCTGGTGTCCCAGGACACACCAAGCTGGAGGAAAAAGGGGAAAGGGGGTTGGGGAAGGGGAACCTGGAGGAAGAGAGGGAAGAAAGCAGGCAAGAATGAGTAAGGAGATACCAAGAGGGCAAGAAGGGAAAGGAAGTGGCAGAAGGGGAGCTGCAGAAAAATACAGACCTCAGAAAAGGAGAAGAAAACAAGCTGAGTGACCCAGAAAACCCCAGTGGCCTTGCCCTCAGCCCACCACCTGGTCCCTGCTCCTGCTGCGTCAGAGTCCCCTGGACCTGGGCCCCAGAAACCGTGTCCATCTGTGGGTGACAGCCAAGCCTGGCCTCTCTCCCTCCCTCTCCTCCCCCACCTGCTGACCCCACACTACTCCCTTCGTCCCTCCCTCCTCCTCCCACTTTCTCCCTCCCAGCCCCCGCCACAATCTCTGAGGCCAGGCTGCAGGAATTCCCCTCCTTCCCCATCTGCTCCCCACTGACACACTACAGCTTTCAATTGCCCGCTCATTAGTCACCAAGATATTTCCCCTGGACCGCCCTCCTTTCCAACTCCTCTGCTCCAATCCAGCCAAGGCCAGAGGGGTCCCAGCCTCCCATCAGGTTCCTGTTTGCAGCGGACTGTTCTGTAATAAGCTTGTCACAGGCAGCGGAGCCGCTGCTGAGGGACTTGGCCCTTATGGTGGAGGGGCCCCTTGGAGGCCCCTGAAGTGTGTAGGGGGGGGCTGGGGCGGGCCCCCCACCGTGAGCAGCCCACTTTAGGCAGCTAACGCCCTTCATAATATTATCCCTGTTGAGTCCATAAAAGCCCCCTCTGGCGTTACAGCATTTGAGAGACTATTAAATTTTAAGGCCTTTGGCCTCCAGGGAGGAGGCAGGTTGACGTGGTGTTTTGTGGGCTCCTGGTTACGTGGCAGCCAGAGGGAGGCTGAGGAGGGGCCAAGGCCTTGGAGAGGCGGCAGGGGCAGGGGAGAGGTTTGGGGCCAGCCCAGGGCCCAAGAGCTGTCTCTGTGTCCTCACGGGTTGGCTCTCACATTTTTGAAGACTATAGGACTGGCCATCACTGGAGTGGGCACGGGGGAGTCGGGAGAAGAAGGAGCTCTTCTCCATGAGCCTGGGAGCGCTGAGGGACTCAGGGCCTTAAGGAGTCATGCTGTCTCCCATAATCCCTGGCCAGCTGGTGCCCCCTCAGGAGGGCCCCATTCTCTGGCCTCCTTGGCAGGTGTTTACAGTGGGAGGTGTTGTCAGCTGCTCTCCCCCCAGGCCTTAATGCCACCCACATCTAGAGACTGGAGCTTTGAGTTGGTGCCTTCCCCACATCTCCTGAGCCCTTCTGCACCTTTGGGCCAGCTCTACGAGAGCAGCCAAGGCCCCATCAGAGGCAGCGCCGGCAGGTGGAGAGGCCCTGCCTGGGAGAAGAAAATCTGTGTTCAACCCAGGCTCTGCCACTGATGAGGCCTGTTCTTTAGGCTTCACATTTTTTTTTAGCTGCTATCTGAGAGAGTTGGACTGGATAATCCCTTAACTTGCACCAACTCTCTGAGTCTAATTTCATTACTTTGTGAGAAGGAGGGAATATTATGTTCAAGTAAAACTGCAGCACATTTATAGTAATGGCTAACGTATTCGGGCACTCACAATGGACTGGGCATTTTACAGACATTCTCTCATGACGGCAACCCTCTGACATGGCAATTATTCACCCCCACTTTTACCAGAGGAAATAGAGGTATAGGGAGATGACGTGCCCTGTTCAGGGCTGACTGGCTCTAGAGAGTATTGCTTTGCACTTTTCAGTCCATTGCATGGCCCTGACCACCTATGAACCTGCTATGTGCTAGCATTGTGCAGGAGGACTCAGGATAGTGTGGTGGAAAAGGCACAGCCTGGTCCTCTAGGAGGTCTTCTGAACCTCCTTTCCCCCCTCTGCACATGGGGAATACCAAAGGTCCCCACCACATTGGTGGCTTTGTAATGAACAACAGGCATGCAGAGCACTTAGCACAGAACCAGCCCATATGGTGGGCTCCTTGCATGTTAGTTCCTACTGTTACTCCACTGCCATCCTTACAGGTTACAAGAGCCCTGCTTCAGCCAGCTCAGGAGGAAAGCGATGCAGAGAGAGGCCATGTAAAGAGGTCAGTGCAATGCAGCCTGCAGGTGAAAAGAGGCCAACTAACTGTTACCAACTCTCTCTTCTCTTTTCCTAAGGCCTGTGATTTGGAGGTAATAGTAATAACAACACCTCACATTTGTAAAGTGCTCTCTTTAGCATTTCAATTCAATTCTACAAATATTTACTATGTGTCCACACCGATTACCTTCTCCTAATTGTCAAAACCCTCCCCTTGGCCCTAGCACACACATGCACTTGCTCATATACTCCTGCATACATGCATGCACACACACCCCATTCACCTCCTGGCATGCAAATGGAAGCACTGGCACATACGCACACATGTGTACATACATGGGTGCATTGGCGCGCGCGCGCGCATACACACACACACACACACACACACACACATGGCTGCTGCTTGCCCTCTCCTGCCTCCCTCAGCCTTTGTATATGTTTTACTGTTATCTTGGGTGAGTTCGTCTTCAACTCCAAGCCTCTAAGCAGGCAGGGACCTTGATTTTCTAAGTCACCCTGCAGATCACGGTTCTGAAGGGTCATAGAAAGGCACTGAGCTGCATGATTCGCACATGGGCTTGGGAGTCGGCCAGCCGAGTTCGAGTTCCTGCTCTGCTAGGCAGTGGTCCTGGACAAGTTTCTTAACCTTACTGTGCTTCAGTTTCGTTATCTGTAAAATGAGGATGATGAAAGTAGCCACCTCATAGGGGCATTGTCAGGATTAAACAAGACAACACACCTGTCACTGGGTCTGGTCTGCCATTGGCGATGGTGTTGAAGATATGATGACAGATGTGCAGGATTGGTCTCCTGCATAGACAATGCAGCATCACTGTGAGGGATCCCACTGAAATATATTTCCCCTCATCAGTCTCTGATCAATGTCACTATCAGTCCTTTAGGTGAATGTATTTATCCCTTATTTAGCTATCCCTGGAATTCGATAGCTTTTCATCTTCATGTGAATGAGTTTAGCAGATCACTTACAATTTGACTCTAATTAGGGGAATGTTCCTCCCTTCCATTCTTCAGGAAATATTTACTGATCACTTCCTATGTGCCAAAGACGTAAAGGTGAATAAGATACAGAACCTGTTCCCCAGAAACCCCTGTCTAGAGAGGGAAACATACCATGGCAGTCAGTGAGAAAAGCTATGATGGAGATAAGCTCAGGGGTTGAGGGGGAGGCAGAACAGTGCCCCTAACTGCAGATGGAGGGGACCAAGCCTGGGAAGGTGATCTGGGGGAAATGAGTGCTCAGGTTCACTGGAAGGAGGTGACAGAGGGCAGTCCAGGCTGGAGGGCAGGAAAGGATGCTGTTTTGCAGACCAGGCAGTGTTGGGGTGGGGAGGGGGACAGGGAGGCGGGATGCAGCTATGTGGAGAACAAACTGCACCTACTCGGAGGTTTTCTGGAAGCTTCTGCTGTCCTACTTTTGTGGTTCCCCACCTTGCCAGTGTTTTCTTCATCCTGGAATAGATTGGGGATGTCTGCTGCTAAGACCAGACAAAGCCTCTGGCTTTGTATAGAGGACTGGCTTGTTGAAACTGAGAATCATGTTCAAGTCTTGTTGGAATGACAGTGAAGGGCAGATATACGTCAAATGATGTCCCCATACCCAGCTCACTGGGTGCACACTCTTACCTCCGGGTTTAATAGTGTCTCTTTCGTTTTCTGCTGCTTGGATGCTGTTGAGTAAATGCTCACGTGCTGTGACTGTCCTTCAGCCCCGTTTGTGCAGCCCTCACCAGCTAGTGTGGCTCCTCTGCCTCTGCTGTTGGAGCGATAGCCCTGCAACCAACCAGTGCAGTCTCCCTTTATTTTACTGAAGCTCAGAGAGGTCATGTGAGTTTGGGGTCAGTGGCAGAGCTGGGGCTTTGTTCCAGGGCTTCTGCCTTCATGTCTGGTTCCTTGCCTGTCCTCCTTGTATTTGCCATAGCGGTGCTGGCACCTCAGTCCCAGGACCCAAAGGGAAGCTGCAATGCCAGAGGAGAAAGGACCAGGCTTTACAGGAGAGACAAGCTCGGAAGTCCACCCCCCAGTCTCTCTACCCTGGGCCATCTGCCCACTCCAAGTCACTTGCTTCTATTGCTCCAGTTTGCCTCCAAGCCTAATTTTAAAATAGTTTTAAATATTTTTAAAATTTCTTTTAAAAATAGTATTCTTATTGATGTAGAATATACATATAGACATGAACATAAATCATAAGTGCATAGCTTGATAAATTTTCACAAAGGGAACACACCCATGTAAGCAACATTCAGATGAAGAAACAGAACATTTATTAGCACCTTGGAATATTACATCACGTCTCCTGCCAGTACCTGTCCACCTACTCCTCCCCCAAAGTAACCATTATACTAACTTCTTTATTTTGTTTTGTTTTGTTTTGTTTTCTTTTCTTTTCATTTTTAATAGAGACAGGATCTCCTTGTGTTGCCCAGGTTGGTCTCGAACTCCTGGGCTCAAGGGATCCTCCCACCTTGGCCTCCCAAAATGTTGGGATTACAGGCATGAGCCACCACTCCTGGCCTATACTAGTTTCTAATACAATAGATTTATTTTGCCTGTTTTTGAACTTCATATAAATGGAATTATATAGTGTGTAAACTTTTTAAAAATTAAAACAAGTTTTTATTTTTATTTTTTAAGAGATGGGGTCTCACTATATTGCCCAGGCTTGTCTTGAACTCCAGTGGCGCAATCTTGGCTCACTGCAACCTCCACCTCCCAGGTTCAAGCGATTCTCCTGCCTCAGCCTCCTGAGTAGCTGGGATTACAGGTGTGCGCCACCATGCCTGGCTAAGTTTTTTGTATTTTTAGTAGAGACACGGTTTCACTATGCTGGCCAACCTGGTCTCCAATGCCTGACTTCGTGATCCACCCGCCTTGGCCTCCCAAAATGCTGAGATTACAGGTCTGAGCCACCGCACCCGGACTCACTTTCTTATTATTGGTGTGTTCACTGGAGTAGCACTTTTAATTTCTTCCAAGAACTTTGCCTTTGTATTCACAACTTGGCTAACTGCTTGGCGCAAGAGGCCTAGCTTTTGGCTTATCTTGCCTTTCAACGCCTCTTCTTCACTAAGTTTAATCACTTCTAGCTTTTGATTTAAAGTGAGAAATGTGCGACTCTTCCTTTCACTTGAATGCTTATGGGCTAATGGAGGGCTATTAATTGGCTTGATTTCGATGTTATTTTGTCTCAGGGAATAGGGAGGCCCTAGGAGAGGAATACAGAGATGGGGAAATGGGCAGTGAGTGGAGTGGTCAGAATACACACGGTGCCCCAGGCAATTATAGTAGCAGCATCAAAGATTGCTGATCACAAATCACCATAATAGATACAATAATAATAATAAAATTTGAAAGCCCACTGCCATGGCAGACACCTGTAAATCCCAGCTACTTGAGAGGCTGAGGTGGAAGCATCGCTTGAGCCCAGGAGTTTGAATCCAGCCTGGGCAACATAGCAAGACTCTCTCTCTCTCTCTCTCTCTCTCTCTCTTTTAAACTGAGTCTCGCTCTGTCACCCAGGCTGGAGTGCAATGGTGCGCGATCTTGGCTCACTGCAACCTCCACCTTGGTTCACGGGTTCTAAGTGATTCTCCTGCCTCAGCCTCTGGAATAGCTGGGATTACAGGCACACACCACCCACCTAGTTTCCTAATATGTAAGCTTTTTGTGTCTGGCTTCTTTTGCTTAATATTATGTTTGTAAGATTCACTTACATTGTTGCATGGAGAAATAGTACCTTCTTTATCATTACTTTCTAGTGTTCCACTTTATCATTACTTTCTAGTGTTCCACTTTCTACCTCAATCTAGTTCTGCATTCTACTGTTGAGCTTTTCCCAATTTTTGCTGTTATATATAGTGCTGCTATGAATATTTGCTGATAAATAGAATTTCTGGGTCATAAAGTATGCATATATTCAGTTTTAGTAGGTAATGCCAAACAGTTCTCAATAGTTGCTGAACCAATGTATACTCTCAGCAGCAATAAATCAGAGTTTCAATTGCTCCACATCCTCATCAACACTTGGTATTCTCTGTCTTATTATTTTAACCACTTTGCTGGATGAATGGTGGTATTGCATTGTGAGTTTAATTTTTGTATTTCTCTAATGACTAATGAAATGAAATCCATTTTCTTTTTTGTGTTAGATATTTGAATGCCCTTTTTTGTGAATTTCATTCAATTTTTTACTGTTTTTTTTTTTTTTTTAAAAAAACACTTATTATTATTGATTGGTTTGTTGGTTGGTTAGAGATAGGATCTTTCTCTCTCACCCAGGCTGGAGCGCAGTGGTACAATCATAAATCATTGCAGCCTCGAACTCCTGGCCTCAAGTGATCCTCCTGCCTTGGCTTCCCAAAGTGCTGGAATTACAGGCATGAGGCACTGTGCTGGACTGGTTTTCTTTTTCTTATTGATTTTCAAAAGTTCTATCTATATATATCTATATTTTCATCTCTATCTATCTCCTGGATATGCATCTTTTGGTGAATATATATTTTACATATATATTTTCTCATCCTGCAGCTTGTCTTTTCACTCCCTTCAAAGTGTCTTTTGATGAGCATAACTTCTTAATTGTAATGTTGGCCAATGTATCAACTTATCCTTCATGGCTAAGTGCTTTTTGTGTTCTCTTTTTAAGAATACTTAGCCAACCTTAAAGTCATGAATGTATCTTATGTTTCTTCTAGAAACTTTATTGTCGTATTGTTTCCATTTGGATCTACAATCCATCTGGAGTTGATTTTTGTATATGCCGTGAGGTAGGGGTCAAGATTCATTTAAAAAATACAGCTTGGCACCATCTTGACCTCTGACCCCATCCACTCCCAATGAAAGCCCTACTTTAATCAAGAAGGGCTTTTGTGTCCAAATGTGTCCTTTGACAGCTGAATTCAAGAGCAGCCCTCTGGGCCTCTGAGTAGGGGCCAGAGCTGAGCTCAACATGGGAGGTCCTGAAGTGTGCTTGGCTCACCTCTTCCAGGCAAGTGGCCTGGCAGATGAGAAAAACAGGGACAGAGGGATGAAACACCTTCTCCGTCTTTCAGCTGGGACTCTTTCACCCACTGAACTCCTGTGACAGGACTTAAAGATGCCCATGGAGTCCTAACTCAAGAGTTCCAATTCAGAACCTTGGGACTGCCTGCTGTCATACTCTGCCCATAGTTATTCACTCAATAAATGTTCAATTGCCTACTCTGTATTGGCCAGTGGTCACTGATGATACAACAATGAACAAAACGGACAACAAATCCCACCCTCATGAACCTAACATGCTGGTCGGGGTAGAGAGGCAATTAGAATACCGGCATACCTCAAAGATGTTGCAGGCTCAGTTCCAGGCCACCAGAGTAAAGCAAATATTGCAATAAAACAAGTCACATGAATTTTTTAGTTTCCTAGTGCATATAGAAATTATGTATACACTGTACTGTAGTCTATTGAGTGTGCAATAGCATTATGTCTAAAAAATGTAGCTGCTTTAATTTTAAAATATTGTTAAAAATGTTAATGATCATCTGAGCCTTCAGTGAGTTGTAATGTTTTTGCTGGTAGATGGTCTTGCTTTAGTGTTGATGGCTGTTGACTGATCAGGGTGGTGGTTGCTGAAGGCTGGGGTGGCTGTGACAATGTCTTAAAATATGACAATGAAGTTTGCCTCATCGATGAACTCTTCCTTTCATAAAATATTTCTCTAGTATGCAATGCTGTTTGATACCATTTTACCACACTAGAACTTCTTTCAAAATTAGAATGAATCCTCAAATTTTGCTGCTGCTTTATCAACTAAGTTTATGTAATGTTCTAAATTCTTTATTGTCATTTAAACCATGCTCACAGCATCTTCACCAGAGTAGATTCTCAAGAAACCACTTCCTTTGCTCATCCATAAAAGCAATTCCTCATACACTAAAATTTTATCATGAGATTGCTACAATTTAGTCACATCTTTAGGCTTCACTTCTGATTCTAGTTCTCTTGCTATTACCACCACATCTGCAGCTACTTCCTCACTGAAGTCTTGAACCCCTCAAAGTCATTCATGAGAGTTGGAATTGACTTCTTTCAAATTTCTGTTAATGTTGATATTTTGACTTCCTCTCATGATCATGAATGTTCTTAATGGCATCTAGAATGGTGAATCTTTTCGAGGAGGTTTTCAATTTACTTTGCCCAGATCCATCAGAGAAATCACAATCTATAGCAGTGCTAGCCTTACAAAATGTATGTCTTTTTTTTTTTTTTTTTCTCATGCCTGTAACCCCAGCACTTTGGGAGGCCAAGGCAGGTGGATCACAAAATGTGTGTCTTCACAAAATGTATATCCTTACAAAATAAGACTTAAATAATAAGACTTGAAAGTCAAAATTATTCCTTGGTCCGTGGGCTGCAGAATGGTTGTTGAGTTAGCAGGCACAAAAACAACATCCATTGCCTTGTACACCTCCATCAGGGCTTTTGGGTGGCTAGGCGCATTGTCAGTGACCAGAAATATTTTGAAAGGAATCTTTTCTTCTGAGCAGTAGGTCTCAATAGTGGGCTCAAAAAATTCAGCAAACTATGCTGTAAACAGATGTGCTATCATCTAGGATTTGTAGTTCCACTTATAGAACATAGAGTAGATTTAGCATAATTCTTAAGGGCCCCAGGATTTGCAGAATAGTAATTGAGCATTGGCTTCAACTTAAAGTCATTAACCCCTAACAAGAGAGTCATCCTGTCCTTTGAGGCTTTGAAGCCAGTCGTTGACTTCTCCTCTCCAGCTGTGAAAGTCCTAGATGTCATATTCTTCTAATAGAAGGCTGTTTCATTTACATTGAAAATCTGTTGTTGGCCGGGCACAGTGGCTCACGCCTGTAATCCCAGCACTTTGGGAGGCTGAGGCGGGTGGATCACGAAGTCAGGAGACAGAGACTATTCTGGCTAACACGGTGAAACCCTGTCTCTACTAAAAAATTAAAAAAAAAAAATTAGCCAGGCGTAGTGGCAGGCACCTGTAGTCCCGGCTGCTTGGAAGGCTGAGGCAGGAGAATGGCGAGAACCTGGGAAGTAGAGCTTTCAGTGAGCCAAGATCGCATCACTGCACTCCAGCCTGGGCGACACAGTGAGACTCCATCTCAAAAAAAACAAGAAAGAAAATCTATTGTTTAGTGTAGCCACCTTCATCAGTGATGTTAGCCAGCTCTTCTGGATAACCTGGTGCAGCCTCTCCATCAGCACCTGCTGCTTCACCTTGCACTTCTGTGTTATGGAGATGGCTTCTTTCCTTAAATCTCATGAACCCATCTCTGCTAGCTTCAAATTTTTCTTCTGCAGCTTCCTCACCTCGCTTGGCCTTCACAGAATTAAAGAGTTAGGCTCTTGCTCTGGGTTAGGCTTTGTCTTAAGGGAATGTTGTGGCTGGTGTGATCTTCCATCCAGACCACTCAAACTTTCTCCAGATCAGCAATAAGGCTATTTCACTTTCTTTATTTTTAATTTTCTTTTCTTTCTTTCTTTCTTT
>NW_012111475.1:1241612-1277031 GCF_000951035.1 Colobus angolensis palliatus
GCGCGATCTTGGCTCACTGCAACCTCCACCTTGGTTCACGGGTTCTAAGTGATTCTCCTGCCTCAGCCTCTGGAATAGCTGGGATTACAGGCACGCACCACCACTCCCAGCTAATTTTTGTATTTTTAGTAGAGACGGGGTTTTGCCGTGTTGGCCAGGTTGGTCTCAAACTCCTGACCTCAAAATGAAAATGTTTGAAATATTTCAAGAATTACTAAAGTGTAACACACAGACATGAACTGTGTACATACTGTTGGGAAAGTGGCACCAATAGACTTGCTTAATGCAGAGTTGCCATGGACCTTCACTTTGTAAAAAATGCAGTATCCGTGAAGCACCATAAAGTGAAGCACAATAAAACACAGGACTCCTGTATAAACAAGTACAATGTAGAAAGGAAAGTATGAAAAAGGATGATAGCTGCTATGGAGAAAATAAAACAAGAAAGAGAAATAACTGGTGCTGGGTGATTAATTTTCAGTTGGGTGGTCCAGGCAGGGAGGCATCACTGAGAAGGTAACACTTGTGCAAAGACCCAAAGAGCCCTGCAGATAACCAGAGGAAGAGCAGTCTTAGTAACAGGAGCAGCAAATACAAGATCCCAGAGGCAGGACTGGAAGAGCTGAGAAGTCACAGAGGTACGGGTGAAGAAATTCAGTGGAAGCCACTACCACTCCTAGGCTAGAGAGATAAAAGAAGGAGCAGTGTTTGGGGAACCCAAGGATGAGGGTCACCCAGCAGAAGTTGCAACCGTAGTGTGCCTGTGGGCCAAGAGCTGGAGCTATGGAGGAAATGTGGCTGCAGACACTACATGAGGTAGTGTCTTGAGGATTTTTTTTGAGACAGAGTCTCGTCTGTTCCCCAAGCTGGAGTGCAGTGGCAGGATCTAGGCTCACTGCAACCTCCACCTCTCCGGTTCAAGCAATTCTCCTGCCTCAGCCTCCCGAGTAGTGGGATTACAGGCGTGTGCCACCATGCTGGCTAATTTTTGTATTTTTAGTAGAGATGGGGTTTTGATGTGTTGGCCAAGCTGGTCTTGAACTCCTGACCTCAAGTGATCTGCTAACCTCGACCTCCCAAAGTGCTGGAGTTACAGGCGTGAACCACTGCACCCACCCTACCCTGAATTTTTTCTTGCTCCTTTCCTCCAATCTCCTGCCAGAGCCTCCCACTGGCTAAAGCTGGGTAGCAGTCAATTGATAACAGAAGCTGGTAAAAGCGGCCTACCAGGGCAGCCTCCTGAGATACAGACCAGAGCGGGAGAGAGGAAAACTGGATTTGAAAATGAACCTTTCAGCAATGAGATATCTTCTCATACTCACTAGCATGGCTAAAACCAAAAAGACTGATCCTACCAAATGTTGGCAAGAAGACGGAGGAACTGGAACTCTCTTCCATTGCTGGCTATGTGTAAGATAGTAAAATCATGTTAGAAAACTGTTTGGCAGCAGCCTGGGCAACATACCAAGACTCCATCTCTACAAAAAAATAAAAAAATTAGCCAGGCATTGTGACTTATGCCTGTAGTCCCAGCTACTCAGGAGGCTTAGAAAGGAAGATCATGTAAGCCTAGGAGTTTGAGGCTGCAGTGAGCTATAATTGCACCACTATGTTCCAACATGGATGACACAGACAGACCTGGTATAAAAAAAAAAGAAGAAGAAGAAAGAAAAGAAGACTGTTTGGCAGTTGCTAGTGAAGTTGAATACACACCTAACCTATGACCCAGCAATTCTACTCCTAGGGACTTACCCAAAGAGAAATGAGAACATAGGTCCAGAAAAAGACTTGTACAAGAACATTCATAGCAGCAACGTCAGTAAAGCCAAGAAACTAGAAGCAATGTCAAATGTCCACCAATAGGAAAATGGATTGAATATTGTGATACATTCATACAATGGAATATGTATTACAATAAAAAAAACCTGATTACTGCTACATACAATGACATGAATAAACCCGAAGACACTCTGAGTGAAATATGCCAGAAACAAAAGAGAACATATTGTGTGACTCCATTTATATCCAAAGATGCAAAACTAACCTGTGGTGATAAGGGGTCCAAAAAATGGTTGCCTGGAGGAAGGAGGACTGACTGGGAAGGGACACAAGGGAAACTTTCTGGGATTATGGAAATGTTCCCTACATTCATCTGGGTGTTGATAATGCAGACACATTTGACAAAACTCATCTGTCTGTTAGATCTGTTCAGATCTGTGCATTTTACTTTAGACAAATTACACATCAATAAAGGAAGCAAATGCAAAAAACAAAAGACTTAGACCTCTGTCTCCCCTTCCTCTGCCATCAGCCTAGCTTGGGCCTCTGTGCAGGACCAGGACTGCTGTTTCATCTCTCAGCTGTCAGCCATCTGCAGCAAGCTCCCATGGCTCTCCCACATCCTGCACACAACAGCAGATCTATCTTTCTGAAGCAGCTGCAGGGGAGAGCAAGGAGCTCTGGGCTTGGAACTTAAGGATCCCAGTTCAAATCTCAGCTCCATCTCCTTCCAGCTATGTCACCTGGGTGAGCCACACTGCTTTTCTGAGTCTCCTTTCTTCATCTGAAAAATGGGATCACAACACCTCCTTCAGAGGACTGTTGGGAGGATGAAAATGGGATTTTGTCTGTGAAAGGGCTTTAGAAACAAGAATCCAGCAACCCTATCAGCAACCACAGGGTGTCGTTCATACCACCCAATTGTTTAGGAAGTTTTGTGGAACTTTCCAATGGATCATTTGTCCCAGTTATTCACTCTTAGTTTTGACGTCCTATACCATCACTCCCTTTGTCATGTGACTCTACTTCCCCACCACACTGGTGGTAGGCTTTGTCATGGTAGACTTGCTTTGGCCAATGCCATGTCAATCAATGGATTTGACCAGAATACAGGATTAAAAATGTCTGTGCTCTTTGGCTTGGTCTCTTATCTCTTGAGTTCATGTGATTGCCATGCTGGCTCAAGGAGAATGTGGAGCAGTCTGGAGCCCAACCCAAAGTCCGTGAGTGAGAAGACAAAGGCTTGTTGTAAGCCATGATAGTGTTCATGTGATTTGCTAAGCAGCACTACTGTGGTAAGAACTGACTAATACAGCCTCCAGGTCATCGTCATCTCCAAGCAGGTCTCTATCCACCTACCTCTCCAGCCCCATTTCAACTACTCGATTCCAGTCAAACCAGTCCATTCAGCATCCCACAAAATGTAGCACTCCCTCTCACTCCCACTTGCCTAACTTAATGTGCAGTTTTCCCTTCCTATCCTTCTTCTTATTGAAAGCCAAAGTTTTTCCCCCTTTACTCAGTCTATATCAGTCATACTTATCCTTCGAAAGGTAACTGAAGTACCACCTCCCCTAGGAAGCTTTCCTTAATGCCCCCCACTGTGGTGCCAGCTCCCTCTGCTGAACTCCTGCAGCCCTACAGGTCCGTGTCTCTCATGGGATGCTGAGCACACTCTGACCAGGATCGTAATCAGCTGAATCTTTCCAATTGAATAGTGATATCTTTCATCTGGTCTGTGGTTTAGGAGTCTTTTGTTGAGGATGGAATTGGTGCTTGGGAAATACTTGTTGAATGAATGAATGAATAAATGATTGGGTGAACGAAAAGACGAATCAATGATAGCTCTTGTGTAACCTGTTGCAGAACATCCAATTTTTTTTTTTTTTTTTTTTTTTTTTGAGATGGAGTCTCGCTCTGTTGCCTGGGCTGGAGTGCAGTGGCCGGATCTCAGCTCACTGCAAGCTCCGCCTCCCGAGTTGACGCCATTCTCCTGCCGCAGCCTCCCCAGTAGCTGGGACTATAGGCGCCCGCCACCTCGCCCGGCTAGTTTTTTGTATTTTTTAGTAGAGACGGGGTTTCACCGTGTTAGCCAGGATGGTCTCGATCTCCTGACCTCGTGATCCGCCCGTCTCGGCCTCCCAAAGTGCTGGGATTACAGGCTTGAGCCACCGCGCCCGGCCCCAACTTTCTTAAAATTGTGATCTGCAAGTCTAGCTTCAGGCTCAATCTAGAAGTTTCAATTGGAATGGAGAAAGGGGCAGTGAACATCACCCGCCCAGCAAGAGACAGGACGTATTTGCCCCATGGGGTCATGGGGAAAAGAAGGGTGGCAGCCCTGACCCTATACTTATCCCTTCCCTGTGCTCATCCCATTTCCTTTCCTATCTCTACCTGCATCTCACCGAATGGCTATAAGGACTTTCTGACTGTAACCTCTCAACCAGGCAGCTAGAATCTACATGGTGTCTTACTTATCTTGGTTTTCATCTTAGTGTGGGTGCCCAGTGCTTTGCATACAGCAGGTGCTCGATGAATGTTTAATGTCTAAAGGAATGAATAATATGCTCTTTTAAAGTTTGACTGGAAAATTATTTTATATTTGGCAGTTTGGGGCCCAGTCTCCCTGAGTTCAGAAACATCTAAAACTTCCAACACCAACTATTTTGGGTTTGGGGTGACGATGGCAGAGACTAACATCCTTCTGAAAGTTAAGGGGCATCCCTGTTGCTTAAAGGAGCCTTCTGAGTGGGCAAGGGGGCATCCATTAGAAAGTCCCTCCTCAGAAATTCCCCCCACACTCACACATCTACCTAATGACTAAAACATGGGGGTTAAAAAGTCCCTCTTAAAACTCAGACACTCCTTTAGGGAGATGCTACCACTCAACCAAGAGCTAAAGACCTTGGCTGGGTGATGCTACAGGCAACAGGCAGAAGGGAAGGTTTTGCTCAAGGTCAGGCTTGCAGAGCGAGGCTGGTGGCAGAGTGGGGGCTCAAAACCAGGTTGAGCAAGAGCCAGAGAAGGGCAATTAAACGGGGTGGGGCTGGACACAGTGGCTCACACCTGTAATCCCAGCACTTTTGGAGGTGGAGGAGGGAGTATTGCTTGAATTAAGGAGTTTGAGACCAGCCTGAGCAACATAGCAAAATCCCATTTCTACAAAAAAATCTTAAAATTAGCCGGGCGTGGCAGTATGTTCCCGTAGTCCCAGGTACTCAGGAGGCTGAAGCAGGGAGATCACGTGAGCCATGGAGGCTCGATCATGATTGAGCCACTGCATTCTAGCTTGGGCGACAGAGTGAGATGCCCCCATCTCAAAAAACACAAAAGGGGAGGGAGTAGATTTTAAGACAAATGTTCCTTACCCTGCACTTTTATCTAGGTCCCTGGGACACAGGCCCAGATATGGAGGGGTGGATTAACTTGAGCCTCCCTGTGGATTCCTATGCCTGGGTTCTTATTCCCCTAAACAGTGTGAAGGATTAGATGCTGGGGTAATCATAGGTGAGACAGAAACCTATTTTGTTTTTTGAGACACGGTCTTACTTTGTTGCCCAGGCTGGAGTGCAGTGGCACAAACATGACTCACTGCAGCCTTCTCAACCTCCCAGGCTCAGATGATCCTCCAACCTCCGCCTCCCAGTAGTGGGAGTACAGGCATACACCACCATGCCTGCCTAATTTTTTGTATTATTTGCAGATATGGGGTTTCGCTATGTTGTCCAGACTGGTCTCAAACTCCTGAGCTCAAGTGATCCTTCCGCCTTGGCCTCCCAAAGTGCTGGCATTACAGGTGTGCACCAAGGTGCCTGGCCAGAAACCTGTTTTTTTGATTTGGCCATGAATGCCTACTTGGGTGGGGAGGCACCTGGATGGGAGTCCAGGAGAGGAGGGCAGGAGAGATGGGGCCTGAGAAAAAGAGTCTTGGGATCACACTGCCTCCATCCCACTCTGCAGGTAAGGCCCAGTGCCCACCCTTCCCCAGGGCACAGAGGTAGGGGGTCCAGGATTAAGCTTTCTGCAGCTGATACAACTGGCCAGGGGTAAAGGAGGAGAAGAAGGTAAGTGAATTAAGGAGTCATAACTCCTAGGGAGTGACCCCAGTGCTCTATGGGGCCCACCTGAGCCCCACATCTTTAGGATTTATGCAGTTGCCATGTCTCCTTGAGGCCCTGCCTCCTAACTCAAGTCACCAGATTATTTATTCCTGCTAGTATCAGCTGAGGGGACTGAAATCAACGCCAGCTCACCCAGAGCACACAGGGGAGCAAGTAGGGGAGAAGGATCAGGGCAAGAGCAGTGTATCCATGCAGACAGAGAGACAGACAGACACACACACACACACACACACACACACACACACACACACACGCCAGCCCACAACCCCATCCCCCACAGCCACAATACAAGTCTGCAAGACCTAAGACAGACCCAAGCGCCTAGTCCTGACAGCGCCTAGGGAATTGTGGAGGTTATTTTAAGGTTGTTTCCACATCCTTATCTTCCCCGCCCCATCCAACAAACAGACAAAAACAAACAGGCCAGTGGAGGCCTGGGCTGTTCACACGGAGAGGCGGACCCCTCCACCCCTCCTCCACTCTCAGACTCCTCCCAACCAAATTCCTCCAGGCAGAGCCCCTATCACCCCGTTCATCTCATCTGAGGGGGCTAACCCTGCTGTCCATTCTGAAAAGCTGCTTCCTCTAATTGCTTTTTCCTCCTCTATTTCCTAGGAATTCACTGGCACGGACTTCGATAGGATGGGATAGGGCACTTACTGGCCAGGTGAGCCCCTGCACTTCCTGGCTGAACCCACCATCTTAGCCGTTTGGGTTGGAGATTCCAAGTGGACTGTTGGTTTTTGCTGTAGGATAATTTGTGACTTCTGTATGAGACCCTCCCCGAAAAACACTCAACTCCTGTCTCTGCAGAGAAGGAAGCTTTATAAACAGAAGGAAAAGCTAAAGCAGGATATAAGAGGGCCATGCGGTGAGGGGCTTTTGTGTGTGCCAAGCCCTGTTGGGGTGGAGGGAGGACTTGCAGAAAGAGAACTATAAGACACTCATTTAGTCAGCAAATGTTTCCTGGGTGGTTACTATGGGCCAGCACCATTCTAGGCACTGCAGAGTAGCCGGTGAACCTGACAGCCTAGGCTGGCCCTCCTGGAGCTTAATTGTAGGTGGGGAAAATAAAGAGGGTCAAGGATGTGTCTGGAGCCGGGTGAAGAGGTGAAGAGGGAAATGAGACTGAGATGGAGAGGTGGGGCCCAGGGCAGTTTGGCAGGCTCTTACCAGTTCAGATTTTATTGTAAATGAAATGTTAAAGGAAGGGGTCCCAGGGTCCCTCCCTAGGCAGGTCCCTGAGTGCACATGTTTGTTAAGAGAGAAAGGGAACATCTAAATGATGAAAGCAGCCTCCTAGGAGCTGGGATTCTCCGTGAGGGATGCACTGTCCCACTTAGTGGGGTGGGAGGCAGGGGTTCTCCCTGCTAGTCTCAACTAAGGGAGGTATAGACTGGTCCAGGCTTCCCGCTTCCTCTACCTCTTCCCCTCCCCACTCATCTTTATTCACCAACTCCCTCCTCCCCACCTCCTCCCGACTCCCTGCCTCCTCACCCCACCCCCCACTTTTTCTCTGTACTCCCCATCTGACCTTCCAGGTGCCAAGTGGCCTTTGTGTCCCCATCTGACTTAGGTCAGGGTCTCAGGAGTTCTGGGTCTGGGTGTTTGGGCTCTGTGGACAACCAACACGGCAAAGGCAGCCCCAGGCACAATCCAGACGTGACCCCAAGCCTTCTGGGCCAGCCTGAGCCCTGGGCAAGGAGCAGAGCCCTATCCCCCATCTGGCACCCAGCACCTCCACCTAGTCCCACCCTAGTGTCTCTCTTGAGGCTACAGCTCCTCCTTTATCCCCAATGCAGGCTGGACATTCTTAGGACAGACATCTGAGCCCTAGGAGAGACGAAAGAGACTCATTAGGCAACCAATCAAGCAGTCAATCAGTCAATCAACCAGCAAGCCAGGGACAAAGCTCCAACTGAGAAGAGGTTCACTAATTTGGAAATTTGTAGATGTTTAATCAAAATGAAGAAACTCTGCCCTGCTTCAGAAGAGAGTCCTTCCAGCGACCATTTGGTGGCTTTTGTGTTTTTTCTGTGGGGGAGGGGCAGGAGGGAGGCTCTTACTTGATTATCTGAGGATGGGGGCTAGTAAATGAGTGGGAAGTTGGGGGTGCGGGGTCTCTCTCTTCCCCCGCATCCATAACTCGCTTCTTCCCACCCAAATGGTGGGTGCCCTCCACGGGTTAGGCCTCAGTGTTGACAGCAGCAGGAGCTCTGCCCGGCGCTTCCTACTCCACCTCCACAACTCCATCCCTCGGCCTCTCTCTCTCTCCTCTATTCCCCCAGCGTCCCTCCATCTCACAGTGGTTTTGGCGTGGACTAGAGTAGGAGGGACGGTGAGATCATTAAAGTCCCTTGGGGCCCAGGAAGTCCAAACAGTGGCCAGCGCCTGAAGGCAGAGTAAGGACCCAGGGTGTCCCGGAGTTCCACCCGGAGCCTTTCTTGGATTTAAGCCTGAGCCGACAATCCCCACTTTCTGGCACAAAGCTGGCGGCGGCGCCTCGCTAAAAGCGCGCCCCGAAGCTCCTCGGGGTGTCCATCCGGCACCTCCGCTTGAGTCCGCCCAGCTGCGGATTCACCCGACCTCGGCCTGGCAGCCGAGCCTTCCTCTGCCCTCCCCCGTCTCTCTTCCGTCCTCTCCTTTCCCTCCCCCTGCGCGTTAGCGCTCCCTTCGCGTTTTTCCGACGGTCCCGCGGGTCCCGCCGAGTGACTAATCACGCAGGTTGAGCAACGAGCCAGCGCTGGCGCCCCGGAGACTGCGGGTCATCCCCCTCGGCGCTGCGCAGTGCCCGGGCCTTGAACTTCCCCGGCCCCCGCCTGGCCCAGCTGGCTCCCGCCGTCCAGTCCTGCTTCGCAGCTCGCTCCGGGTGCCTAGGACGCGCGGCCCGGCCCTGGCTGTCCCTGAGGACGCGGGTGGGGCGGGGCGCTTGGGCACCCCCAGATTCTCCAGGGTGGGAAAGGAAAGTGTCTCCTCTTCCCGAACTCGAGCAGGGAGACTGTGTGGGGAGCGGCGCCCCGACAAGGCGAGGACGAATGCAATGCCTGGCCCTCGCCGCCTTCTCAGCCCAGTGTCTTTGCACGTTCTGGAAGGTCGGATGTGTTTGAGGAATGTTTGAAGAATGCAGGCTGCACCTCCGGCTGGGGCTGTTGAGGGTGCCCAGAGGCACTCGCCCCAGAAACGGGCGGGCGCGCACACGCACACGCACACACACATACACACACACCCCTCTTTCTCAGGCCGCCGCTTACTCTTGGGGATCTCACTTTTCTTCTCGCTCAGGGACTCCTACGGTTCCCTCTCTTCGCCACCTTTCGCACCACCCCCTTCCTTCCCTCTTCCCCACCTCTCCTGCAGTCAGCGCCTACCGCTTTGTCTGTCTGTCTGTCTCTCACCGTCTCTCTCACTCACTCGGGGTGTTTATTTAATTGTTTCCCCGAGCTCTGAGGCAGGCTCTCCTGCCGTCAAACTCTGCCATCCCCACTCTGCCTGTGTAATTTAAAGCTGTAGTTAAATTATGACTTCTCCGGACCTGTTGTGGCACCTACGCCTAAGCCTAATTAAATGATCACATCCATTCTGAAGGCAGCTCTCTTCTCCCCTCCAACGTTAATTACAACATAAGAGGCTTTAATGGCCCGCCTCACCTCCAGCTCCTGGAAAGAAAGGTCAGGCGATTAATTTTCGTCATTAATCTTTTCCCAATGTGGACACTGTGCTGTCACCGGAGCCTATTAAGCCCCCTTTGTCCCCCCTTCCAGCCTCCCTCACCCCTCACCCCCTCCTCCCTGAGTGACTGCAGAGAAGGAAAATATTTAAGAATCACTTTGTGTCTCTGCTTTCCCCTGACCCCCTTTCCTAGAGACAGCTTCTCCTTGGGGTCTCCGGGGTGGGGTAGTTGGGGGGGCCACCAAGTTTGTTTCCCGGTGGCTTCAGACGGCACCTATGAAGACTGCTCATGTCTGAAATGTTACGAATCCAGCAGTCAGGCTGGGGAGCAGAAGGGCTGGGTCTGTGGCCTTCCATCACTCCTGAACTGGGGAGGAGGCAGGGCCTGCCACCCTTGTCTGGAGGGAGAGATGAGGACAGGGCTGCCACTTGTCCACACTCCATCTAGATCCCTGTAGAGAAAAGCACTGGGTGGGCACCCAGGGTTTTAGCATCTAAGAAAGACCATTTTTTTCCCTGTGAGGGCCTAGGTTCCTTCTCCATAACCTCTCACTTTTTCTTTATTCCTTTCTCCCTTACCCTGCAACTTCAGTCTCATTAAATGGGCAATAATCTAGATTTCTGCAGTTGCAGGGGGCTGAGCAATGGCAGCTCTCTCTGGGGAAGCCAATTCCAGACCCATGCCTAGGAACTGGGCGTCCTGGTGGTGGTCCTGGGCTCAGAGTGAGGAGCAGTCAGTAGGGAGGGGCAGCAGATAGAAAAGGATTGCCTGTGAGGGCCGAGGGGCACAAGGGTGCACACAGACTGTGGAGGGCCTGAGACCACGCCTTTCCAGCATTCCCACTTCCGGAAGCAGGCAAAAGAAAGGGAGAAGGAGGAATGTGAGGAGGCTCTCTGTAGACAGCTTTTATTTCAATCCCAGAATTTATTTGCTTTAAAATTCTAATTCAGGGCCGGGCGCGGTGGCTCATGCCTATAATCCCAGCACTTTGGGAGGCCGAGGCGGGCGAATTACCTGAGGTTGGGAGTTTGAGACCAGCCTGCCCAACATGGAGAAACCCCGTCTCTACTAAAAATACAAAATTAGCCGGGCGTGGTGACACATCCCTGTAATCCCAACTACTCGGGAGACTGAGGCAGGAAAATCACTTGAACCTGGGAGACAGAGGTTGTGGTGAGCTGAGATCGTGCCATTGCACTCCAGCCTGGGCAACAAGAGTGAAACTCCGTCACAGAAAAAAATAAAATAAATAAAAATAAAAATAAAATTCTAATCCAGAACAGAGCCCCCAGGAAGCAGAGGGGGTGAGGGCGCGGCCAGAAGGAGCATTGACCTGGCAGGAGCCCAAGAGGTGCCGTGCAAGTGGGGGACGTCCTGAAGACACAGGGTGACTCTGGTCACTGCTCTCTGTGGGGCCCAGCCCTGTCCCAGGGAAGACGTGCAGGGGTGCAGGCCAGTAGGGTGATGATTAGAAAGTGACAACACCAGGGGGTATGGTGGGAGTTGCATGGAGGGTGGAAGCCCACGCAGGCAGGCGATACTCTGCACCCACTCACAGTCCAGAACACACACGCTGCATGCCATGCCCTGCTCTCTGCAGCGCTCCCCACACATCCACCCCACTTGTCCACAGAGGCCAAGCCACATGTCCTCTCCAGGCTGAGGGGACTCACGACTCCCCTGGAGTGGCCTTGCTTGGAGCACAGACCCACCACTTCAAGAAAAGCTGCATTGGCCCTCCCCCAAGCCCCAGAAACCCAGGGCTGCTGTGATTTCTAAAACTTCTGGCACTGTATAGAAAGATGCTAAGTAGAAGGCAAAATGTCACTGGGACCCTGAGACATGCCCCCACCCCCAACCAGCCAGGAAGAAAGGGCAGCTTGGCCACAGCATTTACTGACCCATTGTGCCCAGTGACAGAGTGAAGTGAAGCCCTTTTGGGAATCCACCAAACTTGTGTGAGGCCCTATTCAGTTCTGGACTGGGACAGAAGGGAAGGTGAGGAAGCCGGTTTGCAAAAGGAACTCGGAAGACCCCATCAGTGACCTGAACTGTCTTGTATCTAGCAAGGCTGGTTATGCCTAAATCAACGGTTTTTAAAAGAAGAAACTTCCAGGAAGGCCAAGAAGAGTTGGCCAGGACCCAGGAGGCTTTGATTCCTCCCACAGAGGACTGCTTTCTAGGAAAGTGTCCCCTGTCCCCTCCACTTGCCTAGAGCTGGGCTCCGACTGGCTCTTGCCACAAGGTGGGCATCTGCATCCTCTTGTGGCCCAGAAGCCAACCTCCCCATCCAGAGTCAGCCCCTCCCCTGATGCCCGCCCCCCCAGCTCCACCCCAAGGACATTGGGGACATCACGTCCACAGAGCCCTGCACAGCCGGATAATAATAATTAATAACCATTAGGAACAATACGGAGAAGACCAGTGCCCAGTCAGCCCAATGTGCAGCCTCGGCTTTTTTCTTTCTTCCTTTTTTTTTTTTTTCTTTACTTTAATGAAAACAATGATTTGACTTTGAAGAAAGTGACTTTTTTAAAGTGAAAGCTGGATTGAGTTCCTCATCCGCCCCCTCCCCCGCATGCTGCCCCCCCTTGCCTTCCGAGCTCCTCCTCCCATCTTGCCCCCCCCATTTTTCTCTCTCCCTTTTTTCTTTTTCTTTTAATACTCTGCGTTCTATCATGCAAATCCCCTTTCAAATTATGAGAGTATTAGAGCCATCAACGGTAATGTCACCGCCACAAAATGAGAGTGGGGACTTAAGCACCTAACGAACAATGAAATGTGCGAGCCCTGGGACAGGACAATTAAGAACTGGGCTTAGCCAGCCAGGGAAATTTATTGCTATCAAATCCATATTTCTATTTTCCCCCTGAACAGTAACCTATTTGAATATGATTAAAGGGTTTCATTACGGCAGAGAGAAAGGCCCGTGTCCCGTGGTTCCTTGTGAGCTCACAAACACAGGCTTGGAGCTGGGTGCCCCTGTGAGGATATGGGTGGGGGTCAGTGGGGAGGGGAGGGTCGTGGAGGACCCAGGGGTCCAGAAATTGAACATTAGGGAGCCGGTTCCCTGTGTAGGTAGGTCTGGTGGAGAAAGCGGTTGGCTAGAAATGGAGTCTGGGAGTCTCTGGTTCTCTGACTCTTGGCAGAAGGTACCAGAAGGTTCATTGGCAGATGGGGAAACTGAAGCAGCTTGGGGTTGTTGAGCAATAAGAAGTTGGGCAACTTGGTGAAGGACACTCAAATTTGTGAGAGTGGTAGATCCAGGATTGGATGCAAATCTAGTACTATCCTTTTCCTTCCTCCTTCCCTCCTTCCTTCCCCCTTTTCCTTCATCCTTCCTTCTGCCTTCCCTCTATCCCTATCTTCTCCTTTCCCTCTATCTCTATCTTCTTCTCCTTTCCCTCCTCCCTTTCCTCCCTTCCTCCTCCTTCCCTCTCTTCCTTCCTTTCTTCCCCCTTTTTTCTTCCTTCCTCCTCCCTCCCTCTCTCCATTCCTATCTCCCTCTCTTCATCCCCATCTCTCTCTCCTTTCCCTTCTCTTTTTTTTCTTTTTTTTGAGATGGAGTTTTACTCTTGTTGCTCAGGCTCAAGCAATTCTCCTGCCTCAGCCTCCCGAGTAGCTGGGATTACAGGCATGTGCCACCACGCCTGGCTAATTTTTTTATTTTTAGTAGAGATGGAGTTTCTTCATGCTGGTCAGGCTGGTCTAGAACTTCCGACCTCAAGCGATCCGCCCACCTCGGCCTCCCAAAGTGTTGGGATAACAGGTGTGAGCCACCATACCCAGCCCCTTTCTCCTTTTTTTTTTTTTTCTCCTTCACATTCTGTGTTCCCCCACAGTGCTAAGTGCTCTAGAGAGAAATGTACAGTCTGGGGAAATGTACAGTCTGAGGAATGTACAGTCTGGGAAATGTACTGTCTGGCTGAGGAGATGAGATGTAGACGAGGGGGCTGAGAAGAGTTGGAGACAATGGATGGCTGAATGTGAAGAGTGGTGCCCACTCAGAGTTCTGAAGGGGCTCAGGATGGGTTCCAAGGGGCAGGGAGGGGGTGGAGTGGCAAAGCCACAGAAGGATCTGCTGTAACACAAACAGATGGCAAAGAATTTTTCTTCCCTAGAAGTCTGCATATTATCAGTCTGATCTACAGCAGAACCTTAATAAGATCTGGCCGTTGCCCCTTCCTGCTTTGTCAGCTACACCTAAACCAATAATGATCATGATCATGATACGAAGAATAATCCTAATGTTCCTGTGGATTTTCCAATCCCTTAAGTTTATAATGTGCTTTCACACCCGTGTCCTCAAATTCTCAAAATAACCCTTTAAAGGGGTGCAGGGCCAGTGAGGGAGATCCAGAGAAGTTAAATAACTTGTCCAAAGTAACACAGTGATAACTGACAGAGCTGGAATTTGAACCCAGGTTACATTGCTCTGGCTTTAAACTGCACAGTCACATCCATGTGATTTCTAGCATAGGGTAAGCAACTCACATACTTTGCCCAGCAAGCTACTCCCCAGCCCCTACTTGTGGCAGCTTTCTTCTTGTTGGAAGCCCTAAACAAAAAAATTCTGGCCTGTGGAGGCACTGTAGTTCTAGCTACTTGGGAGGCTGAGGCAGGAGGATCACTTGAACCAAGGAGTTCGAGGCTACAGTGAGATATAATTCTATGATTGCACCACTGCACTCCAGCCTAGGTGATAAAGTGGGACCCCTAACCCCTCCTTTTTTTTTTTTGAGATGGAGTCTTGTTCTCTCGCCAGGCTAGAGTGCAGTGGCACCATCTCGGCTCACTGCAACCTCCACCTCCGGGGTTAAAGCGATCCTCCTGCCTCAGCCTCCTGTGTAGCTGGGACCACAGGCATGTGCCACCACGCCCAGCTAGGTTTTTGTATTTTTAGTAGAAATGGGGTTTCACCACGTTGCCCAGGATGGTCTCGATCTCTTGACCTCGTGATCCGCTGCCCTCAGTCTCCCAAAGTGTTGGGATTACAGGCGTGAGCCATGCTGCCCAGCCAAGACCTCCTTTCTAAGAGAGAGAAAAAAGGAACAGTGGCCTCACCAGAGAGACCTGCTGTAACTCCCGTGGCCGTGGGTGGGTGGTGGATACATGGAAGATCACCCTCACATACAGCACACTCGCACATGAGCAAACGGCAAATCCTATTCCACAGGAAAGAATTAAGCGCTGAATCATGTGTACTGAGCCGGGAAGAGGCTGAGATCACCCAGGGATGATTCCAGAGTGTGGGGCAGGATTTGGAGACAGAGCCCTCGTCTTCCAAATGGGCCCTGGATATGAGAGAGAGGGGAGTCCAGAGAGAGACTTGGGAACGGGGAGCCAGCCAGGTTGGGGATCGGAGAAGGGATGTGTTGATGGTCCCACTAGAGTTGGGGGAGGAAGGGCAAGGTTTGAAGTCAAGGTCGATATGCTCCTCAGCTCCTCCAGCCTTGGTCTTCTCCTCCTCTAGCCTTTCTGGTTCCCTGTGTTGTCCTCTGGTGCTTCCCCTTTCCCTTCCTGGGACAACCTTGAGTTTCATACCTGGAGCTCCCAGAGACTGCAGTGTTGCACCCTGGGAAGCTGGATGAAGCAGTGCCACCAACACTAGGATCCGCCTTCAGGGGCCCACTCTCCCACTAGGACATATGCTGGCCTCATGCTCCCAAAACTTGGGCATCACCAGGGTAGTGAAGGAGGCACATGAGGAGTTGCTCAAGGGTACAAGAAGATCCCTTCTGATACCGGGCAGTGCCCTTCCCTGGTCTCCCCCTTCTCCACCTCCCATCCGTCTTACAACAACTTCCCCCATGTACAGCCCACTCCCTCCTGCTATACTCTTCAGCGTCTGCTCTTTCTTTCATTCACTCCTTCATTACTCCTGCATTCATCCATTCAACAAACATTTACCAAGCACGCTCTGGGACATAAAGATGTTTTACACTGCATCTTTGTTTGCAAAGAGCTCATTATCTATTAGAGAAACAGGCACGTGCACAGCAAAGAATAAAGCCTAGAGGAACGAGGGACAGATTCCAACCAGGCACCACCACCCTCTAAGGTGGGCAAGGCAGATACTGCTTTCACTTGAGAGGTGAGCAAACTGAGGCTCAGAGTTCTACCAAATAGCCCAAGGTGATGGTTGAACGTGAGAAACAAAAACCCTCCCGCCTGACAAGCAAGTTGACTTGTCGGAAGTTCCTGCCTACTTCCTTCCAGTTCTTCCTTCCCTAAAATCATCTAATCCCACATTCAGGCCTGGCCTCTGTTCATCTGCCCACCCAGGAGTGTTGGTTAAAAAAATAAGCCCGTATGCTGACCAATAAGAATGGACGCTGGTCATAGCAATGGAGCAGGAGCCTGAGGCCCCCTGCTGGGCGGGGTGCTAATGTTTACTTGCTGAATGGTACGAGGTCCAGCAAGTCCCAGGGTTAAGATGGTGGGAGGTTGGCCTTCCCTGGCTAGGGGCAATGACTACTTACTAACTTTAACAACCAGCCTCAGCACAGTGGCATATAGCACCTAGCGACCAGTGTTGCATCCATCCACTCATCCATCTGTTCATTTACCTATGATTCCCATCCATCTGTAAACCTATCACCCCACGCTGGCCCCACCCACTAGGATGCACTGAATACTGTAGGGGAGCATCTTTGAAGTCAAAGACAAGCTTCCTTCTCCCTGGGAGCTTACACTGGGGAGTTGAGGAGCCAGGACCCACCCATTCAAATGTTAAACAACAGCCCAAGAGGTGTCTCAGGGAAGTTCAGGATGGGTTGCCTAGTGCCTGGCACATGCCTGAAGGGTTCAAAGCAGTTAAGATCATGTGTATGTGGATGAGGAGGGAGAGAGCAGGGATGCTGTCAGGGAGCAACTAGGCTTTGAGCTGGAGCTTTGAGCAAATGATGGTAAGCCTCCCAGCTTCTCCTTGGCCCAGCCTCCTTCTCCATCCCTAACATCTAGGTCTGAATATTAGTTTGTTGTGGGGGGCTGCCTACATGCTCCCTCAGAAACCAGAGGGCAGGGACCTAGAGATGCCGCTTGCTCCCATTCTGGCCTCTCTCTTGGGCACACACAATGCCTGCTGCAAGGAAGGAGCTGGCCTGCTGTTGGGTTTCCAGCTCTCCCCCTCTACTTCTCTTTCCCTCTCTTTCCTTCCTGGGGCTGTCAGTTAATGGACAGGTGTTTAATTCCAGCCTGTCAGGTGCCTGGAAATGCCAGGCTCACTGCACATCAGTCGGTGGAGTTTGCTTTTAAAAGAGTGGCAAGAAGCTGAACTCTGCTATCTGCAGCTGAGCCCTCTCTCTCTTTGTCTCCATCTCATCGGCAAATGTGGCTGCACCTTTCTTGCTGTTTTCCATTGAGGCACCTGAGCTCAGGGAAGCAGAGAAGGCAAAGAGCCTCTCCAAGTGCCTCCAGTGGAGGCACTGAGTGCCCAGTGCGACCAGCTATGTCCTTGGCATGTGCTGGGCCTGCTTTTTTAACCATTAAGTCATGCCATAGCTAAAACACACTGCTTCTGCAGCCCTGAGGCAGAGAGGCAGCTGTTAGCTTCTCCAGCCAGTGTGAGCTGCTGCTTCTTTCTGTATCCACCCTGCTCCAGTATGAGCCAGGAACTACGTACTGACCTCTGGACTGGGAAATACATGGAAGCAGCCCCAGGAATCTGCCCATAGAGCTCTGGCAGCTTAGATATGGGGGTCAGAGCATGGTCCACAGTTCACTGTGTAATGCTACCACAGAAGGACTAGCCAACAAGCTTCTCTGTGAGTCTTTGGGAGAGGGTCTCAGGGCTGGAAGACCAGAGGTTAGAAAAGAGAACCTATCTTTGGAGGTTGGGAATAAAGCTTGAGGAACTGGGTCAGAAGTAGGGACCTTTGGGGCATGTCAACTAAAGCCAGAGGGTGGAGTTCACAGCCAGGCTTAGGCAATGAAAACACTTGAGTGGCATCTCAGAGGGGTGCTGGGCTCGCCCTGGCACATGCTTCCCTCTAGTTCTTTTTCTGCCCTCCCATGCCCATTTCCCTCCTGCTCGTTTATCTATTTCTTTTTGCTTTGCCATCTCCTACCTGTCCCCCACACAGACCTCCACCCACCACATACCCCAACGAGGCATCACAGTTCCTAACGAAACGGAACCACTGCCAGATGAAATATATTACTATTAAATACTTAATTCTTCTAGTGAGCAGAAAGCAGGCAGTATGAATACGATTATTAAAGAAAATTACTTTGGCTGTTCAGATATTTCTGCATACTAATTTCTGACCCCTCTTCCCTCACTCCCGCTTCTCGTCCCTTAGAGACCAGGACAGATAAAATTCCATCACAAATAGCTGATTACTGAGGCTTGCATTAAAAATCACATTTTCTCCCTGCCTCTCCCTCTCTGGAGCCTTTTCTATGCTGATGTCCTTGCTTGAAGAAGGGATGTCCCTAGACAGCAGCTACACTGGACAACATCTAGGGAGACCCTATTTCCTCCTCCTTCTCCTCTTCCCACACATTTTCTCTGATATTGACAGATCCACTATTCCAACTAGTTCCCTAAATGGCCAGAAGATCTTTCAAGCTCCAGGGCTCCTGCTGTCAGCTCCTAAAGCATCTCATCATAGCCTCTTGCTCCAGTGTTCTGTGCTTAAGAACATGGTAGGCCTGCCCACTAACCAAGACGGTTGACTTTGCACCAGTGGGATGTCAAGATCTTAAGAGAGGAACAGGAAGTAGGGTCAGACTCCACCTTAAAAGGGAGAGACTTCCTAACTGTTCAGAGCTTTTTGATTTGCTTAGCTTTAGACCTCTTTGTAAATATCTGGGGAATACAAAGTGAGAGAATTCATTCATTCATTCACCCATTAAAATCAGCAAACATTTGTGTGCGTAGAGATGCACATATGTAACTCTAGTGTCTAACTCAAAATTACACTTAAATTTTGTATGCCTTGGTTTTCTCATCTGCAAAATGGGGATAATAGCTGTGCCTACTTCACATGATTGTTGCGAGGATTAATGAGTTAATTTACAAAAGGCATTTAGAACACTGCCTAGCACTTAACAAGTATGATGTAAGGGTCAGCTATCATTCCTATTATTGTTATTGTTACTATTATTACTATTGCTCTATGTAACTTTAAAAATGTACTCTCCACCTGCTCGTGAACGACTCTTCCCCATAATTCCCCATTGGAGAGCATTTCCCCAGGCCCCGTTCCTAGATTCCCACTTGACTTAGCAAGGTTTTCAGTGCCTCCTGGATTCCCTTCTCAATGACCCCTTGACCTCACTCTGATACCTCCACCTTGGTTCCAACCACTGGTGCCAGAGCAATTACCAGCGTTCTGGCAATCAAGGGCGGTGAGGGGAGGGAGCTAAAAATACACTCATTTTCCACAGTCTCATAAGCCTTCAATTTACCTGCTTTTATAAAAAGATGCTTCCTTAGGTGTCACCAGCAGAAGGCATAATTACAGCCTGGGAATGTTAATTCCCTCGCTCCTGATATGTGGATCGTTGCTCTGCAGGGCTCTTGTCCTCCTCAGAGCCCTGGGAGGGGAGATGGGCAGGTGGTGGGAGGGAGTCAGAGTGGGAGGCAATGCCAGGCCTGAAGGCCAGCAGGGACCACCCTAAATGAGAACAGGAACCAGTGGAGGAGGTGCCTTCTTATACCTGGCTACCCCCAGGAATCTCCCAGGTGGCTGGAGCTGGAGAATGTGGACACTGAGACAGAGACAGATGTGGGGAAGTGGGAACTCTAAGGCACCTGTTTCAGATCAGTGATACTGAGCTTTATCAATGCTCCCCAGAGTTCACTTTCCCTTTTTTTCAAATGAGCTAGTTGTACTGTTTTCTCCTCCAGGTCACAGTGAAGCGACACCGATTTGGGAATGCAGAGAGGATGTATAGGTAACATAGACAGTCATTCCTAATGCATTCTCCCAGTGGGCTTGAGTGTTTGCTCTGGGGCAGGTACTGGGCCATGGTAACAGAGATCACAGTGCAGATAGGGACTGGATGAAAATAGTCATGGGAGGGTGTGGCCAGGGCTGTCCATAAGTAAGCAAAGGGTGATCCAGGGACCAGGGCGGAGCACCCTCACTCAGACAAGGGATCATTCTTGAGCTTATTTCTAAATTAATTTTTTTTTTTTGAGACAGAGTCTCACTCTGTCACCCAGGCTGGAGTGCAATGGCATGATCTCAGCTCACTGCAACCTCCCCCTCCCGGGTTCAAGCGATTCTCTTGCCTCAGCCTCCTGAGTGGCTGGGATTACAGGTGCCCTCCACCATGCCTGGCTAATTTTTGTATTTTTAGTAAAGATGGGGTTTCACCATGTTGGGCCAGGCTGGTCTTGAACTGTTGGCCTCAGATGATCCAGCCTCCTCAGCCTCCCAAAGTGCTGGGATTATAGGTGTGAGTCACCACGCCTGGCCCATTCTTGAGCTTTGAAGGACAAACAGGGTGTGGCATTCTAGTCTTCTTCCCCCGTCTGTCCCCCTTCAGTTTATCCACACATTATCATGTGACTTCTTTGTTTTGTTTTCGTCTATATCCCTCACCATGATATAAAACTCCATGAGGACAAGGATCTTTGTCTGTTTTGTTCCCAGGGCTCAGAACAGTGTCAGGCACACAGTAGGTGCTCATTAAGTGTTTGTGAACGAATGAGACCCTTCAGGAAGGATTTCCAAGCAGAGGGCAGAGTAAATGCAAAATGCAGTGGCATGGAAGGGTCCCATGCATTTGAGAAACTTGAGTTCCATAGGCCTGATGCGTAAGATGCCAGTGGAAAAGAGGAACAGGATGAGACCAAGGCCAGTGTGGCATTTTTCTATGGAAAAGGTAAAGGAGGGCAGTGACCTGATTATATTTGTGTTTCTGGAAGATCCCATGAGCTGTGGGGAGTGGGTTAGAGCTGAGCAAAGCTGGAGGCAGGAAGTCCAGGAAGGAGGCTGTGTAGGCATGCAGTGGAGAGGATGAGGCCCCTGTCCAAGGCAGAGCAGGCGTGGACAGAGGTGGGTTTTATTTTATTTTATTTTATTTTATTTTATTTTTTTGAGACAGAGTTTCGCTCTTGTTACCCAGGCTGGAGTGCAATGGTGTGATCTCGGCTCACCGCAACCTCTGCCTCCCAGGTTCAAGCAATTCTCCTGCCTCAGCCTTCTAAGTAGTTGGGATTACAGGCATGTGCCACTACACCTGGCTAATTTTGTATTTTTACTAGAGACGGGGTTTCTCCATGTTGGTCAGGCTGGTTTCGAACTCCCAACCTCAGGTGATCCACCCACCTCGGCCTCCCAAAATGCTGGGATTACAGGCGTGAGCCACCGTGCCCAGCCAGAGGTGGGTTTCTAAGAGGCATAGGGGCTCTGGAGTGAGAAGCAAGGTGCCAGGCCTCTTTCCCCTTCTCCAAAACAGGTCATCCTGCTCCCCAATGGAACCCCTCTCCCAGCCAGGCTGACACCCATTCCAAGCCTAGAAGACCCTTTCCTTCAAGACTCCACCCAATCCCCTTCTGTGGCTCCCATCCCTCTGTGTCACACGGAGGTCCTCTGAATGACCACAGCATCCCTCAGCAGCCACTCCTGCCATTGCTTGTCTCCACCTGTCACGAAACATTTCATTAGGGCATTTCTTGTGAACTTCTTGAGGGCAGAGACTGTGGTGTTTATGTTCCAGACTTGACAGAATTGTACAGTGGCTCAGAGCCTAGGACTTTTGTCTTGGGCAATCTTGGATTTAAATCCTGAGTCTCCCACTTAGTACCTAATTGACTTTCAGTTACGTACCCATCTGTGAAATGGGAATACAAGTTTTTAAATTTTGATTTTTACTGTTTTTTGTTTGTTTGTTTGACAGTCTCTCTCTGTCACCCAGGCTGGAGTGCGATGCATGATCTCAGCTCACTGCAACCTCTCTCTGCCTCCTGGGTTAACGAGATTCTCCTGCCTCAGCCTCCGGAGTAGCTGGAATTACAGTCACGTGCCACCATGCCCGGCCCAGGATTGCTCTGAGGATTAACTGAGCTAATGCATGTAATAGATATTAGCGAGATGTGAAGTGCTCTTATACACTCTCAGAGCATCCTGTACTCCTGCGCTGCACTTCCCACGCCTGTAAATATTGAACTAACTGCATCATTATGGCTGGCTGTCTTCCCCACTAGACCGTAAGCACCACGAGGACAGGAGCTAGCATAGCCTATCATGATTCCTCAACATAGTCACAATTGTTAAATAATTGTGCTGAGTGGATTGCTATATTACTAAACACTTAACACATTTAATTCAACTGAAACTCACCTGCTAAAGAAGAGAGAATTTTAATCAAGCCAAATTGGTCATGGTTCTCCCCAGGACCCCCAGTGCTTGTGGGAGCATAGACAGAGTGGACTTCCCTAGAAGACAGTGGACAGGGCTGCGGGGCCGGGTGGGTAGGCGGGCAGCTGTTTCAGCACACATTTTCCTAGAAGGGGAATATGGAGGTCTAAGCCTCGAAACCTCGACCTGGGCCCAGCCTAGCGCAAGGGTGACCTGGCTGCATTCAGAGTGAGGTGGCTGCCTTACCCCCCACACTCCTGCTTTAACTGGAAGATGCTGGGATCAGAGGGAGGGGTGTGCCTCAGCTTGCCTGACCCTCTGGGGAGCTGGCAGGCCTGAGATGCTGCAGAGCACTGCAGGTCCCAAGGCTGTATATACATAGGGCCGGGAATGTTTATTTTTCCTTATTGACTTTCTCCAAATAAACCCCTGCCCAGCAGAAAGGGGCTCCCAGCAGCAGCTGTTTACCCAGTGTTTGTGATAAAGAGGCTTCTCCATAGCAACAGGTGGCAATGTGCAGCTCTCGGGGAACATGGCAGGGCCTCGCCACAGGGCTGTGTTTACCCAAGGGGAAAGAAAAAGAGGCAGAGGGAGATGGAAGGAAAGAGGGGAGGAAAGAAGGGAGGAAGGAAGGCAGGGAGGCAGGAAGGGAGGAGGGAGGGAGGCAGACCAGGAGATTGTGGGCTTGGAAGTGAACAGGAGGGTTCAGGAAGGAAACTCCAGAAGACGGAGTTTGGAGAGTTTCTGTCCTCAGGAAGCTTCCACTGAGAGTTCCTGGTGGGCCCAGAGGAGAGAAGGCTGTCAGGTGACGTGTGAGAAGTGTGTGCCTGGCTGGGCTGGGGTAACTGTGAGTGGGAGTACCTTGCATAGGAGCCAGGGGGCACCTGCTCAGCACAAGCTTGTGTGGCCTGTTTGGAGTGTTAGTTTAAGTCATTGTCTACTGTGTGTGTGTGTGTGTGTGTGTGTGTGTCCCTTCTGCCCTGGGAGGGAGGTATTCGTTTTCTAAGACTGCTGTAGGAGCACACAGTCTTGGTGTCTTAAAGCAACAGAAATGTATTGTGCCAACTAAAATGAGCGACAGGGAGACCAACTCTCCAAAGCAAAGGGTTTATTTGGGAATAGCAGGGGATTGCAATCTGGGATATGTGTGCTATAACGGGTCATAGGCGCATAATAGGTCGCAGGGTGTTGGGGCCAGGAGAAAGCTTTTAAAGACAAAAAGGAGAAATCATGTAAGCAGTTTTGAAACAAAGACCATGGGTTACAGGGTCTCGTAGGAATTGGCATAAGCTCTTTGGTGAAGATACCCATTGTTAGGCAAGTGTCCTGGGGCTTATATGGAATACTGCTGTTCGGAGGAATTCCTTGCATAGTTCCCATCATAGACTTACATGCATGAGGACCCCTTCTTCGTGGTCCCCTGGCTCCATTTTCCTAGGGTTTGACAGTGACTCCATTTCGATTCTAATACCTTTCACAGTTGTCTCAGAGTTCTGGAGGACAGAAGTCTGAGATTAAGATATGGCAAAGTCAGTCCCTTCTGTTGGCTCTGAGGGGCCTATGCCTCTGTTCCTAGCTTCTGGACTGCTGCAATTGTTGCTGAACCTCGGCTTGAAGACAGCTCACCCCAATCTCTGCTCCCATCATCACACAGAATTTTCCCTATGTGTCTCTGTGGCTAAATTTCCCTCTTGTTGTAAGAACACCAGTTACTGCATTTAGGGTCCACTCCAATCCAGTATGATCTCATCTTAACTGGATTACATCTGCAAAGAGCCTATTTCCAAATAAGGTCATATTCACAGGTACCAAAGGTTAGGACTTGGCATCTCTTTGGAGGACACAGTGGTACCCACTACTGGCAGAGCTGACATGAGGGGAGGGACAGCTGTCTGTAAGACTGGGGTAATGAACTTGCTTGCAAGCCTGTCAGCAGACAGCTTCTTCATGCTCTTGCCATTCCTTCTCTTGCAAAAGGAAGCGGCGGTTCTGGGGTGAAGAAGGGGGCCCCACCCCACTGTCTCATCTAGGTGAAGTTTCAGGCAGCAGGGAGAGGAGGATTGAGGCATAAGGAGTGAGTTGTGGGTGACTTCAGGAACCCAGTGCCTGTGTCCATGTCTTACTAACTAGTTGTGTGACCTTGGACAAGTTACCGCTTCCCTCAGTGCCACTGTGTCCTCATCCGTACCAATGATACCCACCCCACAGAGCTGTCAGAATTGTGAGGCCCTTGGAACAATCCTGATACATAGCAGGCACCACCCGAAGTATGGACCATCTCAGTATTTTCCACAAGCCTTGCTTTTTCCACCAGGAGTGCATGGAACCCCAGTTAGGAATGCCACACCAGGGTGCTGCCCATTCCTGCTGAAAGCAGTGACCCAGGCACCAAGATGGGCATGATTTGATGTGGGCATGCCCTGGCAGAGGAGTCTGTCCCAGGGACCTGTTGTGGGAGAGGACATAAGTGGGAGATCTTCAAGCTGGAAGCAGGGCACTCCAGCCCAAGCAGGCAGATGCACACTGGCACCCCACTCCAACTCACGCAGTGCGCTCAACCCCAAGACTCAGCAGCTGAGTGTGTGAAGGGAGTCAGTGAGCAGATTGAAAGCACACACACGTACACACTTGTATACATACAACTTACAGATACAGACTCTTTGACACTTCACAGAAATACACACACCTCACAGACACACATACCTTATAGACAGACACCTTATACACACAGCTCACAGACGCACACACACCTCACAGACACACAGACCTCATAGACCCTGTACAGACCCACACCTCACACGTACCTCACACACACAGCTCACAGACACACACTTCATGGGTACACACATACATATACTTTATAGACACACACCCCACACACAGCTCACAGACACACATCTCATGGGTACACGTACCTCATAGACACACAGCTCACAGATGCACACACAGTTCACAGACACGCATACCTCGCAGACACACACACTTTATAGACACACACCTCACACATGCCACACACACACAGCTCACAGACACCTCATGGACACACACACACATACTTTATAGACACACACCTCACACGCACAGTTCACAGACACCTCATGGTTACACACACACACTTTATAGACACACACCTCACACACACAACTCACAGACACACACCTCATGGTTACACACACACCTCACACATACACATTTCACACATACATCTCACACACACACCTCACAGACACACATCACAGACACACATCTGATGCACATACCCATCACAGACATGTATACACCTCACACACTTCACACACACACACCTCACACACAGACCTCACAGACATGTCATACAACTCGCACATACCCTTCACATACACACACACCTCACACACACACTTCACACATAGAGACACACACGCACCTCACAGACATCCCCCCCACCCCACATAGGCACAGACGCAGCCTTCAGCCACATGAGAACCCATCTCCAGCCCCATGGGTTCCAAGAGTCCATACAGCACAGCAAAGCTCAGACGTATTTGTCCATGCTCCAGTCTTTCTTGAACACCTACTCTGGGCTAGGCACTGTTGGAGGAATGGCCAGGGACGAAACATGAAGATTTCATTTTCATCAGGGGGACAGATGTAAGAAAAATGAATAAGTAAATTATATCGTACATTAGAGGGAATTTAGTGCTATGGAGAAAAATGAAGGAGGAAAAGGGAATGACGGGAGGCTGTAATTTAAAATGCATCCTTCATGCCTTCCTAGGGTCCCCTCTTCCCACACCCCAAGGCCAAGATGTGAGCTGAAGGCCCACAGGCCCCAGTCTAAGCCACTCTCCTCTGAGTGGGATGGGCTGGGGACAGCGGCCAGAGTTGGACATTTGCCCAGTGCCTGCTGGACTGGTTCCTGCAGCTTCTGTCAGGGTCCCTAGGAACTGGCATCCCTGCAGCGGGGTGGGCAGGCACCCCCCAGAGATCTGTTGCTCTCTAACTACAGTGTGTCACCCACCTCATTACTATTCTCATCCTCATTACAGGGAAATGTCCTCGCACTCAAACACAACAACCACGCAGCGCAGTTCCACAGCCCCGTGGGGAGACAGGGCATTTTTCTGGAGCTGCCAGAGAGAACAGTCAGAGAAGCCTGGGGAGGAAGAGTTGATGCCTTCTGGAGTTTCTTGTGGCGGGGGTGTGGGTTGGGGGAGCCCTTTCCGAGTGTCAACTTTTTCTTTCCTCTCTTCCCCTAGCTCCTGTTTTCATCCTTAGCAATGAGAATTCAGCTAATTGTTTACTCCGGGGTCGTGCCTGTCACCAACTAACCCAGAAGGCCCTGAGAGCCGAACCCCACCCTTTGCCTCATTCTTTGTAACCGGACACCTACAACAGTGCTGGGCACACACTAGGTGCTCCATAAATGCTACTTGAATGGATAAGTAGCATAAATAAATGCAGAGTTTGGTAGTGCAAGTTTGGGCGTAAAGTCTCATGCCTGTAATCCCAGCACTTTGGGAGGCCGAGGCAGGCGGATCACCTGAGGTCCGGAGTTTGAGACCAGCCTGGCCAACATGGTGAAACCCCTTCCCTGCTAAAAATACAAAAGTTAGAGGGCATGGTGGCGGGCACCTGTAATCCCAGCTATTTAGGAGGCTGAGGCAGAATTGCTTGAACCTGGGAGGCGGAGGTTGCAGTGAGCCAGACCGCGCCATTGCACTCCAGCCTGGGCAACAAGAGCAAACTCTATCTCAAAAAAAAAAAAAAAAAAAAAAAAGAGTTTGGTAGCGCAGAAGCATGGCTTATTGCCTGAGGCCCTTGGATGGTGCAGTGAGACCGAGGAAGGGTAAGAGAGAGACAGGAGCTTCCCCATCCCTCCCTCAACCAGCTGGGCTCCTCTGGAATCACAGTCCTTGGAGTTCCACCATTATAGAATCTTTCCTTTGTGCTAATGATGGCCTCTTCCTCCCAGGCTCTCATTTAAAAGACAAATTTACTCCATAATGTGTTTGGTGACCTGTGTTGTGGTGTGAAATGACCTGAGGCAAGTCCTTGAACTCTCCCGGGCCTCAGTGGCCTGGTCTGTCTAGTGGGGACATGACTCAGACCCACCCCAGGGTTGTTGCCCTGGTTCCATACTTTTCCATGTATTACCTTCCTCTGCGGAGCTGAGTCCCCATCCTCGGGGGCAGCTCAGTGAATGGTGGATCATGTCGATATGCGAAGCAGGCAAATGTGACGTGTGACTGAGGTGATACCGGGTGAAGGAAGAATTTGCTTGACTGATCCTTTTCCCCAGGGCTGGCTGGTCTTGGCTTTTCAGAAGAGACTGGGGTAGGTAGGGGTGGGTCTGGAAGGCAGGAGAGAGAAGAGCTGGGGGACTTAGAACCTCAGGCATGGGCTCTGCTCCTGTGAAGATGAGGCTAGGGCCAGCATCTGGGTGACTGGGAGGGAGAAGTGGGAAGGTGAGGAATGGCGGGGACTAGCAGGTTTACTTCCCGCCCCAAGCGACGAGCACAAGGGAGACAGCTAGAGAACAGAGCCCTCAGAAAGTTTCCAGCACATTCCTGCTAAAATTAGCCCCAGCTTGCATACGCAACTCTATATTTAAACCAGCGGCCTGTCAGAGTCACTGTGTTGTGCCGCCAGCACACGCCTGCGGGTTTGGGGCCCGGTGCCGAAGCAGAGGTGCAGGCAGCATCCTAGGGCCTGAGCAAGCCGCCCTCTGCCCACCCACGCCTGCTTGTGCATGAGTGGGCGGGTGTAAGTGTTGTTCCCGGACAGTGTGTGAGGCCTCCTACCTCTTGTCCCCGCTCCAGGGGCAGAGCCCCAGCAGGACAGACGGACACAAACACAGTCACAAATGCAGCCACATGCAGAAAGGGCAGCGCAGACAGGTGGAAAGAACACCCTGGGAGAAAAGAGGGAGGAGAAGGAAGACAGCGATGGAGGGAGGGGAGAGGGCAGAACAAATAAGCATCTGTGGAAAAGGCAGGAGGGAGGGAAACAGAGCTTCAAAGACAGCTTGACACGCAGGTGGTATGCCCCGCACTTGGGCTGTCCAGGAGATGGTGTGTGGTGGGGTCTCCAGGGGAGTTCAGCCTCTCAAAAGAGCCTTAGCCTTCTGACCACCAAGCCACCCACACTCACACTCTCTAATGGCGAGGGGAGCCCAAGCTGCTCCCCTCCTTCCCTGCCTGCTGCCCGGCCCTCTCTAGGGAAAGCACTGGCTGATAAGAAGCCAGATTTTACCCGAGGCCTGGAACATTAACTTCGACACTGAAAAGGGGATGTTTTATTACCCAGGAATATTTCTGCATCTCTTCAGAGATCTTGCTCGGCCCCCACCCCGGCAGCAAGCCTCTTTTGACAATTAAACCCAACTCTCTCTGGTTAATCCTAATGATCTAGCCCTGTGTAGGCCCCAAAGAGGGGATTTTATATATGGGTAAGTGTCTCCTTTATCTTGTGTGGCTGACCCCTCTCCCTTGCCTACCATTTCATGTGTGTGTGTGTGTGTGTGTGTGCTGCCGTGTGCATGTGCACATGCTGCGGACATGTGGGGCGATCCCTGGGCCCTCCCACCACGTTCTTCTTGTGGCTCTATTCCCCTTTGGTTGCAGACCTGCAGGGAGCCTCAGAGAGCAGTCAGTCTCCGATAAAATGACAGATGGGACAACTGAGTCTCAGAGAAGGAGTGTGACTAGCCCAGGATCACTCAGGGAATTCACGGCTGATCTGGGCCTGAATCTAATCCCTTTTTCCATACTTTCCCATGTGTTATTCCCCTTCTGCAGAGCTAAGTTCTCATCCTCCTTAGTGTGTGCCTCGCTTGGACATCTCTTCTCTTTGAGACCCAGTTCTAACTTCCAGGCAGGGTGAATAATTGTCCTGGTTTTCCTGTGACTGCCCTGGTTTTAGTATTGCAAGTATGAAGCCCAGCACCAGAAGCTGGGATGGCTGACCACCCGATTTCCAGGTCAAAAGGATGACTCCTCTTCATGGGCTCCCAGAAATATTCAACGATAATGGTGAACATTTGCTGACCCTCTTTACACGTTAAGCACTGTTGTTCTAAGCCCTTAACACAGATTCATTGATTTAATTCTCTGAATAACACTTTGAGGTGGATACTGTTGACTCATTTTACAGATGATAAACATGAGACAGATAGAAAGAAGTAAGACAGCACACCTAGCTGAGAAGGGGAGAGGCAGGATTTAAACCCGAGTGCTTGGGTCCCAGGAGAAGCACTCTTAGCCACTAGGCTATCCGATCTTCTCTTAGGGAATGCTTGCTGTGGCTAGTATATAAGGCTGTCTCCTTGCTCAACCAAACTCAGCAGGGCAAAGTCCCATGTGTCCTTAACCTCAGTGCCTGGCACAGTACCAGGTGTGTGATAAGCACTAAGCATAATTTTGTTGACTGGGTCCATGCCTGGCCTGCCCTCCACTCGGCTGGCACTCATTCCTTTCCTTTGTCCCATACCCTGGGCCTCTCATCTGGAGGGCCCCTTCTCAGCCATCTTCCTTGCTCCTGTTTGGCATCTTCTCAGCTCCCTAGCCCTATATTCCAGTGTCTTGAAAGAAACTGCTTTCCTGTGAGCCAACCAAGTTCAGAAGAAACCCATGCACGTGTTCTGAGAGGTTCCAGACTGAGTCTTTGGCCTGAGGCCAACCCAGCCCCACCCCCTCTGCATGGCCCCAAGATAGGAGTGCCCCAGATTCTAGCAGCTGAACCCTGCTGGCGACCTCTGGCTTCTGGGGCCTCTGTCTCAGCCACGCTGCTCCCGTGTGGGCGCAGCCCCCACACAGGGCTATGGGTGGTACAACTCTTGCGGTTTACTCTGTTTCCAGAAACCCTTAGTGAAATTACAGCTTTAATTAAATACAGCTGGCTGTATGTTATACTCTGTATAATTATCACTTAGACAAAAGTTCAAACAAAGTTTATTGTAAATTCTATTTGACAGAAACAACTGGAAGAGCTGAGGGCTATTGGCCTGTCTGAGTGACAGAGAGGAGGAGCCACTGCTACTCAGTGGAAATGGAAAGAAGGAGCCTTCTGGGGGATACAGGTGTGCATAGGGGCATTTGGGAAGACAGTGCTCTGGATCCAGGTCAGACTAGGTTGCCATGTGACATTGGACAAGTCCCTGCCCCATCTCGAGGGCTCAGTTGCCTTCCCTGGGGTAGAGAAGTTTCATTTATCTCGCAGATATTGACAGAGAGCTACTATGTGTTAGGCACTGTTTTAGGCCCTGGAGCTCTGTGGCCAACCAGATAAAAGTCCTGACTTCCGCCAGGCTCAGTGGCTCACGCCTATAATCCCAGCACTTTGGGAGGCTGAGGCGGGTGGACCACCTGAGGTCAGCAGTTCCAGACCAGCCTGGCCAATATAGTGAAACCCCATCTCTACTAAAAATACAAAAAATTAGCTGGGCGGCCGGGTGCGGTGGCTCAAGCCTGTAATCCCAGCACTTTGGGAGGCCGAGATGGGCGGATCACAAGGTCAGGAGATCGAGACCATCCTGGTTAACAAGGTGAAACCCCGTCTCTACTAAAAAATACAAAAAACTAGCCGGGCGAGGTGGTGGGCGCCTGTAGTCCCAGCTACCCGGGAGGCTGAGGCAGGAGAATGGCGTGAACATGGGAGGCGGAGCTTGCAGTGAGCTGAGGTCAGGCCACTGCACTCCAGCCCGGGCGACAGAGCGAGACTCAAAAAAAAAAAAAAAAAAAAAAAAAATTAGCTGGGCATGGTGGTGCATGCCTATAATCCCAGCTACTGGGGAGGGTGAGACAGGAGAATTGCTTGAACCCTGGAGGCAGAGGTTGCAGTGAGCCGAGATCACACCATTGCACTTCAGCCTGGGCAACAAAGCCAGACCCTGTCTCAAAAAAAAAAAAAAGTCCTGATCTCATGGAAGCTTAAAGGCAACCAATACATGCATGAATAAATGTGTAATATAATGTCAGGTAGCAATGAGTAACCTGAGGAAAAATAAATCAGGATAAGGAGAGAGAAAGGGTAAAATAAGGAGGAAAAACACTCCAGGCAGAGGGGGGAGCCTGTGCAAAGGCCCTGAGGCAACAGCCCATTTAGCATGTTCAAGAAAGGGCAAAGAGGCCAGAGTGCTTGCAGCAGGAGAAGGGAAGAAAAAAATGGTAGGAGACGAGGTTTGAGGGGAAGTGGAGCACAGGGCATGTAAGACCTGGCAGGCCTTAGAGAGGATTTTAGATTTGATTCAAAATGTGATGGAAGGCCACTGTGCAGTTAAGAGGAGAGTGACATCATGATCTGATTAGGATTAGATTCAAACTAGGATCACCAAAGCCTCTCCCAACTCTGACTTGCCCTGACTCTAATGCCCATTGCTGAGGAACAAACCACCTTGGCCAGGCGCGGTGGCTCACACCTGTCATCCCAGCACTCTGGTAGGCCGAGGCGGGCGGATCACGAGGTCAGGAGATCGAGACCATCCTGGCTAACAGGGTGAAACCCCGTTTCTACTAAAAATACAAAAAATTAGCTGGGCATGGTGGCATGTGCCTGTAGTCTCAGCTACTTGGGAGGCTGAGGCAAGAGAATCACTTGAATCGGGGAGGCGGAGGTTGCAGTGAGCCGAGATTGCGCCACCGCACTCCAGTCTGGGTGATGGAGTGAGATTCCGTCTCAAAAAAAAAATCACACAGTGTCATTTTTACCACATTCTATGGGTTACCCCGGGCTGTCCCAGATTTGACATGAGAGGGGTCAGTCCTACACGAGAGTATATACTTGAGGAAGTGTGATTAATGTTGACGTCATCTTTGGAGACAACCTGCTATAGATACCCACTAGAAAAGCCACAGAAATAATAATAGCGACTATTCGTTGAGTGCCTACTATGGGCTGGGCACGGTCTGGTTTCCATATTTTAATTAATTTAATCTTCATATCAACTTCACAAGGTGGGTGGGTGCTATTGTTAGCCCCACTTTACAGATGGGACCTCTGAGGCACAGAGAGGTAAGCATCTGGCCAAAGGTCACACAGTTAGCACACAGTTAGTGAGTGGGAGCCAAGATTGAACCCACACTGTCTGGCTCCAGAGTCTTTGCTCCAACAGACCCAAGTTTCCTTGGCTGCTCCAAGAGAGACACTCCAAAACAGCTGGAGACAGAGGGACCCTTCCCTAATATCCCCAGCTTCCCTCATCGGGGCATAGTGGCTGTCTTTGATTGAATTGGTTTGCTGGAAAGCATAGCCTAAAGGAATTTTTCCAGGTGTGAAAGGAGAGGGCTTTCTGAGCCTGTTGCCCAAAATACATCCATAGCCCTTGAACTTGGTACGTATAATCACAGGTCCATGACACATCTTTCTTTCTTTCTTGAGATGGAGTTTTGCTCTTGTTGCCCAGGCTGGAGTGCAATGGCGTGATCTTGGCTCACTGCAACCTCCGCCTCCTGGGTTCAAGCGATTCTCCCACCTCAGCCTCTTGAGTAGCTGGGATTACAAGCACCTACCACTACGCCTGGCTAATTTTTTGTATTTTTAATAGAAACAGGGTTTCACCATGTTGGCCAGGCTGGTCTTGAACTCCTGACTTCAGGTGATCCACCTGCCTCGGTCTCCCAAAGCGCTGGGATTACAGACGTGAGCCACTGTGCCCAGCAACACTTTTGAATGGAAAGGAATCTTCAAAATCAAGCCAGGTGTGTTGGCATGAACCTATAGTGCATGCCCACTACTGGGGCTAATTCAGAGTAGCCCCGGCTACTATGGATGCTGTGGTGAGAGGACTGCTTGAGCCCAGGACTTCAAGACCAGCCTGGGCAACATGGTGAGACTCTGTCTCAAGAGGAAAAAAGAAAAAAAAAAAGCCCAAATTTTATGGTAAGAACATGAGAACTGAAATTGAGAGTCAGGGACTTGCTCAGGCTCACCACATTAACTCGGCAGTGCATTGGCAGGACCTGCCCCATGACCATACGTGGGTGGGGTCCTCACTGAGGTCTGTGCAGGTGGAAACTCCCATATGGGGCAGGGCTGGAGTGGTAGCCCCAGCACCTCTCTGCTCCAAACTCAGGCCATGTGGTGTACATGACCCTGCATCTAAGCATGTGCAACTGCGTCACAGCTCTGAGCTGGAGAAGGCAGGCATGAGCTTGGGGTGCAGTGGCACCCCATGATTCTTATTCCAGGCATGCGGTTTCTGAAAATGTGCTGGTAGGAGCAGGGAATGAAAAGGGTTGGGTCTGCCATTTCCAAATCCATGGGCCTCTGCAAGGGACTGGGTCCCACAGTGACTAAGTCCAGTGTGACTATAAGATTGATGTTGAACCCCAGCTCTCCACGGGGTTTTAGGAGGTTGGGTGAGCTTGGATGGGCCTGCCATGTTTTCCCCCAGGATCTCAAACCCGTGGCTGTCCTGGTTTGGAGACAGGGGCAGATTGTTCCTGGACTCCAGGCTGCCTCTGTGGGCCTGCTATTTTTCCTCCTTCTGGGCCCATCACCTGGCTCGGAGCATGGAGCAGGTTGCTAACTTCTGCTGACACTGGCAGGGGCAGCCGCTTCCAGCCTGATACCTCATGGCAGCCGCACTTGCACAAATCTTTAATTGTTTAGTTTAAAGAATTGTGTTTTGACCGCGAGGGGATTTTTGGCTGGAGCTCAAGAAGTGATAATGATATTTCGCTGCCAAGACGTCTCCTTGGCTCTCTGTGTGTTAATGTGCACTTTCAAGACGCTCCAATTAACTGCATCAGCTCTCAGGGAGAGAAAGGGAGAGGGAGCGGGCAGGAGAGAGAAGGGAAGGAGAACACTGGTGATGATTGGGAGCAGGCGATGAAGAGGAAAAGAGGCAGCCCACCCCCCAATCTTTTTATTAGCAAACAAACTGGGGGGGATGGATGACAAAGTTTTGAAGATGAGCTCCAAGTGAACTGGTGTCTCGTGTTTTGGAGGGGGAGACATTGATGAGACATGGAAACGTCTTGAGGTCGGGTGCCCCGGCCCAATAGGAGGCCTCGAGGGCACCTCCTTGCCTGGAGACCTGTTTTCATTTGTCTCCACCCTGGTCTCCCACCTCTATCCAAGTCCTCCACGCAGGCCTCTGCCTACATGCCTTCAGTTTCCCCAACACTTAGAGTGGGGAGACAGAGCTAGTGCAGACCTCTGCTCTGATTCTAATCCAACCCTGCTCTCAGCCCATCACCACTCTGGCTTGTTCTCTCCTCCCCACTCTCCTCCCCTTCTTCCCAGCCACACTAATCTTTTAGCTGTTCCTTGAATGAACTGGGTGTACTTACACACACCAGGGATTTTGCATTTGCTGTTGCCTCTGCTTAGAATGCTCTTCACCAAGATATTTAGTTGGCTGGCTTCCTTAACCCCTTGAGGTTTTGACTCAGATGTCACCTTATCAGCGAGCCCATCTTTAAAATTGCAATGCGTGCCCTATCACTTCCTAACCCCCTTCCCAGCTTTGTCTCTACAGCATTGACATACAATTTATTCTCCCATTTACTTTATTATCTGCTTCCACCACCGGCATGTCACCTCTGAGGGGGCAGAGTTTTGTGCTGTACTCGCTGCTATATGTTACTTCCAGCAAGTAGAACAGAGCCTGGTATATGGGAGGTCCTCGATTAATATTTGTTCATTGCTAACAGAATGAACTCCGTACTTACCATTATGCCTGGTACCAATGCTTTTCCCTACCTTGAATCCTAACTCCAACTCCACACCCACCCTAACCCCACCTCCCATGACTCTTTTCCCTCAAATCTCACTGACTTTCTTACCCCAGATTCAATCAGCTCTAGCCCTGCCCTTCACCTCTGCCGTTGCCCGTGCCCCCACCAATAAAATCTTGACCTCTTCCCCTATGCAGTTGGCTCCTTGTTAATTAAATGTCCTCTGCCCTCCCTGGAAGCCTTGAGCTCCCATGTGCTTTGAGATTCTGCTTCCACCCTAGGCCTGGAAGCAGCCCAGGGAGGGAGGAGGGCTCTCCCATTGAAAATCTCAACAGGGGCCATCACAGGCTGCGGATCTCCAGGGATTTCCTGGACTCCTTCCTCCACTCCCACTCACGCTGGCCCCAGGGATCCTCAGTTGTTAGAAGAGCTGTGGAGAGGGATTCTGGGCAGGCGCTGTCTCAGACCAGAGTGGCTGTGGGAGGCTCCTCCCTGGTTAGTTTACTTTACACCCCCTCTGCAAGCGAGGACTCCCTCGTCTCCCCTGATCTCTGTCTGCTCCCAACTCAAGCATGAAAATGACTTTTCCACATGCTGGGCCTTCCCCTATCCCCTCACACACACTCACACTATGCTCAGAAGCTTCCAGAATCCCAAACGCGCCCCAAAGCTGCCACTTTGCAAAGGCTTCCTCTAAAGCCACATCTGTCCCAGAGAGACCCCGCAAAGTGGAGCGAAGGGGTCGGCTGGCTGGAGCTGGGGCCCAGAGGCCGCCCAGACCGGGAGGAATGGGTGAGGGCTGAGGTCCCAACGGGGTGGTCAGAACCCTCTCCGGGCACCTCCCTCTTGTTCTTACCCCCACCCTCCCGCTTC
>NW_012111475.1:1277081-1291394 GCF_000951035.1 Colobus angolensis palliatus
CCCTCCCTCTTCCCCCACCCCTCCCTTTCTCGTACCCTTCAGGCCTCCGAGGGAGGGTCAGCTCTGCCGGCTCAAGTTACAAGAACTTGAAGACAGGAAGATTTAGCGAGGGAGCCGCGGCCGAGCACAGTGCGCTGTTTGTCCGCCTTTGAAACCAGAGGCTTAGAGGCGGGAGTAGGGGGCAGGCGGGAGGCCGCGGGACACTAGGGTGAATTATCGCTCCTTTCGGGTTCTGACTTCCAAGGCTCTGGCCGCCCTCCCCCAGCCCCAGCTCCTGTTTCTCCAGGTGCTGGGGTGTTTTCCTACGTGTTAATTTGCCCCAGTTGACGCGCCCATTCTTGGCCCCCGGCCCCCCAAGGGAAGAAAAGCCCGCTCTGGGGTGGGTCAGGAGGGGCCTTAGGGGTGGAGAGACGCGTGAGGTGCGGCCCGAGCCCTCAGGGTCTGGCCCCGGGGCTGGGAGGGACAAGAGACCGGGTGGGAAGTGTGCTTTTGGAGAGGGTGGGTGTTAGAACACAGACTATACATTGTCCTCTCCAGGCCGGTGCCCCCTCCCCACAGTCCCGGCGAGTTTGCCAGGCGCGCGCACGCACAGCGACCCCTACCGGCTCCTTCACTCTCCCCAGCCACCTCCTCCAGGAAGCTCCCTAGGGCTTCCTGGACCTGGAAAAGAGTTCTGTGGAGACTGTCTGAGAGATGCTTTTGGCCTCCCAGACACTTTGTCCCTGGGTTCTCACTAATATATCACGAGGTCAGTTTGGCTCCTAGGTCTATGACTTTTAGAGACGACATTTTAGAGTAGGAAACAGGCTCCGAGAGTCTCGGCAGCTTCCCAAGTCCACACAGCTACTGAGAAGCAAGGTTGGGCTATGAACTAGGTTTTCTGAGCTCCATGGTCTTTCCCCTGGTGCATGCTGGAAGGAGAGGGGAGCACAGAGTGGGTGTTGGGGTGGGGTGGCAAACCCACCCACGGGCAGGGGAGGTGCTCAGCAGCCTGGAAGGCTCTCAGGAATAGCAGGGACCAGCTTGGCCTTGCCCTTTGACCTGCTCGGTTTTCATTGCTCCCCTCCCAGGCTGGGCTGGGGTCAGGATCTGAGGTTTGGGGTAGGGTCTACCCCCAGCCCCAACTAACCTTCAGGATGGCCTCTGTGGGGGTGCCCATACCTCCCCACTTCCTCTCCCCCTACTGTCCCTGCCCTGCAGGCTTGAGGCCCAAGTAGGGGGGCAAATTCCTATTAATTAGGCCTAGGAGCTGAAGGCTGCGGATTAGAGAGGGGCTTGTTTCCCTACAAAAAGCCAAAAGCTGGCAGTACAAAGGGTCTCCTAGTGACAGGGCCTTTTCCCACTCCTCTTCCTGGCCTGGTTGGGGGTGGGGATAGGAGGCCAGGGCTGGACTCTGAGTGGGAGGAGGGAAGGGAGCCATTTCTGCTGACAGTTCTTCCTCTCAGGCCCTGCTCTGCCTTGACCAGTCAGACCAGGGCCTGTGCCCTCCCCACCTCCAGGCTTCTCATTCTGATTCTTGCTCACCCCGCTGCTTCCCTCCTTCCTGGCTGGGGTGCCTCTCACCTTTCCTTCTCTTCCAAAGACTGATAGAACCACGTCCCCAGGCAAGCCCCCATTTGTCTGTGGAGGGCACTGATGCACCCCCTTCCTGTACTGCCCCTCCTCTTTCCCTCTCACCGCACATGCCTCAGTGCTTATGAGCCCTGTCAGGTGAGGGGACTGTGGGCAGGCAGGTCAGGGACAGGAAATGGTTACGTCCCTTCCTTGCCCCAAATTTCCAACCTCTTGAGCATAGCCCTGTAATAGACAAGGAAAGAAGACAGAGGCATTCAGAATTTGGGGTGGTCACATCTTCCCATCAACCTCTCTACCCATCTTCTCCCTTCACCATCCCTGACTGGAAGCCAGGGCTCTGTCCCTGCCCAAGACCAAACCTTGGGTCCTCCCACCAACACACACCTTGCCCTTACCCTCCCAGACTTTCTGACTTTCGAGGTCCTGTTTCCTTACCTCTTGCTCCTGGCAGAACCCCAGGGTGGAAGGGCAAGAAGGGTATCAGGGAAAGGGTGGGCACACTACAGGGAGGGAAGGTTCAAAGCCCTTCTCACAACCCCTCCTGGTGGCTTGGTGTAATTTAAGTGGATCAGACAGCCCTGGATTTGAATCCCACCTTACCACTCAGTACTGTGGTCCTGGGCAAATTATTTAGCCTCTCTGGGGCATGGTTTCTCATCTGGAAAAGAATCTTGTCTTTTGCCAATCTATCCTCTGCAGTTGGTTGTGAGGACAAGCTGTGCCCGGCACGTAGTAGGTGCTTTAGAAATGACGCTGTATCCCAGCCTTGTTGGCTAGTGAGAGCTCGTGTGGGCACTGGGGAAAGCAGAAGGAAGAGAGGAGGCAGAGTTTCTGGGTGGGATAGCACCCAGCACCCCTGATGCTAGGGCCTCTGAAGAACTCTGGGTTTATGCAGGGCATGGCTGGAGATGCTAATAGTCAGCAGCATCTTCACTGAGTTCCAGTGGTTTCCTTGGCAATCAGTTAGGTGTGAGGGAGGATAGAGAAAGGTTCATCATTGATCCAGTAGATTTTTTAAACATCTTCTATGGGTCAAGGCCTATGCTGGACCAATTGTGCCAGGGGAGATGGCCACATTTCCTGTCTTCATCATGTTTATATTCTAATAAAATGACACAGACAGAAAGTCAGTGGACATGAAAAAACACTGCAAAAATAATGGCAAGTAACTCTAAGCAAAATGAAGAAAATTAACAAAGGGCTGACTGAGCTGGGTGGCCACCCAGGAGGATGCCATGTACATGTGAGCTCTACAGGATGAGAAAAGGCTGGGAATAGGCCAGGTGCAGTGGCTCATGTCTGTAATCCCAGCAATTTGGGAGGCCGAGGTGGGCGAATCACCTGAGGTCAGGAGTTTAAGACCAGCCTGGCCAACATGGCGAAACCCTATCTTTACCACAAATACAAAAATTAGCCAGGTGTGGAGGCATGCACCTATAATCCCAGCTACTTGGGTGGCTGAGGTATGGGAATCGCTTGAACCCAGGAGGCAGAGGTTGCAGTGAACCAAGATCATGCCACTGCATTCCAGCCTGGGTGACAGAGTGAGACTCTATCTCAAAAAAAAAAAGATAAAGGGTTGGGAACAGCCTGACAGGCAGAGGGACAGAAGACTCAGGGCTAGAGCCAGTGAAGCAGGAGAGATCTTGGCCTGTTTGCAGAACTGAACAACAACAACAACAAAAAAAACCCAAAAAAACAAACCCCAAACCCTGGTGAGGCAATGATTGCAGAAAATGAGGGGAGAGTGGCAAGTCAGGAAGTGGGAGAGGTGGCAGGAGACTAGAGGCTATGCTATGTGCTGTCGGCCCAGTCTAAAAAAAAAAAAAATTATATATATAGTCAAATATGGATTTGACCAAGCAGGACTGGCTGATGGGTTGGAGATGAGGGGTGAGGTGAAGGGAAGAATTGAAGAGGACACCTTAGCTTTGGGCTGGAGTGTTTTGGTGAATGTGGTGCTATTTCCAGAGGGGGAAAGCACGAGGGAGGAACACCAGAACTCTGCTTTGGTTATGTTGCATTTGAGATGCCCATGAAGGTGGGAGGTGAACAGCTGGAGAAATGAATCAGGAGAGAAGATTAGGGCTGGAGATAAAATCTTAGGGTCTGGAGCCATATGGAGTCTTTAAATCCATGGTTATGGATGAGACCACCTGGGGAAGGTGTGTATTGGGAACAGACTGGCAAGGTGGCTCACTCCTGTAATCCCAGCACTTTGGAAGGCCGAGGTGGGAGGATCACCAAAGGCCAGGAGTTTGGGACCAGCCTGGGCAACATAGTGAGACCCCCGTCTCTATAAAAAGAAGAGAGAGAGAGACAGAGAAACAAAGGGTTCGGCCTGGGCCATGAGGGAGACCTAGAGCTACAGCAAGGAGAGGCCAGTAACAGCAAGCGAGGAGTGTGTGGGGCTGGGAGGTAGGAGGGGCTGGCAGAGGGCCATGGGAGCTAGGAGAGGAGATGGTTGCAGGGGGCACCTCCAAACGTGGCTAATGCTGCTGAGAAGGGCAGAAAGTCAAGGACAGAAAAATGACTGTAGGTCTTGACCATATGCAGGTGTTTTCTGCAGAGCGTGTCGTGACTGAGTCCTGTGGCTGCAAGTTCAATGGCAGGAAGGAAAGGTCTTTCTAGCTGCAGCTGTGGGGAAGACTTCCTGGGACAGGCTCCCTGAGGGAGTAGAGGGTGAGAGGTTGAGTTGTGTTTCTTCCTTTGCCTTAAACCCTTTGCTACCTGCACCTTCTCCCGCTGCTTCCTCAACACCCCAAATCCTGCAGTACCAACCATTCCAGTTGCAGCAGCAACTGCTAGTCAACCCCAGTATCCATTCTCTTCACCTTCCTTAGTAATAGAATCACTAATTCTTTTGTTGTGCATGTTCCTACTCAGAATAAAGACTGTATTCTCTGGCCTCCTCTGTAGCTAGGCATGGCTATGAGACAGGATTTTGGCTCATGACATGTCAATGGAAGTATGTAGGGCTTCCAGGGAATCTTAAATGGAAGGAGAATCCTTCAGGGTTTCTTTTTGCTGCTGACTGGAATGTAGATCTGATAGCTGGAGCATTAGCAGCCCTCTTGAATCATGAGGTGGAAGCTATATACCGAGGAAGACAGGGCAAAATAACAAAAGGAGCCTGGAATTCTGATGACTTTGTGAATCCACCCACCCAGCTTTGAGCTTCCTATATATGAAATTTCTGCATGTGTCAGAGAAATAAACCTTTATCTTTTATAAGTCATTGTTATCTTAGATTTTCTGACACTTGCAAAAACCTAATCCTCACTGAAATACTAGCAAAGCAGAGATTTCCTGGGAGCAGAGGGAGAACAGGGAGTCACGGCACCCTCTCCCTTGGGCTTTAAGAAGTGTATACTCCTGACAGCAAAGAATAGGGCCAAGACCTTACTCAGCTCCTCAGACACTGGTTCTCTGGAGGGCTTAGGAGCAGCCCGGGAGCCTGCCCTGGAGGTTGATGACCAAAGGGTCTGCTCAGTCAGGACTTGAGAAGCACACCCAATGTGCCCATTATCCCATTTGCCCCTCACCTCCAGCCCAGTCTGCTCCTTACCCGTCTCCACTCTGCTGTAAGCCAAGGGAGGCTGAGCCCTCTGTCTTCTTTTTGGGTTTGGCCAATGTGAATAACCAACTGGGGTGGGAGAGAGGGAGGAGAGGCTCAACCCCAGGTCTCTCCAAGACTGCAGCTCCTGCAGGCAACCCCTCCCCTAGACCCCAGCCCTCACTGGTCGCCTCTCAGGGTGATCATGGAATCCAGTGTCGTTAGTCTCTGGTGCCTCAATATCCCTAGCTCCTCCCCTTAACTCTAGAAATATGTCTTTAGGTCTCTTCGCTTGAACCAGCTGGGGGTAAATTTGGTTTCCTGTCGTGACCCTGCCTGATACAGCACCTTCTGCTCAGGCCACAAAACAAGCCAAGGTCAGAGGCAGGCCAAGGGACAAGAGAGAGCTTGCCAGAGGGCAGAAACAGACAGAACAAAATGGGGCAGATAAGCAGAAACAAGGAGAGATTAAAAAAGCAAAGGCTGGCTGGTTGCCGTGTCTCATGCCTATAATCTCAGCATTTTGGGAGGCCTGAAGCAGGAGGATCACTTGACCCCAAGAGTTTGAGATCAGCCTGGGCAACATAGCAAGACCCCATCTCTGCAAAAAAATTAAAAAATTTAGCCAGGAGTGATGGTTCATCCCTCTGATTGCCTGATTGCTTAAGTTGCAGGCGGCAGTGAGCTGCGATTGCACCATTGTACTCTAGCCTGGGAAACAGAGCCAGATCCTGTCTCTAAAAATAAATAAATAGATAAATATATAAGACAATGACCGTCACCCTTCTTCATAGCCAAGAACCCTCAGCTTGGAGAGATGAACTTCAAGGACCTCCTCCTCCCTGGGAAGGGAGATATGGAGCTCATTACAAACCAGAGCCCAGAGCCCCACCTTAGGCCTGCAGGTTCAGTAACCAGAGAATCAGGGACCTAAAGTCTGCATTTCAATAAGACCTAGAGGGGATTCTAATGCTGGGGCCACTGGGGTGCATTTTGAGAAACATTCTTTTACACATTTAGCCTAGACTTAGAAAGAGTAGGCTTCATGGAACACTGAAAAAAAAATCTCAAAAGAGAAAGTGTCAGGAAGAATTTGTGCCTGAAGAAACCAATAACCGGCCAGGCGCCATGGCTCAAGCCTGTAATCCCAGCACTTTGGGAGGCCGAGACGGGCGGATCACGAGGTCAGGAGATCGAGACCATCCTGGCTAACACGGTGAAACCCCGTCTCTACTAAAAAATACAAAAAACTAGCCGGGCGAGGTGGCGGGCGCCTGTAGTCCCAGCTACTCGGGAGGCTGAGGCAGGAGAATGGCCTAAACCCGGGAGGCGGAGCTTGCAGTGAGCTGAGATCCGGCCACCGCACTCCAGTCTGGGCGACAGAGCCAGACTCCCGTCTCAAAAAAAAAAAAAAAAAAAGAAACCAATAACCATAATAGCTGGCAGGGACCAAACCTGCTCTATTTGCCTCAGCATCATGAACGCTTGTTATAACACCCTGCACGGAGTGGGTGCTTGGGAAGGGTCAGTGGTGCCACTGTGAGGAGATACCTGGTCTTCAGGCTGGCAGCAAACAGAGGCCTAGGAAACCTCAGTGCGGCAGTGTGACCAAGAAAGGACGAAAGAATTCGGCAGGAGTGAGGAGCAGTTGCCAAATCATGTGAGCAACCAAGAACACCTTTACAGGAGGTAAGTGGGACCGAGTTTTGTTTTAGTATTTTAACATTTTTACTCTAGAAATTTCAAGCATATACTAAAGTAGTCAGAACAGTATACACAGTCCCTATACATCCCATCACCCAGCCTCAACATAGAGCAATTCATGGCCAATCTTATTTTTTCTTCTTTTTCTTTTCTTTTTTTTTTTTTTTTTGAGACAGGGTCTTGCTCTGTTGCCCAGGCTGGAGTGCAATGGTGCGATCTTGGCTCACTGCAGCCTCTGCTTCTTGGGTTCAAGTGATTCTCCAGCCTCAGCCTCCTGAGTAGGTGGGATTACAGGCATGCAGCACCATGCCCGGCTAATTTTCTTTTTGTATTTCTAGTAGAGACAGGGTTTCACCATGTTGACCAGGTTGGTCTTGAACTCCTGACCTTGTGATCCGCCCGCCTCAGCCTTCCCAAGTGCTGGGATTACAGGTGTGAGCCACTGTGCCCTGCCTTTGTTTCTTGTATATTCTGTCTCTCCCTGTATTATTTTGAAGCAAATCACAGACATTATATTATTTCAGCCATAAACATTTTATATTGCATCTAGAAAAGATAAAAACTTTAAAAAAATATCTTAAATACCTCTATTACATACAAAAATTAAGTCTGTAACTGCACACCTAGCACCCAGAGCTAGGTTCCAAGGAAAGGAAACAGGGCTCCTTGGAGAAATGGCTGATTCCAAGACTAGGGCGGGAAAATATACAAAAGGAGTTTGGAGTGTCTATAGTTCCAGAAAGCATGGAAGTGCTTAAAACAAAACAAAGCAAAACAAAACAAAAAAGCCAGAACAAAACTCTCACATTGATGGGGGTATGTCAAAGGAACACAGGAGCCAACTGAAATAGCTCCCAATGGCCGAAACTGAAACAATCTGAGCGAAAAAAATAAATATACTAGTATTGGATTATTACCCAAAGTATAAAATAAATATCCCTAAGTTCATGCTGATATAAATAATTGAATAAATAAATAAATGGAGGAGAAGAGAGAAATCTCCCATGCGGAAGAAATCTAAATCCTTCATGTAGATACTTTGTCCTCAAGGAGGAGGAGTGTAAGTCCCCACGGCTTCAGTGTGGGCTGGGCATAGTGACTTCCCTCCAAAGAGCACAGTAGGAGAAGGGTGGTGGGAAAGCCTAACTTTGCAATGAAGAAATCTAAGTTACTTGCTGAAGCACTACCCCAGCCAGGAAATCAAGGGCAACATAACAGTCACAAAACTTGCTGTATACAATGTGATACAAATGATACTTTATCTCCGTGACCTTCCTCCCCATTTTTATAACCCTAGTCTAGTCACGAGAAAAACATCAAATTCCAAGAGAGGAACATTCTTCAAAGTACCTGATCAGTACTCCTTGAAACTGTCAAGGTTGTCAAAAACAAGGGAGGTCTAAGAAACTGTCACAGTAAGGGGGGGCGGGTGTAAGGAGACATGACAATTAAATGTGGCATCCTGGAGGGGATCCTGGAATCAGAAACGAGCATTAGGTAAAAACTAAGGAAATACGAATTCACTAGGGGTTTTAGTTAATGTATCAGGCCAGGCATGGTGGCTAGTGCCTGTAATCACAGCACTTTGGGAGGCCAAGGTCAGAGGATGACTTGAGGCCAGGAGTTCAAGACCAGCCTGGGCAACATGGTGAGACTCCCACATCTCTACTTTAATAATAATAATAATAACAATAGTAATGTATCAATATTGGCTTATTAATTCTAAGGAATGTACTATCCCAATGTAAGATGTTAATAATAGAAGACACTAGGTACAGGGGGTATATGGGAACTCTCTTTACTATTTTCTCAATTTTTTTGTAAACCAAAAACTCTTCTAAAAAAAGGTTTATTATTAAATAATTAAGTCTTGGCTGGGCGTGGTGGCTTACACCTGTGATCTTAGCACTTTGGGAGGCCGAGGCGGGTGGATCACGAGGTCAGGAGATTGATACCTCCTGGCCAACATGGTGAGACCCTATTTCTACTAAAAATACAAAAATCAGCTGGGCATGGTGGTGCGTGCCTATAATCCCAGCTACTCGGGAGGCTGAGGCAGGAAAATCGCCTGAACCCAGTAGGTGGAGATTGTAGTGAGCTGAGATGGCGCCACTGCACTCCAGTCTAGCGACAGAGCAGGACTCTGTCTCAAAAAAAAAAAAAAAAAAAAAAAATTAAATCTTTAATATCCACAAATATCCGGTCAGTGTTCACATTTTCTTTCTTTCTTTCTTTTTCTTTCCTTTCTTTCCTTCCCTTCCTTCCTTTTCTGTCTTTCTCTCTTTCTTTCTTTTTCACCAAGTCTCACTCTGTTGCCCAGGTTGGAGTGCAATGGCGCCATCTCGGCTCACTGCGAACTTCCACCTCCTAGGTTCAAGCGATTCTCCTGCCTCAGCCTCCTGAGTAGCTGAGATTACAGGCGTGCACGATCATGCCCAGCTAATTTTTGTATTTTTAGTAGAGATGGGGTTTCACCATATTGCCCAGGCTGGTCTCAAACTCTTGACCTCAGGTGATCCACCCATCTCAGCCTCCCAAAGTGCTGGGATTACAGGCATGAGCCACCATGCCAGGCCCAACTTTTCCATTGTGTCACAAGTCACAGGACTCAAATTAAGTCTCTGCCTTGATATTGGTTATGGACCAAATTTTGAATGAGGTGATATAAATTATTAGGGGAGAAAAACATCTAAATTGCATGATACATAATTTGGGCAGGAGAATTCGGGGCAGGAGGTGTGTATGGATTTGCTAGTGTTGGCTTGAGCATCACAGTAACAGGAAGAGGGGGCAGAATAAAGTCTCAGGGTGGAGACATGGGGAGAGTTGGCCCCAAGTCTTCAATCAAAGAAAGTTGTCTGGGTGCAGTGGCTCATGCTAAAAATACAAAAATTAGCCAGGTGTGGTGGTAGGTGCCTGTAATCCCAGCTACTTGGGAGGCTGAGGCAGGAGAATCACTTGAACATGGGAGGCGGAGGTTGCAGTGAGCTGAGATTGTGCCATTGCACTCCAGCCTGGGTGACAAGGGCCATAGTCTGTCTCAAAAAAAAAAAAAAGTGAACTGACAGATATAATGGGCGCCCTGAGTGATAGATTCAAGGTTTTGTAAGTGCCCTGTCTCTCTTGTCTACTGTATTGTCATTGATCTGCCTGTGGGATATTATAGGGCTCAGTGAAGGGGACATGAGCTTCAGACTCAGATCTGAGATCAAATCATTGCTCTGCCACCTTGGCAAGTAACTTAACTGCTCTGAACTTCAGTTTCCTCATCTACAAAATTTGACATATTTTCAATCTTTTAGGGCTATTGTGAAGATTAAATGCAATAGTACAGCTGAAAGTGACTGAGATTGTGTCTTTCCTCTCTCTCTTGGGGCAGAAGAAAAAGGTAGACTATTGCTGATCTAACAAAAATATTTATTTTGAAGAAAGGTGGGGTAAGGGGTTGTCACATGCACCCGGGGAGCGAGAGGCCTCCTTGGCGGAGGATGCATGTTGCCCTTTGAGAGGCAAGCTCTTGGAGGGGGTTTTGATAATAATTGGAGGCCACATTGTCATTGGGGTCAGCTGTTGCTGGGCCTGGAGGGTGTTGGATCCTTTAGGGGAGGCCTGGGGCCTGGCCTGGGGAGGAAGCCTCAGCTCCACCTTGGGGATCTTCATAAGGGAGGCTGACTGAGGCTTCCTCTGAGGCTGGTCCCCCAAAGTGGTGGGCTTTTCTTTGGATGACAAGGAGGGGAAGGCTTGAGGGGTGGAGTGGGAGGCTGGGGTGGAGCATCACCTTTGTCCTCAGGCTGTACTCACAGAGGGAGGGTCCAGAGATCGGGGCAGGGAGAAATATCCTTCCCACCATGGGGCCTGCTCCCCGGAGGACTTGGGCCAGGCCACCAGCCCCCAACAATAACTCCTGCCTGGGCACTTGGAGGAGTGTCTTGTTCCTGAGCAAAGGTAAAGGGATATTTGGATCAGAGTGGACTGGGAGAGAGAAGAGGCAGCGACAGAGGGATCTTGAGAGAGAGAGAGAGAGGCAGAGAGGAGACAGGGACACCAGGGTGGGGATCAGAGATGGAGAGACAGCAAAGGAGGCAGAAGGCAAGAACACACCCTGATTCCTCCTCCTCCTCCTCCTCTTTGCCACAAATGTCCTCTGCTGATGGGGTCTCACACTCAGGTTTGGAGATGGACCTCACCCAACATTCCTCTTAAAGAAAAAAAAAAATGGAGAGAGGAGAGGGGACCCTCAGACCAGGAAAGGGAACCAGGATTGAGAGCAGCTCCTGGGTTTGGGGGAGATGTCAGAAAACCCCCATCTCCTCCCACCTCTCTCAGTTAGTCCTCTCGTCCCAGGTTCCTGTTTTAGGCCTGTGTATTCCAGGCTATTTGAATGCTGTCCCTACCATCCAGAATATTTTGCCAGCCCCCACTCTGCCTGCTAAAAATTCTACCAGTTATGCAAAGCCCGCTCAAAGCCTTGACCATTCTTCACCTTGAAGCATTCCTTGCTTAGGTCCTCCTAGCCCCTCGCTCCTTTCTGATGGTCGCAAGCACATATTTGTACCTGTGATGTAAAGTATGCTGATTGAAATCTTTAATGTACCACAGTGGGTTTTTTTTGCTGTATATCTCTCTCTAACTGGTATTTCCTTACAGATTGGGACTTGTGGTCATCTCTGATTGCGCCCATCCTGCGAAGGATCTCCAAATTCATTTTCTAAATGGACAAAAGGTCATGGGACCCCACCCCATTCCATCCCACCCTCTGTAGGGTGACAGCAGGGGAGAGACGGCTGTGAAGGAGGAAGTGCCCGTCTATATCCTTCAAAGTCCCAAAGAATATGAGCTCAAGGGTGCCGGCCACACCTCCCAATCCCACTGTGACATCACACATGTGAGTCACACACCCCAGGAAACCATTGTGGCTTCACCCTGGGTGAACTCTCCGGAAGTTTCTGCCAACTCTCCCCTAGATCCTCTGTGCCACAGATGGTCTCGCAGACAGAGCCCTCAGCTCGTTTGGGGAGCTCTTTCCTTCTCTGAGGGATGAGGCAGTTGCCCACTTTAAAATCCTCATGACAGACTCTGGAAAGGAGGTGTTGGGACCTGGAGTTAGGGAATGGGCAGGAAGGCATATACCCTGGGGCCCCAAAACCCATGTCCAGGACCTGGTAGTGACTGTGTAGTGCTTTAAGGGGAGGGCCTCTCACCTGAGCATGACACACTGAGGGCCCCACTTAAGTAGTAAACAGTAAGGAAGACTGAAGGTAGGAAATCCAGATGGCTGGGAGAAGCCCTAAAGGAGAGGTGAGACCGCCAGGGTTGCTTGCTTTGGGACTCTGGGTACTGGCTTTCTCTTACAATTCACACTAGAGTCTTTGGCAGCAAGTGCGCTTCAGAATTCACCAGACACTGCTATTTTCTCTTTCTCAATAAGTAGCCCCCTTCCTCCCACTCCCCATTCCCATGGTGTATTTCTCCCCCTCCCAGGAAGCTGTCCTCCTACTGGGCCCAGTTGAGGGTCCTTTCTGCTTCTCTCCTTGATACCAGCCACCTTGAAGGCATTTCTATTTAGAGATTGACACGAAACTTACACAATAACCGACTTCAGTTTGATTACAATGAGGCCCTGTATTTATATGGTAGTGTAGTTGGAATCCTGGAGTCCTAGGATTGAAATGGATTTCTGAGCAAGAGGCTACAGGAATTTTGTTGGCAGCACCATGGGCAGGGAGTCTCCAGGCTGTGCTGAGACAGTGGCAGTGACGGGAAGCTCAGTGACCCACAAGGCTGCCCATTTGGCTGTGAAAGAATCCCAGGCCCCTAGAAATGCCTTCCTTCTACTGAACCACAATCTGGACTCCGTTTTTGGGGTATGTGTGTGTCTTTGGATGGGCACAGAGGATGTACTACTAAGCACACAACCACATTGAGAAAGAGAAGCTGTTTTTGTTATTGTTGCTGCTACTTTCCTTTACCCCACTGGAGTGGATGGTGGAGGTGCAGCATCACAGGAGGCTTGTGTAGCAAGGGATCCCTCAGCCGCAGGGGCTGGAGAGCTTGTGGTTTGAAGAGAGAGAAGGGAGAGGGAAGATTGAGTGTAAGAGGGAGGAGGAACAAGGGCAAGAAAGTGGCCTGCACACAGGACTGCAGAGGGACGTGGAGAGAGGAAGGAGGAGGCTTGGCTGATAGGAAAACATGAGGCTGTTGAGGAACAGAAGGAAACCTATTGGTCTTTCATTCACAGAAATCCCCGGAGAAATCCTTACTGGCAATCTTGGGCAAGGAACCTAAGCTCCTGGAGCCTCAGTATCAGTATCGTCAATCTGGAAAGTGGGTATAATATTTATGCCCAACTTCCTAGGCCTGTGGGAGTTAAATGAGACAAATTGTGAAGTAGTGTCTGGCACATACTAGGTACCCAATACAATACAGAAATAATGTATTATTTGTAGTACAATTATTATACTACAAATAATATATTATTATTTACTCTTTTGGGAGCCCCAGCTCTCTTTTCAGCTTCAGAATCTGGGCTCCAGTTCTGCCTGTATTTAAAAAATCTGTGCCTCCCACGTGTGTGGTTCCTCTTCTTAGTGGCTCTCTGCCGCAGACAGCAGCCATCACTGGGTGGAGCAGGGCAGAGGCTCCCCTGTCTATTACTCAGGGTTTCCAAGGCCCTGGCAGGGACTCCCTTCTCCTCCTTTCCAGGCGGTCCCAGGGACAGGAAGTGGGTATGTTTGGAGGTTGAGGGAGTCTTCCCCCAGGAGAAGACTTATTGTGTCCACAGGATCCCAGAGCCCAGAGCTGGGACCTTGTGCTGCCCTAGCTGCACTGGGACCCGCTCCGGCATCTTCCTCTTCCAAGCCCTACACCAGTGTCGATGGCTGCGCAGTCAGGCAACCTAGCCTGGGCTCCAGCACAAAGTTGCTGTGTGACCTAAGGCAAGTCTCTTTCGCTCTCTGGGCCTCTGTTTGCTCCTGTGATAAAAGAGGCGATAATAATTTTATTTCCATGATTTAATGCTGTAAGATAATCAGATGGGGAAAGAGGAGAAAGTTGGAAAGGAAAGATTTTACCAGTAGAGTCCAGACACTGGTCTGCAAGGAAAAGCGTTTGGGGGAATTATCTGAATAACACTCCCTAATCAGCTGGGTGATCACAGGAGCGGAGGCCCGGTTTGAGCAACTCCCAGAGTCTGAGAACACATCCGTCCCTCTGCTTTTCTCCTCTGGTTCTAGCCCGGCCCCTTCCAGGGGCTTTAACCCTGTTTACAGAAATGGGAATTTGCATGATGAAAATAACCCCAGCCGGACTGCGATTTTACTGCGCTTGGCACAGGGCTCGGAAAAAGCGGCTGCATAGCCAATTACTGGAATTTTTAAACACAAATAATATTTTATGGGATCAGTGGGCTGGCGCGGGGCCGCCGCACCCGGCGCGGCTCCTCCGCCCACAAACAAGCTCCGATTGTGCGGCAGGCGAGC
>NW_012111475.1:1291622-1292009 GCF_000951035.1 Colobus angolensis palliatus
CGGCCGCCGCGCCGCCTCCGGAAGGCCGGCTTCCCGGAACGGCCCGAAGGTGGCGGGGAGTCAGCGCCGAGGCCCCAGAGCCACCCCTCTTCTTCCCTCTCCCGCCGGAGCCACACTGGCGCGCTGGAGGCCGACCAGGGAGCCCTAAGGGGCCAGCGCAGGTCGAGGGGCACCACCAGGGGTAGCGAGACAATGCTAGCCCTGGTGGTGCCCCTCGACAGATTCCCACTAGGGAGCCGCATTCCTGCTCTCCCCGAGACCGCCAGACCTGGCCCAGGGCCCCCGAGGCTGGCCGCCCGCAGCCTGGGTCGCTCCTGGCGCTGGCTGCGAACGCCCCCCCACCTCGCCCCCGCGCTGCGCACCCTGCCCTAGCGCGCACAGGGTTAA
>NW_012111475.1:1292089-1342914 GCF_000951035.1 Colobus angolensis palliatus
GCACCCTGCCCTAGCGCGCACAGGGTTAAGCGGGAGCAGGTGTGTAGCCAGATGCCGCTGACCAGCCCCCTCCCCGGCAGCCCGGCCGGCCGCCTCCTCCTCCGCCCACCCGCTCAGAACCAAACAGTCCCAAATAAAAGTGCTATTGTTGCCGGGCCTTTCCCCACCCCCGTCGCTGCCCCGCCACCTGGAGCGGAGCCCGGTCCCCTCTTCACCTGCCCCGGAGCAGGCCGGGGGGAGGGGCGAAGAGGAAGTTGGGCCTCCCAACAGGGACTTCCACTCCCCTACCCCCCATCTTCCCCTCTCTCAGTGCCCCCGACACCGACCCCTAGGCCTGGGGTTACGCGCCCCCGCTTTGCGCTGAGGGGCTTCTTTCTGGCTAGACAGCCAGTTTCTGGCCTCACCCCCCACCCCTCCCTTTAGCTCCCATTCTCACTGGCTGGAGCAGCGGCGGGATTTACAAAGCTGGGAGAACACGGAGGTCTTGGGCGATGCGCCCAAGACAGTGCCAGGCTCACTGCGGCTCAGCAATTGGCAGGTGGTATTGTTTTTTCAAAAAACATTATTTGTCCAGCAACAAGCCAAGGAAGGTAGGGCAAGAGCTATGCCCTTCACAGACGAGGAAACTGAGGCACAGAAGGCCAAAGTGTCTAGCCCGAAGACAAGGCTGGTAAATGTGGCTTCGCACAGAACTCAGATCTTCCGATCCAGTCCCGACACTACAGGGTCTCTGGTGCTCATCTGACGGACAAGAATGGGGGAGAGACCCCAGAGACTAGGAGTCACCGTGGACTCGCCGTGGGACCTTGGGCGAGTTACCACTCCCCTCGGTTTCCCCGTTCTTAAATAGAGATGGGTAGACTGCCGTGGTTCCTGAGTTCTCACGCTGACACTTGGAATCCAAGGGGCTGCTGGCCCCCAGACCTCTGGGGTGGGACCCCATGCGTGAGCTCGGCCTGCTCATGGAAAGGAAAATGTTTCCCCTTTCGCTTCCCTTCTCCCCCAGCTTTCTCCGCCCTGCCTCCATCCCTTCCCTGCAGGCCCCCAGGAGGCTGAACTGCGAGGTTAAATAAATATCTGACGGTGGCTCAAGGAAACAGTCAAGACCGTTGCGAGAGAAGAAACCCAGACCTCGATGGAGATCCGCTCCTAAGCCTAGCAGCCCCCACTCCGCCCCAGTTGCATGTTGAGCCCTTGGCCCCCTCTGGCCTCACCCAACTTCCCCAAGATAGCCAGCCCCCTCCAGTGGGGGCCCCTCTCCTCCAACCTCCTCCAGCCCTGGAAGTGCGCTAAGGGTTACCGTATTTCCTCTTTGAGCTTTAGGTTTTGATCGCAGGTATTTAAATTCTCCAGCCCGCGGGAGAGTACTCTACGTACTGTGAAAAGGACTCTATTGGGAGTCGAGAGACATGAGATTTTAGTTTTGTTCTCTTAGCTCTACTATTAATCTTGCTCCTGACCTGCAGACCCATAAATCCAGTTTCCTACTTCACCTGGACATCTAGCAGGCATCTCAAACCCCACTTGTTCTACTTCGAAATTCTGATCTCCACCCGGGTCCCCCACCTGTCAGTCTTCTCCATCTCAGAAAAGGGCAGCTTCATCTTCCCAGCTGCTGGAGAAGAAAATCTTGGAGTTATTCTCAACTCCTCTTTTTCTGTCATCATTCATCCAAATGCCTTAGCAAATCTTGTTTATTTTGTCTTCAAAATATGTCCAGAATTTGCTACTCCTCACCACCTCCTCACTGAGTTCACTGTTCCAAGCCACCGTCGTCTCCTGCTAAAGTATTGCAACACCTCCTACCTTCTCTCTCTGCCTCCCTTCTCCCTCCTAGTCTGTTCTCAACAGAGTAACCAGGGTTATCCCTTTAAAACTAAAGTCATATCATGTCCCTATTCTGCTCAAAACCTCCAATAGCAGTATATCTCACTCAGAGAAAATGTTCCTTACAAAACCCTAGTGATCTGATTAACTCTCTGCCCTTTCTTGTCACCCTTCTCCTCCTCATCATCATTCTACTCCAGCCATACCTGTCTCTTAGCTGTTCCCTGGGCGGGACAGCACAATCCTGCCTCAGGACCTTTGCACTTGCTGTTCCCTCCAGATTCCTACAATGCTCTCCTCTCTGCTGAGGCTTTCTCTGCCTAATGTCCCACCCCAGTGCACCACCAGGCTCTCTACCTCCCTTGCCCTGCTCTGTTTTTCTTAGTTGCGCTTGTCATCATCTAACCTGCTGCATATTTACCTGATGATTTGTATATCTCCTTCTCTTAGACTGGAGGTGGTATGAAGACAGAGGCTTAAAAAAAGTCTCAGCCCTTAGAACAGGGCTTCACACAAATAGGCACTCAGTAAGTATTTGTTGTAGGAATGAGCTAGTCACTTTCCCTTCCTGTGCCTTACTTTCCTCACCTGTGCAAGTGAGTTGGACCTAATGAAAGTCCCCCTCAGCTTTGAGTCTCGTGGTAAGGGATGAACATTGTGAGAAGGTGAGAGGGAGAGGAAGACAATGACGCAAAGGTGTCAGCTCTGTGTTGGAGTGGACCAATGCAAGGCAGAGAAGGCTTACTTCACGTAGGCCCAGAGGGCCCACATATTCATTCATTCATTCATTCATTCATTCATTCATTCATTCATTCATTCATTCATTCATTCATTCATTCAAGAAGTGTCCCTCAAGATCCCTGGTGTGCTCAGCCTGGGGCAAATCCATGGGGGAGGTGGGGACATGCAGAGTAAGGCCTGGGCCATCAACAGCTCTGCCCCCTGTTGGCTGTGTGACCCTAGGTGAGCCTAGGGTCTGTCAGAGACTCGGTTCTCCCACCTGTAAAGGTGATAGGTAATTTCACCTGCCCTACATGACTCATGAATGAGACTGAGTGTCAAATGAGATAATCCCACCAGATATACTTAAAGTGTATGACTGAGAAACAAAAATGAACATATACATCAATATCACAGTCCTTTGAGAGCTTAGAGTATGGTCTTTGTAGCTCAGAGCCCTCTCCCTCCTATTTTCACCTGGGTCTTGATGGGGTCCCTTGGGACTGACTGAATTCCCCAGCCTTATACTTCAGTTGGCTTCCTTCCTGACTCCAAGCATCCAAATGGAGGCTCCCCCTCGTGGCATGTCCTGGAATAACAGGTCTCGCACCTACTGAGCCTAGAGATGGTCAGCTAGTAGCACAGAAAGGAAGCAGGAAGAGGAGAGAAGAGATGAAGACCTAGGAAAGGGGCAGGGCAAATGTACAAAGGAATACTAGACTGGGAGGGACGTGGGACTGCCTCCTCACACCCCATTTTACAGATGAGAAGCTGAGGTTCAGGGAAAGGGAGGTCAGAGGCAGGACTGTAACTCAGGAATCTACACACTCCTATGCTGGTTTCTTTACCCCAAGTACCATAGGCATTTATACAAGTCAATGAGCAAATAGTATAGATGACAACTTCCCTCTACATTTGGCAGTATCCCCTGAAGGCCTCTGACTATGCAGTATTTCCTCCCAGGACAAAGACTCCCAAATGTCACAGACAGCATTCAGAGAGGCTGGTATAACTTCAGATCTAACCTATTTCAAAGGTAGAGGTTAGAGATAGACAATTCATCTGGATTTTTCTCTTCTTACTGGGGTATGGGTGCAGGGGTTAGGGTGGGTACACAACTACATTCAGTCCTTCTTAGAGATCCAAAATGACCAACTCAATCGGAGGGATGTGTGTGTGTGTGTGTGCGTGGTGTTACAGTTGCAAGTAAGAGTGCCTTATAAAGTTTCTTTTTTTTCAGCTGCATCTTCTAATTTAGTCCTCACTGCTAGTATTAGCCATTTTAGAGATGACAACAATGAGTTACCAAAGGACTAAGTGGTTTGCTCAAGATCGGAAAGAACATTAGGGAAAGACCAATGCAGTGCATACAGAAGGCACTCAATATTTACTCAATCGCCTATCCATAAGACTCCTTTGTTTTACTGAGTTGACTTTGGGAGGAACTCTTCCCAACCTGAGGTCGCTTCCCACTGTGCGGGAGATTCATTCTGCCTTCCTTGGATTTTGGCAGCCTGGAGGGGCCTCTGGCTCTCTGTTTAAGGCAAGGGGGAAGTTGGGCATGACCACAAAGAAAGCAGCAGAAGAAGAGGGTGCAATGATGGGGTGGGCAAGGGAAGGGAGTACTTGCCTCAGTTGAGCTGAGAGGCTTCCAAATAGCCTCCACTGGCTGGCTGATGGGAGGGCTGGTCTTCTGATCACCCTAGTGAGCTTGGGACCACGACATGAAAATACGCTGATGTTGTCTAGGAGCCAGGAGTAAATCCTATTTTCCTATTCCGTTGATATATCAGCAGGGTGCTCAGTAGGTGGAGGAAGTCCTGGGACTGGGTTCCAGTGCTTATGTTCAAGTGTGACCCTGCAACTGTTGTAGAGCAATGGTTGGGAACACAGGCTCTGGAGCCAGGCTACCTGGGCTCATGTGCCAGCTTCCCACTTAATAGATCTGTGACCTTGACTGCACCTCTTTGAGCCTCAGTTTTCTTATCAGTAAAATGGGGAATCACAGTACCTACTCAAAGGATTTTCAGATGCATTAAATGAATGAATCACATAAAGTATGTGGGAAAATGACTGGCACATAGTAACTGCTCAGTAAATGTTATTGTTAGGAAAGACCCTTCTGTCTGGGTTACAAGATCATTACCTGTATTGTGAAAGAGACTGGGTTAGATCAGTTTTTTAGTTGCAGGGGCACAGCTCCTTGGAGAAGATTTTGTTTTGTTTTGCAGGAAGGGCAAACCTATAGAAAGTAAAACTTGGTAAAACATTCTGTTGGTGCAGCTTGAAGATTTGACTGTTTTCCCAAAGGGGCATGAGTTTACAAGATGGATTCACAGAATTGGAGCATCTTAGGATCTTAGGAGCCTCAGATACTCAGGACTGTGACACTATTCTGTTGCTCTGGGGTTATCCTCTCCATCTAGATGGTGATGCCACCAGGGCAGTATCATGCTGGATTATTGGGAAAGCCAAGGCCAAACCTGGCAGCTCAAGCCTTGGTACCTAGAGTGTCTCTTGGGGTGGGTCCCAGGGTACTGAGTGTCATGGATTGTCCTGCACTCAGCCTGTCCCTGGGGACTGGATTTGGGTGGAGAAGGAAGGAGAGGCCTCTGTAGGAAAGGGACAGGCAGGGAAAGCTCCTTGCTGGTCGTGTTTACTGAACTGCACTGAATTATGACTAAATGCCAAGATCTGGCTTCAGGCAATTGCCTAAATCATTTAGGGGTTGACAGGGAAGGGAGGGAGGGGACATGGGGAGCTGGAGGGAGAATGTTCTTGTAATTCTTCAGTCTGAGGTACATTAAGGAGCCATAAGCCATGTCGAGAGCTTGAATTACATTAGAGAGATTATCCTGTTACAGTTCATAATCCTGGATAATATACCGTGTTGGAGCACACCTGCCTGTGATAAATCTCGCCCTGTAATGGCCTGACCCTGGGGACCCAGGGATGCTGGGGCAGCTGGCAGGGGCTATCAGAGTGGACACAGCCTCAGCAGAGGCACCTGTGAGCCCCATTGTCCTCCTGACTGATCTTTGTGTCCTTTACTCCTGTCTCTGCCCAGAGGGAGTGGATGTAGCTGGGAACTTCAAACTTCTCCATCTTTATTCAAGGTTCTTGGCTCCCTAAGTCCCCTTCACCTTAACTCCCACCCCATAACCCCACTTCCTGCTCGGGTGAGACAGGCCATTTGTGTTCCTGTCTCCAGACTCTCCTCTCTCTAAATTCTTTCCCCTTAATCTCTCCAAACCCAGCCTGGCATGTCCTTGTTCTTGGAGACCTCTCTGAGAACCTGCACGAACATCCTCCTTGGCTCCAGCTCAAGTACTGACTCTCTGATGTGAATGGGTGTGTTACCCGCCACCCAAGGGGTCTGCAAACCTTTCCTGAGTCTGTGTCTCTCCAACTAGACTGCTGGTGCCATGAAATCAGAAACCATGACTACTTCTTCAGCACTTAGCACAGACAGGCTCAATAGCCATGGAACAGGCTAATGGCAGAATCAGGGTTTGAACCCCAGTCGGCTGGCTTCAAAGTTTGCAGCTACTGCAGAACACTGTCTCTCTGATCCGAGAGCTCTGTCCTGTGTCATTTGTGGGTCTAGTCACAATTTCTGTGAGCTGTCAAATGCCTCCTAGATTGTATTTGCCTTACATTGGGAAACATCACAAGCCAAAGGGATGACTCTCTCATGGTATAGCTTAGGGTGGGATGGCACCCGAGCCTCCCAGATTTATCTTCAGCCTTTTCAAGAGGCACAGCCCACTGAGAGAGGTCATTCACACTCCTCAATTAGCTTGGTCAACTCTCTACCACCTCCAGCCGATTGCTCAGTTTCCAGCTCTCGGGAGGCCTGGTAGTATCTGGGTACCTGCCATATGTTCCTAGTGTCTCTCTGCATGACACCCTAAGCCCCACCTGCCTCAGGCTCTGCTTTATCCCTCCCATCTGCCTTCCCAAACACACATACCTTGTTGCACCTTTACCTGGAGACAAGTGGAGGGCACCTTTCTGGGCTTCTTGAGGTTAGCTATGCTACTGGGGCTTCAGCTAACCCAGGCCATCAAGATCTTCCAAAAGGAGGCACGGCTACCGTTTATGGAGTACTCACTATGTGCCAAGCACTGGGTTATGCTTTTCACCTGATCTATCTCATTTATCCCATGCCAGTCTTATAAGATAGGTATTACATAATTTCTATCTTACAGGTGAGAAAGCTGAGGCTCAGAGAGGCTAAATATGGTTCACAGGTCAATACGTAGTAAAGGGCAGAGTTGAGTATTTTTTTGTTTTTTTTGTTTTTTTTCCTCTGAGATGGAGTCTCACTCTGTCACCAGGCTGGAGTGCAGTGGTACGATCTTGGTTCCCTGCAACCTCCAACTCCCTGGTGCAAGTGATTCTCCTGCCTCAGCCTCCTGAGTAGCTGGGATTGCAGGTACGCATCACCACATCCAGCTAATTTTTGTATTTTTAGTAGAGATGGAGTTTCACCATGTTGGCCAGGATGGTCTCTATCTCCTGACCTCGTGATCTGCCCGCCTTGGCCTCCCAAAGTGCTGGGATTACAAGCGTGAGCCACCACGCCCGGCCAATAGAGCTGAAATTTAAACCCATGCCCGCTAGCCCCAAAGCATGTGTGCTTAACCCTTGATGCCACACTGGCTTCTCATGGTCAGTGCAGGCACCCCAGGCTGCCTCCCTAGCTCTACCTCCCAAGCCTACCCTACTCCATCCCTTCTCATCCCTGCAGCCATCGCTAGCAGCCTCCTCCCAGCCCTTCTGTTGCCATGTTCCAGAACTCCCCCACATTCCAAGTCACTTCGTGGTGCCTCATGGATTCATTCCCTCTCTCTGTACTTCCACATTATTCATCCAGAGAGGGGAGCCACAGCAGTTTGATCATCCACCCATCCATTCATTCCCATCATTCATTCATGGAATCCTGAAATGTCAGGGCTAGAAGGGGTCTTAGAAATTATCTGGTCCAGTGGTTTTGAAACCACAATGCATTTTTCAAAGAAAATCTTCTGTAGAAGTTCCATAGAGAAATCAGATCAACAGTGGTGGTGGGGGGTGTTGTTGGGGGTGGGAGGCAGCTACCAGACTCCTGCCTTCTTGGTCCCACCTCATCCACTGCAACCCCCCTGCCCTGGACTCTCAGTGTACAGTTGGGAAGCAACTGCTCTCCCCCACCTCCCATAGTGTACAGCAGGGCACCGAGGTTCAGGAATAAAATGAGTTACCCTTCTGGTCAAGGGCTATTTCCAGACACCTGTCCGTGACAACCTGTTGCCTTCAATAACTAACTGAGGGTTAACTGTTGCAACAACTCATTTCCTCAAGCTCTGAGTTTCCCAGACCTGGACCCTAACCTGAGCTCCCACTTGCTACTTAAAAAGCTACATGACCTTGGGAAAGTAATCACATAACCTTATAGCCCTCCATTTATTTCCTTCTCCTCTGAAAAATGGGGAAAATAACAGGACCTACCCATTTTTAGTTTTCTATTGCTATGTACCAAAACACCCCAAAACATAGTGGCTTAAAACAACCATTGTACTATCTCTCCTAGGACTGTGGGCTGGCTGGGCTCAGCTGGGTGATTCTTCTGCAGGTCTTTCTTAGAGTTTCAATCTGATGGAGGCTGGGGCTGCAGTCTTCGGAGGACTGATTGAGACGCTGGGATGACTGGACCTCTTGCTCTCCAGGCATCCTCAGGGCCTCTCCTCTCCACATGATATTTCCAGTTGGTTAACCAGACTTTGTACATAGCAGCTCAGAGCTCCAAGATGCACAAAAGTAGAAGCTTCCAGGTTGATTTAGGGCTTAGGCCCGAAGTGGCATAGCTTCACATCTGCAACATTCTATTAGTGAAAGAGTCAAGGGAAAGGGAAATAAACTTCACCTCTCAGTGGGGGAATGACCAATAATTTGTAGTAATCTTTAACTTACCACAGTCTGTGTGACCGTGAACAAGCAAATTATTTAATCTTTCTTTTTTTTTTTTTGAGATGGAGTCTTGCTCTGTCGCCCAGGCTGTAGTGCAGTGGCACGATCTTGGCTCACAGCAAGCTCCACCTCCCGGGTTCACGTCATTCTCCTGCCTCAGCCTCTTAAGTAGCTGGGACTACAGGTGCCCGCCAGCACGCCTGGCTAATTTTTTTGTATTTTTAGTAGAGACGGGGTTTCACCGTGTTAGCCAGGATGATGTCGATCTCCTGACCTTGTGATCTGCCTGCCTTGGCCTCCCAAAGTGCTGGGATTACAGGTGTGAGCCACTGCACTTGGCCTACTTAATCCTTCTTATTTTCTCATCTGTGAGGAATAAGTACATCAATCCATGGAAAGTACTTAGAACAGTACCTGGCACCTAGTAAGCACTCACATGCTAACTGGTGCTATTTTTATTTCTAACCCATATGCCTAGCAGTGTGCTAGGTAACTGGTGGTGATGGTGGGGTTACAAGAGTAATGGCAAACACAGTTTATAAGTTTATACTCTTGATAATAAATAATCTAGTTCATGAGATAAAATTAACACACAGAGAGATCAAAGTACTAATTCAAGGCATTGTGTAATTAAGGAGCCCATGAGAGGTACAGATAACATATATTTGAGGAAGGTGGAGGACAAAAAGATTGGATATGGGGGCTGGGTGACCAGTGAAGGCTTTAAGGAGGAAGAGGGTGCCCTTGAGGGGCAGAGTAGTGTAATAGTTAAAAGTGTAGATTTTGAAGCCAACCTCCTAAGGTTTGATAAGTTTTCAAATCTTAGTTTTGCCACTTTCTGGATGTGCCTATGTGATTTTAGCAAGTCACTTTGCATCTCTTTGCCTCAGTTTCCTTTCTGTAAAATCTATCTTATAGTGCTCAAGTGAAGAGTAAGTTATTTATTTCCTATAAAGGGACTAGAACAACGCTGGACATATGTTAACTACTCAACAAAGTTGAGTTAACCTCAAAACCCCTAAAGAGAGATTAGGTGGAGGGAAGAAACAGAGGCCTCCAAATGGATAAAAACAGTGACTGCATGTGTAAAGTAGGAAGACGGACGTGTCATGCTCAGGGACAGAGTGAGAGCCACTTTGCACAGAAGGAGATGTTTCTAGGGAGTGGCAGGGGTGATGGTGGTAGAGGATGGTAGGGGTAGCAGGAGCAAATGTAGAGAGAAGAGTGAGGGGCAGACTGCGGGAGACTTTGAGTCCAGCTTTAGCAATCTGGACTTGATCCTTACAGGCAAAGGGAAGCTATTGTTGGTTTCTGACAAGGGAAGGATGCCATCTGGGCTGTGTCTTAGAAAGAGACTCCTGGTAGTGGTGTGTGAGTGTATTAAAGACAGGGAGACGGTTTAGGAGGTTGTTGTCACAATTCAGCCATGAAATGGGGATGTCCTGAACCAGGATGGAGAAAGAGGGAAAGTACAGGGACTGGCAGCCTAGAGAGGGAATTACCACAAGCTCTAGGGGACCCCCTGCCTCCTGTCCGTCTAACCTACCATGGCTGGCTACTGGCTTCTGCCCTGGCTTCCTCCCTTCTGGGCGAGCCTTGAAGTCTGCATTCAGGGAGGGGCGAGGTACAGGGCCAGCTCCACATGCAGAGCCTGGACTGGATCCTGCCTGGTCTTACCTGGACCAAAAGGAGCAATTCTGGGAGTCTGGCTGTGGCCCAAGCTGGGCTACTGGCCCGGAGTGGCAGATTGTGAGCAGGGACCCAGCACTGGCTGTGTGTGTGTGTGTGTGTGTGTGTGTGTGTGTGTGAGAGAGAGAGAGAGGCCGAGAGGCTGAGAGTGTGTGACAAAGAGGAAAGACGGAGGACCATATGTCTATTTTCTTTGAGGAACAGCTGTCTCCTCAAGTGGGTGAGAGAGACAGTAAGAGAGGGGAAGTGGGGTTAGAGGGTCAGTTCAACATTAACAAATACATTGCCACAGGGCCCTTGTATGTGAGTCAACTTTTAACATTTCCCAGATATGTTCCTTTTTTTCCCTCCCTTTCTAAATCTTTCCTTTTCCACTGCCTTTTCCTTTCTCTCTCACCCAAGCTCACACACTCACACACAGCCTCGGGGCTGGGTATTCCTCTGTCTGAGGGTCCTGGAGAGGGGTGGGGTGGCCACAGACCAGGTAATATTCTCTGTTCCACCCCTGCTGGGACTTGCCATAGGACCACACCCTCCCTCCTTCCCTCCTCCAGCAAATACCGAATGCTGTAGGTGCTGGTCCAGGCCCAGGGGGCCCAGGGACGAGCTCATTCTAGAGTCCCCCTCATCCAGTGCCTTTGCTTCGGAAGAGTTGGACAGGAAGAGACATCTCTGGCCGAATGTCCAGGGATAAAGTACCAGAATAACGAGCTCCCTCGGTGCTCTTTTCTGGTTTGCCCCTTCTCTTCCCTGTTGTCTCTGCTCTTCTGTCCCACTTTATTTTTGGTGAGAAAAGCAGAGAAACTGGAGTCAGAGAAGTCTGGGTTCAAATCCCAGTTCTGCCTCTTCCAAGCTGTGGGATCTGCAGCAAGCTGCTGCACCTCTCTGACAAAGACTGGAATAACCTTCATTTTGGAGGTTGGGAGAATCACACGGGAAAATTAGTCTAAATGCCTGGCCAAAGCACCTCTCTCTGTTTTTCTTCTTGTTTCTATTTCCTTATCCCATTTCCTTTATTCATTAAGGAACAGCTTACTGAGGCTTCATTGTGCTGGAGCTGGAGGAGAGAGAGGAGCAGGGGTCCTGGTCGAGGCACCCCAGGAAACAAGATTCCAGCCTGAGCCTCACAGCCTCCTCCCTTGGGCCCCTGCCTTCATCATGTCCTGTCTTTATCCTTCAGGAAGTGGGGAGCCAATGAAGGTTTCTGAGCAGGGGAGTGACTGAATCTCAGACCTGTGCTTTAGGATCTGTGATCTGGTCGTGGGGGGTACTGGGGGGACTGGGGCATGGTATGTGTGTCTGGTGGGTGGGGGGAACAGAGCAGCAACAGCCTGTCATGCCCTCCTTTCCTCCACCTTCCCATGTCCCTCACCGTGACTCTCTCTCTCTGTCTCTCCTCCGCTCCCTCCATTCCTCTCTCCCCTTCAGCTCCCCCTGCGGCTTGCCAGCTGCCAGCAGATGACATCTCCTTTCATGTTTGGGGCTGAGCACAGCTTTGAATGTTCGTTTGATTCCGTTAAGATAATAGCTGGTTCACTGTCAGATGCAGACTGATCAGTTAAAACCTTAATCACTGCCTGTCTCCTCACTCGGCACTTATTTTTTAAGAGATTAATCCCCTTAGCCCTGCTCCAGCTCACATTCAGCTTGAAAAAAAAAAAAAAAAGGCAAGGTTTGTGTTATTCTTGTTATTATTATTGTTATTATTGTCACTTTCATTATTCTGCATATTAATTCTGTCCCTCTCTGCCCTTTCAACTATTCTTTTTTCTCCCCCTTGGTTTCCCAGTCTTCCCCTCATCTCACTTGTATATTCTCTCTCTCTCTCTTTTTCCCTCTCTCTCTCTCATACACACACACACACACACACACACACATACACACACTGATGTGACTTTCCAGATCTAGTGTGAGCTATATCCAGATATTGATATAGTGTTAGTATATACAATACCCCTGCACACGCCCTCCCTACCTCCACATGCACACCTGGCTGTTCAGCACAGGGACGGGACACAGGACACAGGTCCAGGCACACGCGGTCCAGGGCAGGTGGGAGATACAGCTCTGTATCATGGGCAGAGTCCAATATTTGGGGTCAGACACATGTGCCCTGATTCTCCCTCAGAGACTCACATGCTTTGTGACCTTGGAGAGAAGTCTTACTTTCCTCATCTGTAAAATGGGATGAGAGCACTCACTTCAGGGAGGCTGTGAGCATTGAATACAAGACAACATGTAGGCTACCCACAGCAGAGCCTGGCACAGGGTGGCGGCTCAGTGTCATTCCCGTTCCTCGTTCCTACCTCCCAGGCTTCATGGAAAGATCCTTTCTAGAGGTTGCCCAGTCCCTCCTCCCCCGCAAGATGCTGTACCCTCTCCGGGCCATTTTGCAGACACTTCTCACTTCATTACCTATCTCAGCAGTCAAGCCTTACCCAGGATCAGGGAAGGATATTCTGCTTGACACTGACCTGTGAAGGTTGGATTTCACAATTTGCAATTAAAGCTAGAATTTTACAGAGGAAAGTAACCCAGGGGCCATCCGGTCCAAACCCTCAAAGTACATGAAGAGAGAAAGGCTCAGAGAGGGGCTGACTTGCCCTGGGCCACACAGCAAGTTATAGCAGGGCTGGAACTAGAATTCTTCCCTGGCTTTGCATACATCACCCAGGGAGATTCAGCCCAGCAGCCAGCCATGTACTCAACAATTACTATGTGCCCAGCCCTAAGCCATTAAAGAGAGCAACCAGGCTATGCCACACTGGGTGTTACCCAGGGTGGCAGAGACCTGTTTCTGATCCAAATGGTACTGTGGACACAGCAAGGCTTTCTGAAGCGGGTGGAGTGGGGATTTAGAGTAGCAGGACACTTAGACAGGGAGATAGAAGTGAGTATCTGAGGACCACCAGGGACATCAGCCCCATTTCTGGGGTTGAAGGCATGCAGCATATCCTGGACTGAGCGAGATGATCTGACAGAGGCCAGGAACTGTCTGCAGGCTCCATCTCCTTGGAAGTGGGCAAACAAAGCACGAGGTGGTATTTACAGTTGCAGAGAGTCATGAAAGGTAGGGGGAAGAACTGTCTAACCCTGAGACCTGAGAAGAGATGAACAGAGAAGCCCAGCGTTTGGATCACTGGTGACATTCATTTCTTCACAGTGAGGCATTAAGGTCTTCGACTCTGGAGCCAGATCGCCTGGGTTCCAATCACCTGCTGCATGGATACCATGGACAAGTCACTTCACCTTTCTGTGATTCCATTTTCTCCTCTAAAATAGGGATAATAATAATGTCTCTTAGCACTTGGTGGCTGATACATAGTAAGTACTACATGAGTATAAGTCATGACTAGTAAAGACGACATGAACATGTAAATGTCCCAGGCCCTGCGGCATGGGCTGAGGATAGAGTTGAACAAGGCAGGCTCCCTGCTGTCAGTATGTGCTCAGCCCAGGGGGGAGGCAAGTAAACTCCTAACTGTGGTCCCATGTGGGGGACACCTAGTCCACCCTCAGGGGATGAGGGACAGCCTCCTGGAAGGAGCAGCTTGTGGGCTTCATGAGGGCGGGACTTTGTTTTGTTCCCTGCTGCACTTCTGGTGCCTAGAATGGGGTCTGGTGTTCAGAGTAGGAGTTCAGTCAACTTTTGCTGAACAGACAAATGCACCAGCTGAGCAAGTTCTTAAAGGAGGAACAGGATGACAAACATCCCTTCCATGGGCCTCAGTCTTCTCATGTATAAAATGAGGGCTTGGATAGGAGTCCAGGGACCTTCTGGCTATTCTTGAAATCCCTGCAACTCACAGGGTTGGGGATGGGGTATGGGGAGACTGAGGAGGATGGGGTAGGGGAGTCTATGCCTATTGATGGGGGCAGGGGTAGGGTGATGGAGAAATTGAGCTGGGGGTGGGTTCCATTTCTGCTTAGAGGCAGGGGGCAGGAAAGGGTTGTGTGGGCCTGAAACATCCTCCCCCAGCTGCCTACACCGGCAGGAGGCAGCCCGGGGTTAATGGCATGACATCCCTGCGGCAGTCTGCCCGATGGGCTTCTGATGCCTTTTCTAATTTGGTGAGCACTGAAGATTAGAAAGCAGGGAGAAGAGAGTTTTCCTCTCGCAGGTTATTATCCTGCCAACTCCCCCGGCGCCCAAGGGAGGGAGTCAGCGTGTTCCAGGAGAAAAGGAAGCAGGGCCTGGCATTCTGGATCGGGTGCCCCTGGGGAGCGGGGAGGGATCCAGGGCTGGTGCAAATAAAATTGATGCTATTAATGGATCTGGTGCTGGTTGAAATGGGAGCAGGAGCCACCTCAGCAGCAGCAGAACTGGGAAGGGGGGAGTGGAGAGGGAAGGGGGCTTCCTGGAAGTAGAACTCACAGGTGCTGAGAGCCGAGGTCTTTGCCTTGAAGAGTCCTCAGATCTCCTTTTCTTGAAAAAGAGGGGCAGCCTGACCATGCTGGGTCACACTGTCTTTCTCCCCTCACTCCTTGCCTCCAACCTCAGCTCTAGGCCAAGAGTCTGTCTGGGTGCTGATCCCAGCTCCCCAGGGAAAGGCCAATGCCTCCGGGTATAGGTCACCTGGAATCTAGTCTAGAGAATTCCATCACACACCTGGCCCTGCCCCCAGCTTACACAGGGGAACAAGAAGAAAGAAAATGACAAAGCTGAGGATGAAGGAAGGAGAAGAAAAAGAGGACAAGGAAAGAGAGAATGAAAAGAGAGAATGGAAAGAGGGAAAGGCCACCTGAGCTCAAGGCTCCAACCTGGACCAAGCTGGGGGATGGGTAGGAAGAGACACAAGGGTTGGGATCCCAGGGGCTTAAGAGAGGGAACAGAGGACAGCCAGCGGCAGAGGAGCCTAGTCCTACTGATGGACGCACAAGGAGGCCAATGGCATCAGAGAAGCCCGAATGGGTTGCTTAGAGGTAAGTTCCGAGGTGGACTGAGATGGAGGGTAGGGCTTGGCAGAAGGGGCCTTGCATGATTAGGTCTCCACAGGTTCCAGGGGGAGCTGGCACCCTGAGTAAAGTCCTCTTCTGAAGATATCCACACTTCTACCTCTTTTTGCCAGCCTTTTATTAGCCATCCTTCAAGCCCAAGCACTGCCTCCTCTGGGAAGCCCTCTTAGACTACCCCCAGCCTACTTTAGGAGTTCTCTTCTGGGCACCCTGAACATTCTGTGCTGAGTCTGATGTGACATCGAAAACCCTGTCTTTATGCCTTGATTATTCTCTTAAAGCCAGTGGCAGTGACTTACTTATTTGTATGTCCCCGGGGCATAGCGCAAGTCTAGGCACATAGTAGGGGTCAAAATGTCTTTGATAAATCAATTACATTAAAAAATGGCCATCAGCCTCTTCCTTTGTGCCAAGAATAGCACCATTAGCAACCCAAGGCTGGGAGTTTGGCTACTCTGGAGCCAGAAGAGGGCCCGAGGACAGCCCTCCTGGCCAGAAAGGACACCCAGGGAGGCCTGCCGCTGATGACTAAAGTTCTCCCATTAGCACATCTTGTTAGGTTAGGGCTGAGTGGTGTCATGAAAGGACACAGACCTGCAGGCCAGAAGTAATGAATTCCAGCTTTGCCTTGACCCACTAACCGGCTAGGGGACCTTAGGCTGGGTATTGCCTCTCTTTGGCCTCAGTTTCCCCAATATGCCGAGACTCTTAAACAGGATGTGTTCTCAGGTCCTGCTGAGGCTGTGGCCTATGTTGAAGTACGCCAGCCCTGAGGTCATACCTTAGGTCCTCTGAGAGTCTTCCCTACCCAGTCACAACTGAGACTGGGCTGAGAGGACAGGGAAGAGAAGGATGGGGGGTGGGTGGGGTATCGTTGCTGTGGAGGGACTTAGCAGGGAAAGAGCCTAGGGAAGGCATGTGAGAGGGAAGTGTTGCTTCACATTGCCCACTGGGCCGCCTGCCAGCCCCCAGCCTGCAGCCATGAGGGTCCAGGGAGTAGTGACCTCGTGGGGCATTCACTGGATCTGGCATTTTTTTCCAGACCAGTGGGGTACCTAACGTATTAGACACCCTTAGTAAATCATTTTTAACACCTCCCATATGATAAAATTATCACCACGATAATAAATGAAAAATAAATAATAATGGCCTGAAAAGTATAACAGTGTAACTGTTCTTTTATTCAACTCTGTATAATCATACCAGGAAATAAACAAATACTACAGTACAAAAAGACAAAAGCAATTGATACTTGAAAATTATGTTAATTTTGGGGGGTGGGGAGCGGGGTGGGGGGAGAAATACATGAAGAAAGACTCCCAAGGTTGCCATGAGCCGAGATTGTGTCACTGCATTCCAGCCTGGCTGACAGAGCCAGATCCTGTCTCAAAAAAACAAAAACAAAACAAAACAACAAAAGGAAAGGCTCCCAAAAGAGTAAACTCTGCAAGTCTCAGAGAATGATTTGCATGGAGAAAAACAGAATTGAAGTAGCTTGAGTCTGTTACTTTGTCTTTGCAATCACTGTGCATCACTGTTGATTTTGAATTGTCTGTTTAAAGGCAGGGACATGTAGAACTATAGGATTTGAGACCTGAACTGTGGCTGAAGCCAGCTCTAATGAATTTGAATTTGAACTTAATCTCAAAATGAAAAGTGTAGCTAAGTCTTGTGTGTTCTAGGCTGGCTATATACATAAGAGTTCTTCAAATTAACTATCAGGTAGTGTACACTCTTTACTAAAGGATAAGTAACAGAAATGTGCTAATTTGAAACTCAACAGTCACCGCAGTAATTGCTTAGAACATAGTACAACAGATGATTTTTTTTTTTTTTTTTTTGTACTTCAGGGAGGAGTATTTTATTACTGACACAAAATGGCTGGTGCATGGTGATAACAGAAAAAGCACATGACTTTTAGTAGATTTTATTATTGTTTAAAAATTCCCTACAGACAACAAACTTTTTCATTGCCTGCTCCTGCTGCAGACACTCCCCCACACCCCCGTTCTCCACTGGGGTTTGCATATTTTCAGCCCCATATTCCAGAAAGTTTCATTCCAAGCCCTTCCTATTACAGGCAAGTTAAGAAAACAAAACAGAGGCAAATAGCAATACATTCTAGTCAAGACTGTTATTGTTACTTACTAAATGTAAAGGACATCTATTAGTCATCCTTCTAGCTCAAGCACTGCCTCCTCTGAGAAGCCCCCCTAGACTACTCCCAGCCTGCTTTAGGAGTTCTGCTCAGGGCGCCCCTAACATTCTGTGCTGCTTCTGACATGGCATCTAAAACTGTCTCTAAGCCTGTCATTGTTTTCTCTTGAAGGCATTGACCCTGACTTACTTATTTCTGTGTCTAGCATACGAGTTGATATGGAAATTTTTCTTTGAATTAGACTTACTTGCCAGACTTGAGACACCTGGCTCTGGATCCTACAGGGACCCAGTTGAGACCAGCAATTCTCAACTGGGAGCAGTTTGTCTCCCTCCTCGCCAGGGACACTTGGCAATTTCTGGAGGCATTTTTGGTTATAACAACTGGGGAAGGGGTGGGTGGGTGTGCCACCGGCATATAATGGGTAGAGGCCAAGAATGCTGCTAAACATTGTATAATGCACAGGACAGTCCCTACAATAAAGATGTATCCAGGCCAAGTTTAAGAAATCCTGCTCTAGAAGCCCAGCTTGGTCATGAGATGCCCTGGTTGCCCACTTTCCTTTTCCAAGAACTTAAGACTTGACAGGAGGCATTGCATGGCTACCCCCAAGTGGCCCTGCCTCCATAGGCCCAAGCACCCCAAAATCAGGGTGATTAGTAAATCCACTACAAATCCCCAAATGCAGCCGGCTGCCAGGCCTTCTCTTCTGTGGAATGGGAAAGAGGGTAGGGCTTTAGGGACAGCTTAACTTTCCTGCCTGGGCTTGCTTCTCAACAGGTCCATGCTCTAACTCCCTGCAGCTCAGTTTCCTATCTCTAAGGGAGGAGGTAATAATACTGATTCCACAGGCTCTAGTGAGGTCCAGCCAAGGTAATGGCCACGAGGGTAATTGTGATCTTGACTATTATGGGATCAGAAATGTGGGACCCGGGTTGAAACATGCAGGCCTAAGCCCTCCCGTTCCTCTTCCCTCCAAAAGAAGATGTAGTTTGTGTTGGTGTGGGGGGTGGGGTCGGGGCGGATAGACCCTCTCGCTTCTCCCCACTCCACCCTTGCTCACAGGGAAAGGGAGGGAGGAACGGGGAGTCCCACCGGAGTCCCGGGCCTGCGGGTCGCCGCGAGCAGTCGGCAGGAGAGGGCAGGGTCTAGGGGGCCCTCGGGGACGAGTGGCGGGCTCTCTCCCACCGGGCCTGGAAGCTACCTCCCCAGACAGTAGCAATTATCGCAATCAAACAGTTGACACCAATTACGCCCCGGGCCGAGAGGCGACGGCGGCTGCGCGGGCGCCTCGGCTTTGCATATCTTAATGCGGACTGACAGACGCTGACCCGCGGGGGCGCTGGCCTTGCCAGCTCTCAGCTGTTCCTGTGGCACCAATTTTCAGAGCCAAATTACTGCCAGGACCTGCTTGTTTGCAGGATAGAACTGCGTCCTAAAGGCAGGGCCGTTTGCACCTCCAGAGTTTCTGGAATCTGCAGCGAAGGGCGCGCAGGGGACAGTGGGAAGGCCCTTCCCGGGACGGCCGAGGGTGCGCAGCGGGCCAGGCTCTGTGGATCTGTGGAAGGCGCCCAGCGGGTCCCCGGGACCCGCTCGGGGGACCCACGGCACATTGCTGCTGGGAAGCCCAGGTTCACTCCATCCGCTCAGCATGTGCGAAGTCTCACTCTTCCTCCTCCAGCCCCAGGAGCGTGAGAGGAGGGGTCTCGCCAGATGTAAAGCTCTCTCCAAATGAAAGCCGGCCCTCCCTGGACGCTTTCTTCTCTTTGGGAATTCAGCAGTGTGTGTTTACTGGGCGCAGGAGCGCTAGTCATGCACTCAGCTACAGGTGCTCGGCTGGAGGCGGCGGCCGCCAAGACACCGAGCCTGAGGGGTGGAAGTGTGAGGATGGACTGGGCCTACGTTCATGATACGGCACAGGACAGCTCAGGGACCCATGGAGCCTTAGCTTCCCGACCGGTAAGGCCTTCTGATTTTAGGACAAAAATCACTAAAGCGGTCCAGATAAGGTCATGAGTAAGTCCAGGTCTGGCATAGGCAGGATTGGAATCAAGGTCTTTAGGCAGTGAGATACCCAGGTGCCCGCCGCTCCCCTCATTAAACTTCCGCCCAGCTCCTCTGCCAAGGGGGCAAACTCCTGGAGGATCCAGTTTGTCCTTCTACCCCTAGCATAATGCCAGGCACCCTGAAAACCTGCTGGGTGGGTGAAGGAGGAATGCAACCAGCTCAGGAACTGGTTCAAGTGCCTTGCTTTCATGCAACCGCCAAATCCTTGGTTTACCATGACCTCCCCGCCACCTCCACCCCAAGTCCCAGGGCATCTGAGAGGAGCAGGGCCAGTAGGCTCTGAAGTGGCCGTGTCCTGGGCTCTGTGAGACCTCCTCATCTGGCGGCCTCTCACACCTCCTCTTTGCTCCTAGACAGTCCCTGACCCTGGTGCCTTATGGAGTTGCAGAGGACTGCAGTAAGAAGGCTCCCCTGGGGAGCTGGTAGACTAGCCATCTGTGCTGGTGGCCTCTGAGCCTGGCAGGGAGGAGGAGACGGATCACCTTACAAAGGCTATCCTAGACGAAGAGTTTCCCTAACTCGACTGTGTCTCTGTGGGCACGCACACACACATCTTGAGCTTCCCATTACCCACTCCAGAGGGCCCGCCAAATCCTCATCTCTCAGACGCACCTCCATTCTATTTTCCAAGCTTGTGAAAAAGAACCCTTTTTGGAAAACTGCTCATTCCTCCCTCCCTCCCCCGAAAGGTGTTCAGGCTTCCCCATTATTCAAATGAAAAAAACAGACTCTGCAGGGGAGGGAGTTCCCAGAGGAGCTGAAACTGGGGCTGGGATTCTCTGGGGCCATAAAGTTCTGCGCCACTGATGGAATAACTCCAACTCGGTACTTGACACGTACTGCGTACCCAGTAGGGCTCCGTCCTGGGGATGCCAATCCTCTCGCCTAGTCAGAGCAGTACTGGGGTAACCACCCCACTTTCGAGAGGTGTCCTGGGGATCCCATTTAAGTCTCAGCCCCACTCCTGGCCTGGGTGTCTCCACCGCGAAGAAAGCACAGTTTCTGCGCGGATATCCTGCTCCAATCTCTGGCCGCGGCTCTTCTGAGTCTGGGTTCAGACCTCGCGACCCAGGAATCCAAATTCTAGGCCTCCTTTAAGACGCCAAGGCTGTGCTGCTGGTTTATTAGGGCTTCGTCCTGAGGTCAAGAAAGCGGGCACGAAGCGCTCGGGGCAGAGGCGTTGCGGGCGTCCTCTCAGGCCCTGGGTCGCCATGTGCGCGTTCCGTCCCTGTCCCCCGGAGCAACTGCATTAGGCACTGTCCTTGCCACGTGTGGCGCCCGGCCAAGGCGGCCGAGGCAGACACTGGGCCTGGGTGCCAAGCGGAAGTGCGTGAGATTCCGCAGTGAGGGCGTCGCTGTGAGCCCCGGCAGAGAGGAGGCCCGGGCCCCTTGGTTGGGCCGCGGGACGACCGAGGCCCAGGCCTCTTTCCCGCCGCGCCGCGCCCTGGTGGGCTCGGTTGGCGCGCCATGTCCCAGCGCCGCTTCTCGCCCGCCCCCAAGCCTAGGGCGACTTTAACCCAGTTTGTAAGGATTCCCTGCTAGTCCTAGAGGGCGGGAGACGCCCCCGACATAGGCGGCGAATGTATGTCGTGTCAGCAAGTGCATGGGCCCTAAAAGGCCGAGCGGGATTCCTGGGGATTAAAGATCAGACACAGGGAGCCCTGTTCTCTCCTTCTCCGCCCTCTTCCCCACCCCAGGAACAAGAAAAAGAAAAATCTGTTGGAAATGCACTTTTCCCCCATACCAGCCCCCTACCCCCAACCTCCTTCTCCTTCTGCTTTCACCGACTTAAAAGAAAAATAAAATACATTCCAGGAACCAGGACGGCTGCAGAGCAAACTCAAACCAGAAAATGCTTAAAGATGTTTTAATGACTTAAACACAGGGGCCAGTTTGTGTCTAAAAGTTTCCACATTAAAAAAAAAAAAAAAAACCCAGCAAATTCAATATTAAATATCGCCCCGGCCCCCTCTTCCAGCCGCGTGCCCGCCCCTCCGGTTCCTGTAGCTTTCTGCGCTGCACCTCCCGGGTTTCCTCTGAGCCTCTGCTTTCAGCTGTGGGTTATTAGCACCCGGTGTGAACAGAGACCAGGCCCCTCCATAAAGTTTATATTCACATTCCAAAAACGTAAAAACAAGGAAAAGGGAGAAAAACAACACCCTAGGTACAAGCCCAACTGCTCCTGCAAACAGAGGCCACCCCCCACCCCCACCCTCAAGCCCAGGGCCAGAGGAACTGTTAACTAGCAGCTGACAGATTTTTACAGCAGGAATTAGGCCCTCATTTGGCTCCGGATTAGCCCAAATCTTCCATCTCATTACAGCCCTGCCTTGTTGGAGCCCCCCTTTCTTGGAGTTGGGGAGTTGCAGATAGGTCTTTGGGGTCCCAGCCAGCATTCTCACTCTCTAAACTGGGGTGGGATGGAGCAAGGAGACAGGGTGGACACAGGTAACTGGTGAGATCTGGGGTCCTGGGCAGGGCTGGCAGTGGCCAGCTGGAGGGCCTGCAAGAATTCTTTGAGGTGTTTCTCAGGCGGCGTGAACTGGACATCTACCTCTATGATGAAGATAAGGTCATGTGGTGGAGAGGCAGGTGCTGGTTTAGAAACTGGTCTTCTTATGAGTCCAGGGAAATCCCAAACCTTCGGAATAAAAATAACAATTGTAGCACTTACTGAGCAGCCTCGTATGTTAAGCTCGATGTTGAGCCCTTTTATAATTAATTCTCAGAAAAACCATGGCGTGGGCACTATTGTTATCATCATCTCATTTTACAGATGAGGATGCCAAGGCTTAGAGAGAGTAGATATCTTACCCAAAGATGCAGCTGGCAACTAGGAGAGCCGGAATTCAAACCGGGGCTGAGGGATTCTAGGGCTCTGTGCCTCCAGGTCATACTGCCTCTCCTGCCAAGACTGCAGCAGGTGTCTACTCTACAAACATCTGTCCTTAAGCTCTTGGTCCTCATTTCACCCAGTGCTATGCTTTGAATGTGGGTGTGCCCCCTAAATTTGTATGTTGGAATTTAATCCACAATTGGGGCCTTTAGAAGGTGATTAGGGTCATGAAGGTGGGGCTCTCCTAAATGAGGTTAGTGCCCTTATAAAGTGACTTGTGGGAGCCTACCTACCCCTCCCACTCCTTCAGCCATGTGAGGATGCAGCAAGAAGGCAGCATCTTTGGAGAAGAAAACAAGCCCCGCCTCCCCCAGATACCGAAATCTGTTGGTGCCTTGATCTTAGACTTTCCAGCTTCCAGAACTGCGAGCAATACATTTTTGTTCATAAATTACCCAGTCTAAAGTATTTTGTTATAGCAGTCAGAAGGGTTTAAGATGCCCACTAACTGATTATCAGAAACTTTAAGCCCAAATTCCTGCTGAGGTAGTTCTGACCCTTTCCTGTTTTCTGTTCTGAGACTAAGACCAGCACTTCACCCTGTCTTGGGCAGCATGCACCCCTCTGGACTTAACAGCTGTTATGCAAGGACACTGGTAGGGCAACTGGTTTCTCTCCTGTGCTTCCTTGGCCCAACGAAGCACTTTGGTGGGTGCGATCACCCCAGAATGCAGTTAGGCATTTGCTAAGAGATCTGGGGAAAAGGGGATGTTAAAATCCCTAAAACGGAGAAGGGCTGGAGGAACTGGCGCTCTTGGCAGCTGCCCAGATGTTTGGCCTCCTGGGAGCTTTGCTCTGCAGAGGCAGCTCCAGCTGTTTATGGTATCTTCTTCCTGGGAAGGTCAGTGTGGTGTGGGAGGCAGTGATGGTGGTAGAAGGGCTTGTGCCTGGACACAAAAGACTTGGTGAGGCCCTAGCCTTCTCCACTCAGGAGTGCTCTTCATGGAACAGGCTGCTGCTTGGACGCACATTGCCACTTGAGAGTCAGGCTAAAGTAGGAAAATGCCTGGGAATTCTGGAGCTCTTCAAAATCCCTTTTTTTAAAAGTGGAAATTTAAGGAAATTTTGAAGCATGTGTTATACTTAGACTTCAAGTACCCTTTACACAGTTAAATCACTTTGTCAGTTTAGGAATGTAAAAATGTTTTATGTATAACTTGGTTTGCTCATAAAATCCTCATTTGGGTATATTTAGAAATGTGAGGCCAGAGAAAGGGAAGTTGAAATTTGAGGGAAAATCTCCAACCCCCGGACTTAGAGCGAGAAAACAAATACAAGGTGCTGCATTTATTACGTATTAATTAATTTATTTTTGGTCTCCTCATATGGTTAGGCACATGTGTCATTCTGGAGTTTGGGTGTCAGAAGCTGCCCTCCTCTAGGAAAGGAGCTGCCTGGGGATCAGGGCAGGGAGTGGGAGAAACAAACTCAGAGAAACACCAAGGGCGGCAGAGCCAGCGAGGTGAGTTTCCCTAGGGATTTGGAAGGGGCAGGAGCATGGCTGGTACAATGGGTAGGCCATTTTCCTCATGGCAAATTCGTCCCATCAGCAGCTGAAATCAAAGTTTCAATGCCTCCTTATTACATTAATGAGTCCCCTAATGTAACAGGGGAATGGAGAGTCTCTCTGAAGGTGCCCAGGCTCCTAAATTCAGTTCATTTATTTTTTCTTTTTTTTTTTCTTTTTTTTTTTTTTTTGAGATGGAGTCTTGCTCTGTCGCCCAGGCTGGAGTACAGTGGCACGATATTGGCTCACTGCAACCTTTACCTACTGGGTTGAAGCAATTCTCCTGTCTCAGCCTCCCAAGTAGCTGGGATTACAGGCGTGTGCCACCACATCCAGCTGATTTTTGTATTTTTAGTAGACATGGGGTTTCACCATGTTGGCCAGGCTGGTGTTGAACTCCCGACCTCTGGTGATCTACCCGCCTCTGGCTCCCAAAGTGCTGGGACTACAAGCATGAGCTACTATGCCTGGCCAACTCAGTTCATTTCAACCAACACTTATTAGGAGCCTCCAGGAATACCCATGTGAATTAGATCCAGCCTTTGCCCTTGCAAGAGCCAGATACAGACCACATCTGAGGATGACAACTACTACTTATGGGGAATGGTCTGTGTGCCGGGCACTGTATCAAATTATATATGTATTATATTAATGTTAACACAGTTAATCTTCATTACAACCTCAAGAGATGAGTCCTATTTAATACATTTTACAGGTGGGGAAACTGAGGCATGGCTTGATTAGCAACTTGCCCAAGATCAGCTGGGATCTGAACCTAGGCATTCTGTGCCCCAAGTCTGTGCCCTTAACCATTCCAGTACTCAGGATGCTCGGTGAGCATCGGGGAGGGCATTGTCCCTGGCCTGGGATGTCTAGTCATTCCTTCAGGGATGATTCCTGAGTGGCGACTATAGTCACAAGTGAGAGCTGAAGAGGCAGAGGCAATGGGGGAGAATATTCCAGGCTGAGACAATGGTTCAGAGCAAGGTGTTACCATACAAACCTTAGCACTACACATCAAGAGATACAAGTGTTTGGGAATTTCTGGAATATAAATAATGGGTGAGGTCAAAGGGGACAGCTGGGGAAAGATAGGAGGAGGGCCAGACCATAGTGTGCTTGTACCATGCTTGCGGCCGAAGGTATCTCCTGCAAGTGATGAAGGGGTTCATGCCAGGAATGATCCGAGACATTTTGCATTCTTGATGGAATTCTCCGTGGGAGTGGACCACAGTAGAGAAGTGACCGGATAGAGGTCAGAGAAGAGGCAAGCACACCAGTTGGAAGTTAAATGGGGAACCTGAGTGGGTTACTTGACATTGGGAATGAAGAAATAATTTGAATTAGACAAAAAAGAGATGGTTTTTCATTTTTACTTTATATATCTATTTGTAGTCTGCCTTATTCCATTGGAAATTTTGGCTGGATCTCTTTGACTTGCTAAATTGTTTCTGGAATGTTTACTTATTTTTTAACCACTAGATGCTCACCATTGGGAAACGTAACCCAGTTCATATCACTGAGTTTCTTTTCTGAAAACTGGCATATTTATTATAGCTGGTGACCATGCAAGCAGGTTTACTGGGTTCAGTCCTGATTATACTTGTTATATAATTATTAATAGCATCCCTTTTCACTCTACAAAGTGTCCTGGTTTGAATGATGAATTATATGGTCAACATAATTACAGCACATACATGAAAAACTACTGCAGCAGAGCCTTGACTCTGTATCGTGCTAAATTACATCTAGGTACATTATAATGATCTTACTTGTTCCAAACGATAATCCTGAGAAATAGGCAAAATGAAGGTTATTGGCACTCCTCTCTTTTTCTTCTTTACCTTTTTTTGTTTGTTTAACAATGAAGAAAAGGACATTTAAGTAAGTTAAATGACATGCTGAAGGCACACATCTAGTAAGAAGTAGAGGAGGGGTATGACTTGAGTCTTCTGCTATCTAGACCAGTCCGTCTGCTACACCCTAGACTCTTGTCCTATGCTATGGTTGATTAAGGATGGCCAAATGTTCTCTGCCCCTCCTCCCATCAAAAGGTGAAGTCTAATCATTTTATTTGAATCTGGGTTGGTTTTAGTGATTTGCTTGGCCAATAGAATGTGAGAGAAGTGACATTCTGGGACATCTGGGATGAGGTAATAAGCCAAGTAGCTTCTGATTAGATTCTTTGGGACACTCGGTCTGGGAAAGTGCCAGCCACCCTGTAAGAAGCCTAACTACCCTGAGACTGCCATGTTGTAAGGAAGCCCAAGTTAGCCATGTGATGGAGAGAGAGAGAGGGAGATGCCTGGTCAACAGTGGTGTGCTGGTAAACCTACTCTCTGAATGAAAAGTGCCCTGATTTATAGTGTTTGTTGATTTCTGACAGTAATTAGTCTCACCAGGGCCAATTTAAAGCTACCAATAGTGTAACAACTGACTTATAAAAATTTCTGAATATTTAACAATTGGTTGTTGCAAGCTGGTACAAGCCAGCTTAATACATCACAGCTTCCCAGCGTCCAGCCATATGAATCATCCCAGCTAAAACCCCAAATATTGTGAAGCAGAGAGGAGTTGTTCTTGTTGAACCTCACCTAAATTGCAGGGTCATGAGCAAAACAGATGATTATTGTTGTTTTAAGCTGCTAAGTTTTAGGGTAGCTTGTTACTCAGCAATAGCTAGCTGGAGGATGTGGAAAGACAGGTATGCATGTCCTTGAAGAAATGAAAGTACTCTTGGCAAGGTGTGGTGACTCATGCCTGCAATCCCAGCTCTTTGGGAGGCCAAGGTGGGAAGATTGCTTAAGCCTAGGCATTCCGGACCAGCCAGGGCAATATAGTGAGACCCCATCTCCACAAAAAGTAAACAGAATTATCCAGGCGTGGCTTCGTGTGTCTATGGTCCCAGCTACATGGGGGGCTGAGGTGGGAGGATTGCTTGGGCCTGGGAGGTCAAGGTTGCAGTGAGCCATGATCATGCCACTGCACTACAGCCTGGGTGACAGAATGAGACCCTGTCTCAAAAAGAAAAAAATAGAAGTACTCTTGAAAATTTAGAGAACCACTTCTCTCCCTGTTTTCTTTGCTGCCATTGAACTGGTAAAATATTTGAGGTGGGCTGGGTGTGGTGGCTCACGCCTGTAATCCTAGCATTTTGGGAGGCCTGGGCAGGTGGATTGCCTGAGCTCAGAAGTTTGAGACCAGCCTGGGCAACATGGTGAAAGCCCCATCTCTACTAAAATACAAAAAAAAAAAAAAAAAAAAAAAGGGTGTGGTGGCGTGTGTCAGTAATTGATTGCAGCTATTTGGGGGACTGAGACAGGAGAATTGCTTGAACCTGGGAGGCGGAGGTTGCAGTGAGCCGAGATCGCACCATTGCACTCCAGCCTGGGCAACAAAAGCAAAACTCTGTCTAAAAAAAAAAAAAAAAATTGGGGGGTGAAATCTACAGTTCTTATTCTTGTTGAAGTTGGAGATGGAGGTTGTGTATGCCCTAGGTGGATGGTGGTGCCATTCTCTGAGGCATGGAGGCTTTTGGGGGAAAATCTGGGCTGAGAATTGGATGGATTAAGGTTGCAGTGATATTGGACCATCTGAGTTAAGGTGTCCAGCAGAAAGACTGAATTAGGTGGATCTGAGTTATGATTTTGAATATATATAGCTCAGCACCTAGTTTCTAACAATTAATTTACTTATTATAATTTCAATGTTGGTTTGTTGCAAATTATAAAGCCAGCAAAGCTTATCTCCAGCCCATGTAACAACCACCTCCTTCCCAGTTTCTCCTAACTTTCAGTGCCCACTTGAGATCTTTTTCTTTCCCTGGGGAATGTGGATTTAAGTCTTATCTGTTATTGTGGAATGGGAAGTTTGTTTCTTAATGTATTTATTATCTATTGCTGTGTAACAAATTACTCCCAAATTTAGCAGCTTAAAATAACAAATAGTTATTATATCACAGTTTCAGTGGGTCAGGAATTTGAAAGTGACTTAGCTGAGTCATTCTGGTTGAGAGTTTCTCGCTAGGTTGCCAGCAAGATGTTGGTTAGGGCTATGGGCTTGGTAGAGGCTGGAGGATCCATTTCCAAGATGGCTCCCTCACAGTGAATGTTGGCAGAAGGCCTCAGTTTCTTCCATGTGGGCCTTTCCACAGGGTTACTTTAAGTCCTCACCTCATGGCAGCTGGTTTCTGTGAGCGAGCGAGAGAGTGAGAAAGAGAGAAAGAGAGAGGAGGAAGAGGAGGAGGAGGAAGAAGAAGAAGAGGAGGAGGAGGAGGAGGAGGCGGAGGCAGCCACAATGCCTTCTATGACTTGGTCTTACAAGTCACGTACTATCACTTCCAACATAATTCATCTGTTAAAGGCAAGTCACTAAGTCCAACTTACACACAAGGGGAGGGGAATCAGGTCTTACGTTCTGAAGAAAGGAGTACTGAATAATTCCTGGACATATATGAACACCACAACACCTTTTAAAGACATTTCAGATAGTAAATCAGGCATATGTTAGGGGCTGGGGGTAGGGTGGACAAGAGACCTATGTCCTGAATTCACACCATGTCTACTCAAAGTACTTTAAAGATGGGCCCCGTTCACATAAATGATTATATTGTAGAACGCGACAATGGAAAGGGACCTCAGAGGGCTTTCCAGAGGCCACAAACTGGTGATCATGGGTTTAATTTGTCCAGCAGATCTATTTTGTTTGGTGAAAACTTAATTTAAAAAATTTGATTGCTTTCAGTTTGGACACGTACGCTCCAATTTCCCTATCACTCCCCATTGTCTTATACTAGCCAATTTGCTCATTTGAGTGATCCACATGACCCCTGGGGGTTCCTGAGTCCTCGAACCCCTGGTTCTTACCCTTGCTCTCATTTCAGACATAGGGAAACTGAGGCCCACAGAAGAGAAGTTGACTTGCCCAAGGTCAAAAGTTGAGTGAGTGACAGAGTTAGGTCCTGAACCCAGGTCTCCTGATCCTAGTTCAAAAGCTCCTTTCACCTCATCTGCTTGCCTTCCGACCTCTTGTCAAAAGTGGCATCACAGTCTTCCCCCTTGTCCTGGAGAGCATTCCCTCAGCTCAGCTCACCATTAATACCATTAATGACATCCCCCTCTAGCATCAGACACGAGTAAGGAGAGAGATATATTTTATCCATATATAAAGATCTAAAGATGGAAAAAGTTTAAGTACCACAGCCCTAGAGAAAAAGAGTCAGAGAGTGAATGCTGGGAAAACATGGGGGGAAGCAGCGTGGTGTGAGAGGGAGACCCTGGAGGATATTTCAGTAGGTTAATAACCTAAGCTGTTGCCAAGTTGAAATTAGAAAGAGGAAGGCTCTGCCTGCTGAATGTGGAGGAGGGGGCTAATCCTGTCCTTTGATAAATGGATGACATTCTAGCAAAATGAGACGCTCCGCCCCAGTGGCTGCAGGGGGACGTTGGGCTGGGAGGCGGGGTGGGTAGGGGGCCTCTGGAGCCCCAGCAATGAGGTTAAGATGCAGAACTGCGAGGCATCAGTACATTAGCAATGAAATTGCAGTCACTTTGGCAGCTCTTTATTAAATAATCTGCGATAGATACAAATGGCCAGCAGTGTCTTAGTTTGGAGTGCTCTCCTGACCCAGCCTTTCCTGAGACCTGTCCCTCCTCCTGCCTTTGGGGTCTTTGCTAACCGATTCCCCAGCCCTACTATTTATTCCCCTTGTTGCTCCTTCTCCTTGGTTCTAACCCAGACTTCTATGGTCCTTAGCAGCTGCAGCTTTTATCACCCCACCTGTGGGTAAAGCTTTCCAGGCTGACCATGGGGGGTGCAGGGACTCTCTCCTCCCCACCTCTCCCATCCTGGTGTCCTTCATCTCTGAGGAAGACCTGGAGTGAAGAAGCCACCAGCTTTTTGTATATTTTGTGGGGAAGAGCAGTCCTCCCTGAGTCTCCCCAAAGAGGGGTACACAGCTTGGCCTTCTGAGAGCTCCTGGGTGTGCCACCACTCCCAGCCCTCCAAAGATGTCTTTTTTCGATCTCTTAAATTCATAGATTTTTATGCCTGTAGAGGTTTCAGAGCTAAGGACTTGGCCTGAGCAAGCTTAAAACAAGCTCTGTCCCCTATCCCCCAGTGCAGTCCCTTTCAGCTCTACCCTCAAGTCTTCTAAATGTTGAGCAGAAGGCCAGATATGACTTGATGGAGTGACATTCTGAAAGGGAAGACAGTCTAGGAGGCTGGGCAGAGCTCTTAAAGCATGACTCATAGGATGCAATGCAGGCTTCTCCCAGTTCTCTCCTTCTTTCCACTAGGGAAAAAGTGGAGATTTTTGTTTTCCATGCTGGACAAAGTCCTAGGCACTGTGGGTTTAGAGAGAAAGGGGCTATGGCCTTGTTCCTCCAATTGCTCAGTTTGGCAGTGTAGAATAATGATAATAATAAGAGCTTATTAGAGCTACTACAAGCACTTCATATGCATCACAACATATGTGTATATATCACTTAATTCTCACAATAATCTTATGAGACAATGACCATTACGATTTCCCATTAAGTAGGGAGGCTTAGTAACTTGCTCAAGGTCAGGTAGCTAGTAAGCGGTAGAGCTGGGATTTGAACCCAGGCAATTTGGCTCTAGCTTCAGAGTCTGTGCTCTTAAAAATTAAATTCCAGCAGGGTGTAGTGGGTCACACCTGTAATCCCAGCACTTTGGGAGGCTGAGGTGAGTGGATCACTTGAGCCCAGGAGTTTAAGACCAGCTTGGGCAATACTGTGAAACCCCGTCTCTACAAAAAAATACAAAAATTAGCTGGGTGTGGTGGTGCATGCCTGTAGTCCCAGCTACTTGGGAGGCTGACATGGGAGGATTGATTGAGCCCAGGAGGTTGGGGCTGCAATGAGCCATGATCGCACCACTGGACTCCAGCCTGGGTGACAGAATAAGTCCCTGTCACAAACAAACATCCATTGCAATTCAGTGTAATTTTTGCAGGGGTGGGGGTAGTGGGAGGGAGCAGTATTAGACTTGAAAGAGATGTTAAAGATAATTCAGACCAATCCTAAGGCATCAGCTGAAAAACTGAGGTTCTGAGAAGCTGAGTAAGTTTCCAAGTGTTAGAATCACTAAGAGAGTGTTGAACTCACCGTCCATTTTAATGGACCCCTTTCCCTTACCCTGAAGCTGCTGGGAGTCTGGGGAGGCTTCTGGATCTGAGAGATGCACCCAGCAGGGAGAGGACAGGCATTCCAGGCAGGGACCCCCGCAGGAGCCAAAATGGAGGCCCGAGATTCCTGGTGACTGGAGCACAGGGAGCCTGGGGCAGGCAGCCAGGTGGGTGGAAAGTGGGTAGGGACAGGTTGTAAAGGGCCTACCTTATTTTGATAAGGAGACAAAAGAGAGTTATCAAGGACACCATGATGACAGGCACATCACTGAAACTCTCTCTGGCCATTGTGTGTGGAAGAGGGGCAGGAGGAAAACTGGCATAGCAAGGTTCCTGGAATGCTGTGATGTTCAAAGGACATTTATAAACCTTGGTAAGAAGAGTGCATAACAAGGACACAAAGGAGGAAATAGAGTGCCCACAGGTCAGATCCCTAGCTTAACTAAAGTTTTCAAAAAAAAAGTTAAAGAGAAGAAACTGTTAGAAAAAGTTGAAAAGCCTCGGACCGATGGGGTTTTACGAATAGTTAATAGGGAGAACGGAAGTTTTCAACTGGTGTTTTGCATTTGTCTTCACAAGGAGAAGACTCTTTAGATTGAGGCATGTAAAGTAAACATTAGTACAATTCTGAGAGATTTGAGAAGGGTAAGAGGCTGCAAGACAGCGCCTAGTTGCTCTAAGCAAATTCAAGTATCTGGAATCATGAGCAGTGACAGACCTTGGGAAGGAGCTTGACCAAACAGCCAAGGGAGGGTGGGAATTCTGCAAACTGCTGACTGGTCATCTAAGGTCGACCTCAATTATGATCCCAGATGGGATTACTAGGGATATGTTTGTGATAGTCTTCCTACTTCCAGTTTTTATTTTTCAAGTAACTTAAAAAATAAGTTACATAAAACTTAATAAAAACAATACATGCAGATAGTTTCAAAAGTGAAATGATGCTAAAAAAGCTTACAGCAAAATCCAGTGGTCTCCTGTTCCCTGGCCTGCTTCATTCCCCGTGCTGGTTACTTGCCAGGCTCACCAGAAACATTTTTAACTTTTTTTTTCTTTTAGCTTTTCAACATGTTCTCGTTCTTACTTCCATATTTTAAAAGAATGTGTATATAACACTGTCTCTTGATTTATTCATTTTAGGTGATTTTGTAAACTTCCCTTGGCAAATATTACCAGTCTTTCTCCCCTTCAGAGCACATGGAAGACTGTATTGTCAAGCCTGTTCAACAGGAACATATGACTGTTCTTGGCAAATGAAATTATAAGAGGAGAGATGGTAAAAACTCATGCACCCTTCTCCATTCTCTGTGCCCTGCCATGGGACCAAGGATGCCATGTGTTCCAGAGGGTATTGCTACAAGCTGGTGGAGCTGCTGACTGAATCCCTGAATGATCACATGGAGCAAAGCCCCTGAGCATCCATGTGAGCAATGTTGTGTAAAATAGCATATTTTGCTATTTAGATTTTGGGGTTCTTACTATTGAATAACTTAGCCCATCCTGACTAATACATATCTTATTATGATGAGTTTAGTTATTTACACTCCTTATCTAAACCTCTTTTAATTACATCTCAATTTTTGGTTAAGCCCATCATCACTGTTTTCAATTTAATGATTATATAAAGATTGTTCACTGCTGAGCTACATAGTATTTTATGATTAAATCTCTTGTATTATAAAATTGTTTATTTTGCTAGATTTAGTAATTATCTCATTTTACGACTGAGTTTTCTTTGATATTCTAACTAAAATCTCCTCATTCTTTAACAACTTTATACAAAATGTACCTTATTACAATTTTCCACTCTGTCACACTGTCATGTAAGTTACTAGTTCTACTTTTCTTTTTTTCCTGGAGAAAGCTTCAAACTTCTCTCCAAACTTCTGCCCTAATATGGACTGAAGGCTCTCTGGACCTATACAATTGTTGTTCCCTGTTTTCTGTTCTGCATGTTGTCTTCTCTTTTTTTTTTTTGTTTTGCCTTAATTCCTCTTTTTGGTGTAGCACATCCTCTGATAGCTTTCTGAGAAAAGGTTAATGGAAGATATATTTTTTAGATTTTACATGTCTGAAAATGTCTTTAGATCATCCTTATATGTGATTGATAAATTGGCTGGGCATAAAAGTCTAGGCTGAAAATAACCATGCAGATGGTACCAGCTGTCCACTAAAATCTTGGACACACAGTTAGACTATACTTCCCAGCTTCCCTTGCAATACAACTTAGCCATGTGATCAAGTTTCCTTTAATGGAAATTTTAAAACTCCAGACTTAGCCCGTTCAAAACTTCCTGAGTTTTTTCCTCTGTGCTTCCCCCTTCTGGCAATACAAATGGAGACAATAAAAATGAAGTTCTAGGGATTTGTAGAGCCATGAGATGCAAGGAGCATCAGTTCTTGAATGACCACACATAGAACAGCCCACTCAGTAATATATGTGGGCTAAAAATAAACAACTATTGTTTTAAGCCACTGAAATTTTGAGGTCTATTTGTTAGCAGCCTAACTGTACTCTAGCACAGAAACTGATTCTAAAAGTAGGGTGATGCCATTATAAAAATTAAAATAAATGTCGGCCGGGCGTGGTGGCTCAAGCCTGTAATCCCAGCACTTTGGGAGGCCGAGACGGGTGGATCACGAGGTCAGGAGATCGAGACTCATCCTGACTAACACAGTGAAACCCCGTCTCTACTAAAAAATACAAAAAACTAGCCGGACGAGGTGGCGGGCGCCTGTAGTCCCAGCTACTCGGGAGGCTGAGGCAGGAGAATGGCGTAAACCCGGGAGGCAGAGCTTGCAGTGAGCTGAGGTCCGGCCACTGCACTCCAGCCTGGGCGAGAGAGCGAGACTCCGTCTCAAAAAAATAAATAAATAAATAAAAATAAAATAAATGTCATTGGCTGGGAAAAGGTGGTGAGAAAACAGTATAAACAGATATGCCTATTGAGCTAGGAGGAAAGCATTTAGATACCAGAGAACATTTAATCTCCTCCTGGGTCTCTACCTATAGTGAAATAGGTTGGAGAAAGGTGGGTGGGATTTGTTGTCAGTTATTTAATTCACTTAACAGGTTGTCACCAGGAAAAGATGAGCTCAAGAAAGAACTGGGCTATTTGTAAGCAGAAATTAAGGGGTGAAGAAACAGTTTCTAGACCCCACAGAGGAGGTGATAATACTGAATAAGTATTTGAGCCACTAAGACCGATGAAGTCTTCTCAGTTAAACCAAAGGACTTATTCGTGCAGCAAAGATCAGGTTAAGGATATTGTCTCTCTAATAATCCTCTTGCTACAGATGGCCTTATAGTAGCTGATATTTGACAAATGGAGATTGGCATGGAGCTGAAAAAGCAAAAAAGAACTCAAACAGATTTAAGAATCATGTATAGGGAATTTTGGAAGTGGTAAGCGGTGCATGTAACCAATGGGAAGCAAATAGATCAGAAATCTTTTTGCAGGAAGAAATTGAATTTCTCAAGAAGTCACAAAGATGGTCTTTAAAAAGTTCAGACAAACACATGGACCCCCAAGATTCCATGAACCAAAAGTGCTGTGAAAGCAGTGAGAACCCCCAAAAGGAGGATACTACTAACAACCCCTTCAGATCTGGCCACAGGAGATAATGGACAAGCGAGAATTTCCCAGAGGGCAGAGCAGGGGCCAGAGAAGACAAGGAGACTCCTCCCAGAGAAAGGATACAGGGTCTAATGTAGTAACCCCCTCCATTGCCAGGGCAGAGGGTCTTCACAATGCTTGTCTGGCAGGGTTCTATCATTGTTACAGACCAGGCACTGCCCGTGTCTCCCAATCTTAATTGCAATTATCCTATATATTGGACGTGTGCAGGGGTGGGGAGTAGAGCACAGTTCATAAGTCTGTGGACCAAGAGAAATTCTATCAGACTTGTTGGAAAGGACTGTATATCACCCAGAAGTTCCAGATATTGAGCTGAATGCAGAAGCTACATGGGGTTTTACTTTGACTCCCTTGGAATGGGATTGGGTGTGTTCTAGGTGTGGCAAGAAGGCTACCCACACTACTGACTGTGGAAGAGACTGCTGGCTGAGCATCCAAATCTGTTATTTCTTCTTCCTGAGCAAGAAAGTAAGGTTATATTTCTCAGCTTTCCTTGTAGGGAGGTGTAGCCACAGGGCTAAACTTTCCCCAGTGGAACATGAGTGGAAATGATATGTGTCAATTTCAGAACAGGTCCATAAAGACTTCATCTGTGCAGTTTTTTGTGCTCTTTACTGTTTTACTGGCTGGCTGCAGATATGACAAGAAGACTCCAGAGGAAGCATCCTAACCTGTGGTTCACAGACCCAAAATTCAAGGAAATCTATGAACTTGGATGGGAAAAATATGTCTTTATTTTTCCTAACCTTAAACTAGTTGAGGATTTCTTTCTATTATAAATGTAGACAATAAACCACAGTGGTGTTAGCAGTATCTGTGACTTTGTCACCAGTAGAAATCACAGATATTTTCATATCACATTACAGTTGTTGCAGATAGCTCAAAATATCGTTACATTCGTCACTACTTAGAAACCGCGGCAGTTATTAGACCTGCCACTAGACTGCACATAATTGCAGTCTTCCTGTTGATAGACAGCTGTGCCACACAACTGGCCGACACTGAGCAGGGGAGGCATTCCACCACCAAATGTGGAAGTCACATGTGCTCACAATCTATGTTGCTTTCCAGTAGTCCTTGCCTCCAACTGTTGGTCAATTAATATGTGGAGGTAGATGCATTGTTTGTTAAAGGTTTGCAAAACTGGATGATTCAGATAAGAATTATTTATTTATTTTCTGAGATGGAGTCTTGTTCTGTTGCCCAGGCTGGAGTGCAGTGGTGCGATCTTGGCTCACTGCAACCTCTGCCTCCAGGGTTCAAGCAATTCTCCTGCCTCAGCCTCCCGAGTAGCTGGGATTACAGGCATGCACCACCATGCCCAGCTAATTTTTGTATTTTTAGTAGAGACGGGATTTCGCCATGTTGGCCAGGCTGGTCTCGAACTCTTGACATCATGATCCTCCCACCTCGGCCTCCCACAGTGCTGGGATTACAGGCCTGAGCCACCATACCCAGCCATCATATAAGAACTCTTAGCCCTCTTCAATACTGAGAGGTGTGCAGGCCACAAGTGTAGTCAGTCTTCACAAGGATATGTCTTTAAAAAATAAATGTAGCTTAAACGCACCTATGTTTTAAATGTATTGTCTTACTATTTATTTAATTAATACAGAAACACATTTATTACTATATCATAATAGTCTTTATTTATTTTGATAGTTACATCTCCATATAATTGTTTTGCTTTGTATTACTATGTGTTTTATTTTATTGATTTAAAAATATTATCAGAAGGGGTCTGCCAGATAGTTAATGGGGTCCAGGACCCCAAAAACATTAGGAGGGGGCCTGTGGTATGGCTGAGCCTCAAGGTGGAAGAAGCTTGGGTCTCACAGAGGAGTGCCTGCCTATTACATGAACATCCATCCAGGACTATTTGTGAGCAGAAATAAACTTCTGTTGTGTTAACTTGGGAGGATATCCTCCCAAGTTAATGTAAAGATTGCTCCATTGAATCTTTCTTTCCTTCTCCTTCCTTCCTTCTTTCCTTCCTTCCTTCCTTCCTTCCTTCCTTCCTTCCTTCCTTCCTCTCTCCCTCCCTCCCTCCCTCCCTCCCTCCCTCTCTCTCTCTCTCTCTCTCTCTCTCTCTCTTTCTTTCTTTCTTTCTTTCTTTCTTTCTTTCTTTCTTTCTTTCTTTCTTCTTTCCTTTCTTTCATTTTAGAGACAGTGTTTCACTATGTTGCCCACACTGATTTTGAACTCCTGGCCACCAGTGATCCTCCTGCCTCAACTTCCCAAAGCGCTGGATTGCAGGCATGAGCCACTGTGCCCAGCCCCTGCTGTTACTTTTGAGAAGTCCAGTGCCATACTAATTATTAATCTTCTGTATAATTTCCCTGCTTTCTGTAATTCTCACCCTCTCACCAATTTCCCTTGCCTTCCCTTCCTCCCTTCCTCCCTTTCTTTCTCTCTTTTTCTTTCTTTCTTTCTTTCTCTTTCTTTCTTTCTTTCTTTCCTTCTTTCTCTCTTTCTTTCTTTTTCCTTCCTTCCTTCCTTTCTTTCTTTTTCTTTCCTTCCTTCCTTCCTTCCCTCCTTCCTTCCATCTTTCTTTCCTTCTTTCTTTCTTCTTTTTTTTGGATTTTTACTTTCTACCTTTGTTCTGAAATTTCACATGTGCTCTAGAGTAGATCTTTTCTCCATGAATCATGCCAGGTTCTCTCAGTAGGCCTTTTTAGTCTGGGGAATTTTATCTTTCAGTCTGGGAAGTTCTACTATCTCTAACACAATATTCTGGTTAGCTGTTGCTAACATTGTAGCAAATCGTCCCCAACTTAAGTGACTTAAAACTATAACCATCACTTTATGACCTCTCATGGATGTTGGAAAATCTTCACTAGGTGGTTCTCTGTCATAAGATCATAGTGAGATGATGTTTGGATCTGGAACTGTGGGGACTGGAGCAGCTGGGGGCTTTTTGGACATCTTTCTCTTCTCAGGGCATCCTATATGATCTCTCCACAAGGCCTCTTTTGGGCTTCCTCACAGTATGGCAGCCTTCTTCCATTGTGACAGCCAGCTTCCATAGTGGCTCAGGACTCTAGGGAAATTCTTCCAGCAAGCACAGCAGAAAGAATGTTGCCTTTGATGACCTAGCTTCCTATCATACAGTCTCCCTTCTACCATACTGGTGAATATACAGTCATGAAAGCCTCTGAGGATTCAAGGGCAAAGGAATTGCAAAACTGGATGATTCAGATAAGAATTCTTAATTCTCCTTAATATTAAGAGGTGTACAGGCCACAAATGTAGTCAGTCTTCATACTGATATGACTTTAAAAAATAAATGTAGCTTTAACTCACCTATTTTTTTTTTTTTTTTTGAGATGGAGTTTTGCTCTTGTTGCCCAGGCAGGAGTGCAATGGTGCAATCTCGGCTCACTGCAACCTCTGCCTCCCGGGTTCAAGCGATTCTCCTGCCTCAGCCTCCCGAGTAGCTGAGATTATAGACATGCACCACCACTTCTGGCTAATTTTGTATTTTTAGTAGAATCTGGGTTTCTCTGTGTTGGTCAGGCTGGTCTCAAACTCCTGACCTCAGGTGATCTGCCCGCCTTGGCCTCCCAAAGTGCTGCGATTACAGGCGTGAGCCACTGCGCCCTGCAACTCACCTATGTTTTAAATGTATTGTCCTACTATCCATTACAACCACCTCTTGATGGGGCCATGGCAAGATTCTAGAAAAGTTTGTGGGATAGGGGATATTGTGACAGCCATCTTTGGAAAATACAATTTGCTACATTTTCCTCTTCCTTTCAGTTCTTTCTTTATATTTCTCCTAACAGTCAGTTTTGATCCTCTGGACTAATCCTCTAATTTTCCTATCTATTCTCTGTTATTATCTCTCACTTTATCCTTTTGTTTTACTTTCTAGGAGATTTCATTGACTTCAGCATCCAATTCTACTACTGACTTTTACATTTGGACTATCATATACAATTTGTTCTTTGTTCCTCTTTATTTTTAAAGTATTGCAGTCTTTTTTTTTAAATTTCATGGATGTAATATCTTCCATTATCTTTCTGAAGTTATTCGTTGTAATTTCTTTGAATTGTTTTGCTTTCTACAATTGCTACCTTTCTCCACGAGTTTTTTTTCTCTCCCTTTGTTCATTCTTTCCCCTATTATGTTTAAGGCTTTTCTTGAATACTTGGTTTTTCTTGGGTGTTTCTTATTGGAAGTGCATGGGTGGGCTTCTGGGCTGGGTGTCTTGAAAAAGTGGCCAGCCAGCTACTTTTATTGGGATTTCCAAATGCCAGTATTTGTTGGTCTTTTCTCTGAGGGTCATTTGGTCTCTCCTGAGATGGCTTCTCCCATCTCCTGTGGGGAACCCAGCTGCTGGTGTCTGGGACTGAGTGGGGAAAGGTTAGGGTGCTCTTCAGCAATTCTGCTTTGATTTTCCTGGGCCATTTGATGGTCCCATTTTGGAGCTTCCCTGGTTTACTTATTTCATAACTCTGTAACTCCAGAACAAACTCCGGGGTCCCTGCAAGATTGGGGAGGTATGATGGCCTTACTGAGGAAGGAGAAGGTGGGTCCCTAGAGTGGTCTCACTCCTCCTCACACAGTGATAATCCCAGCACAAGACCCTCTGCCTTGCTTCTGCTTTCTGCAGTATCTGGTGTCTCCCATTAATGATTTTTTCCTAGGTTTTCTGTAGCCAATAGGTTTTCCTTTCCTTGATGCCTCCTGCAGCCACAGAGATTTGACTTTACTCCTCCTCGCTAGCTCACATGCCGTGTGTCATCTGCTTTCTGTTTCTTATTATGTTCAGGGGTTTAGGCATCTCCTATCTCCATTGAAGATGGAGTCGCATTTTTGTTTTTTTCTTTCTTTGATACGTTGGGTGATATTCAAGAGGGGAAAGGGGCAAAATCTGGAAGAGCTTTCTTCTTGAGCCCCAGTAAAGGTGACACCTCAACCAGATCCCTAGGCCTCCTGTGCAGGGTTAGAAGTATCTTCTGAATATCCTATGGGGCTGATTTAGGTGTCCCCTTATCTGGGGCTCAAGAAGAAAGTCCCCTGTGCATAGAGCACACACTGTTTACCTGACCATTTTTCTACTAGATTAGGAATGCCTGCAGAGTAGAGACTACTCTTTATTTAACCTTATTTTCCTAGAGCCCAGGAGGGTGTTTGGCACACAGAAAGTGCTCAGTACATGTGAATTGATAATGAATGAATAAAAGAAAGCAATTCCAGAAACATGAACAGTGTCAAGAGAAGAAATCTCTGAGAGAAGTTATTTGGTTATTTAGAATTCTCTTAAGGCTGGGGCTGAATGACATAACTCTTAGCAAGTCCCTAAATGTGTCAGCAGAAGAAGTCCTGGCCTTTGCAATTATAAATTCAGATTCTAAGTTGGCAGAAGACAGTGCAATGAGAAGAATGGTAGAAGATTAGGTCAGAGGCTCTGTAGTTGGTAACAGTGGATGGTGGCTTGGATTAGAAAGGCGGGGATGGACGTGGTTCGAAGTAGCTAGATTTTGAATATAGTTGGAAAGTAGAGCCAGTGTGATGTGCTGATAAATCATATTTGGGATGTAGAAAAATAGAGAAATCAAGGATACCTCCAGAAATTTTGATCTGAGCAACTGGTTGCAAACTGCTGCCATTTATGGAGAAAGGTAAGGACCAAGGTTTCAGAACAAGAATTCATTCTTAACATGGTAGATCTGGGACATGTGAATGGAGGTGTGGAGAAGGCATGAGACAACAGTCAGGAAGACAGGAAGACAGAAGCCATGTCTGGGTTGGAGGTATGCATTTGAAAGTCAATAATATAGGGATGGTTTTTAAAACCAGGAGACTAGATAACATCACTGTATGGGGTTGAATAGTGTCTCCTCCAAAATTTACGTCTTGTTTGGAAATAGGGTTTTGCAGATGTAATCAAGTTGAGGTCATGCTAGATTGGAATGTGCCCCAATCCAGTGACTGTTGTTCTTATAAAAGGAAAGAAATCTAGGCTGGACAGGGTGATTCACACCTGTAATCCCAGCATTTTGGGAGGCAGGGCGGGAGGATTGCCTGAGCCCAGGAGTTGAAGACCAGCCTGGGCAACATAGCAATACCCTGCCTCTACAAAAATTTTTTTTAAAAAAATTAGTCAGTCCTGGTGGTATATCCCTGTAGTCCCGGGTACTCAAGAGGCTGATGGGGAGGATCATTTGAGCTGAGGATTTTGAGGTTACAGTGAGCTATGACTGTGTCACTGCACTCCAGCCTGGATTACAGAAAAGAAGAAGGAGATGGAGAAAAAGAAGGAGGAGAAGGACTAGGAGGAGAAGAAGAAGGAGGAGAAGAATAAGAAAAAGGAGAAAGAATTTGGTCACAGACACATATAGAAGGAAGATGTAAAAATAGAGGCAAAGGTTGGAGTTATGCTACCACAGACACAAGTGCTAAAGATTACCAGCAACCACCAGCAGCTAGAAGAGCTAAGAGAAAATTCTTCCCTAGGGCCTTTGGAGGGAGTATGGTGACTTGATTTCAGACTTCTGGCTTCTGGAACTGTGAGAGAATATATTTCTATTATTTTAAGCCACTCAGTGTGGTACTTCATTACAGTAGTCCTAGAAAACTACTATAGTCACCAAACCCATAGTATAGATGGTGGGCAGACGAGTGCCAAGCATGCAGCCCTGGTAAACCCCATCCTTTTGAGGTCAGGAGGAAGAGGCAGGTCCTGCAAAAGAGACAGAAAATGCACAACCAAGGAGGTAGAAAGAAAACCAAGAGAGTCAGATGCTCTGGAGCCAACATGGACAAAGTATTTCGAGAAGAAAGAAAGCTTTAGGCACTTCAGGTAAGTTGGTTACAATGAGGACTGAGAACTGGTCCTTGAACTTGGCCACGTGGAAGTCCCTGGTGACTTTAACTAGCCCAGTTTCAGTGGAATGATTGGCATGTATTAGGGAATGGGAGGTGAGGAGGTGTGAAGAGCAAGTAGACAATAACTACTATTGTCCTTGATTTTATAGTTGGCAAAGAGCAAAAATGACTTTTCTTGTATAGCAACTTTGTAAGACAGCCATTATTATTTACAGAAAGATAAACTGAGGCTCAGAAGCATTAAAGGATCTGTCCAAGGCCCCTGGCAGACAGGAACTATAGAAACCTAGATCTTCAGAAACAAAAGTCCATGTTTTTTCCATGTTTCCAAATGGCAGTTGGGATCTGATCAATAAACCTTGGAGAAGGTTGGCACAAAACTTGTTTTTGCCTGGACTCAAATAGCATCAGGGCCTTCCTAGGAAACAACTCCATTTAAAGAAGTATTTCCCCAGCCCTTCCCCCAGGCCAGTCACTCACCCCACCTTGCGCAGTGGGTAGAGGTGCCTCCCTCCTCCTCCCAGGTGTTTCTGCTCTATTGGGAGTGAGAGGGTGCACAGGGATAGGGAACCACATGTTAAGTGGCTAGCAAGTCACCTTTCTCTTCTCCATTCTATATGCTCAAGTAGGGGTTGAAAACTCAAATGTCTACTGGGGCTGGGAAGATAATATATGTGAATAAAATGGGCCTGGGATGGGTCAGTGGGAAATGAGTGAGCCTGTGGGTGAACTGGGCACGAAGGCCCCACCTAGGGTGTGGTGGCTCACACCTGTAATCCCAGCACCTTAAGGAGCTGAGGCAGGAGGATCACTTGAGGCCATGAGTTCAAGACCAGCCTGGTCAACAGAGTGAGATCCTGTCTCTGCAAAAAAAATTTGAAAAGAAAAAAAATTAGCCAGGTGTGGTGGTGTGTGCCTGTAGTCCCAGCTACTCAGGAGGCTAAGACAGGAAGATTCCTTGAATCCAGGAGTTGAGAATGTAGTGAGCTATGATGGCATCACTGTACCCTATTCTAGGTGATAGAACGAGACCCTGTCTAAAAAAAAAAAAAGAAAAATAAAGGAAGTCCCCACCTAAAGGTGTCAAATTCATGTTTTAAAAACTGAATGTGACACTAAATGCTGGCAAAGGTATGGAACTACATGAACCCACATCCACTGCTGGTAGGAATACAAAATGGTATAGTCACTTTGGAAGAGCTTGGTGGTTTCTTACAACACTAAACATGCTCTTACCATACCATGAAGTAATCATGCTTCTTGGTATTAATATAAATGAGTTGAAAACTGATGTCCATACAAAAACCTGCACTCACATGTTTATAGTAGCTTTATTCATAATCGCCAAAACTTGGAAGCAACCAAGATGTCTTTCAGTAGGCAAATGGATAAACTGTGATGCATCCAGACAATGGGATATTATTCAGTGCTAAAAATAAATGAACTATTGAGCCATGAAGAACCACAGAAGAACCTTGAATGCATATTGCTAAGTGAAAGAAGCCAGTCTGGAAAAGCTAGATACTGTATGATTCCAACTATATGACATTCTGGAAAAGGCAAAAACATGGAGACAATAAAAAGATCAGTGGTTGCCAGGGGTTGGGGTGGAGGGATGAATAGACAGAGTATGGAGGATTTTTAGGGCAGTGAAGCTACTCTGTATGATACTACAATGGTGGGTACATGGCATTATACATTTGTCTAAACCCATAGAATATTCACTCCCAAGAATGAACTCTAATGTAAACTACGGACTCTGGGTGATAATGATGTGTCATGTAGGCTAGCTGATTGCAACAAATGTGCTACTCCAGTGCAGGATGTTGATAGTGGGGAGGCTGTGTGTATGTGGGGAAGGGGGTACATGGGAACTCATTGTACTTTTGCTATGAACCTAAAACTGCTCTAAAAGATAAAGTCCATAAAAATAAAATACCCCAAACCCCACAAAGCTGCATATCTGCCAACGAATGTGACCATGATTAAATTTGGTCCTGGCCAAATGTGTGTGAACTCAGATGCCTTGAGCAACCCCACCAGGCCTCCTTCCCAAGGAGATGGGGCTCATCCTGTTACTTTCAGAATGCCCTGACCTGGCACAGATGGACCCCTGGAGCCTCCACATGACTCAGGTCTAAAAAAGAGCAGGCCCGAGAGCAGAGAAGACACTGTCACCCTACAACCCTATCCAGATGTCCGCCCTACCCAAGATCTCCACCTGGATCCTCTTGGCACGTCTTGCCGTCAGCCCCTCCTGTCATTGTGTCATTATCATCCACTTGCCTCTCCAGAAGCCTTTTTTGGCTACCTCAGGAGGGTGATCTGTATGGGCTGCACCAGTGGCCTCTCTGCACTCTGGCTGAAGACGTAAGAGTGGAGGAGAGTGAGGGAAGGGGGCTTGATGCTCTCATTCCTTCCCCACAGGGTTGATTTGGGCATCACCAAAGATCACAGCTCTCTAAAGGTGGGCTTCTGTACCTCCTTCTGCTTCCTTCTCCACACCCTGAAGATAAAGGGGTGGCTCCGGTTCTCTGCTTTGATAGCCCCAGACACCACAGTATCCCTTGGAGTTTCCCTACACCTGTCCACACCTTTGTAAATAGTCCCTTTGAATAGCATTCCCCCCCAAAATTTCATGTCCATCCAGAACCTTGGAATGACACCTTATTTAGAAAGAGCGTCTTTGCAGATGTAGTTAGTTAAGATGAGGTCATATTGACTTAGGGTGGGCCCTAAATCCAATGACTGTGTCATTAGAAGAAGGCTACCTGAAGACACAGGGCCATATGACAATGGAGGCAGAGGTTGGAGTGATGCGGCTACAAGCCAAGGAAGGGCAAGTGTTGTTGGCAGCCACGAGGTGCGAGGAGAGAGGCGTGGGATGGTTTCAGAAGGAACCAACCCTGCTGACACCTTGATTGTGGATTGCTGGCCTCCTGAACTCAGAGAGGGATAAATTGCTGTTGTTTTAAGCACATGGTTTATGGTGATCTGTTACAGCAGCTCCAGGAAACAAATACTCCCTTTATCAAGCTTTTCTCCAGTTCTCCAAACTCGAGTGTGGACACACCATCTGTCTCCTGTGGGGACCCTGACTGCTATAGTTCTCAAGCTTCTCTCAGCTCCCAGGGCTTTCAATTACCCCCCGGAAGCCCTGAATCCCTGGTGCTGATGACCCTCCCTCCTCTGGTCCACACTGCCTTTCCAGCCCTCACACTGCCTGGTTCGGTTCCCACAAACATGAACCTATGGCCTTAGCCCTCGTTTCTGGTCCTGCTTTGCATTTTTCCCGGTAACCTTCATCTGGTCCTTCCACCAAAATCTCCCTTCCTAAGCTCACCTCTATCTACCCTTTCTCCTCCATCAGGAAGCTTCTGGAATTTCCAGACTGCAGGGAAGGGCCTTGTTAGCACTTGGTGTCAACACACTTCAGAAACCATGTGGGGAGGCGCCCCAGTGGTATTCAATTCACACTGGTGTTGGGTGTATGCTTCTCCCCAGCTAGAATGCAAGCCCTGTGAGGACAGGGAGGGTGCCATATTCTTTATTTCAGTTCTCACCATGCTGGGCACACAGGATTCAGTACAAAGAAACAGATTGACATGTTTCTGGAACTCATGCTCTTAGAAGACCACTGGGGAAGAAAGAAGCAAGACCTTCTAGGCTCCAGGGAGAACCTGGAGTCCTCAACTCTGTGACTCAACACAGGGGCCCATGGGGCTCATTAGCACCCACCCATCTGTGACATCATAGTAGGGACAGGAGCCCTTGACAATATGTACTAAATAGACTTTCATGAACTCAACGAGATACTATAAGAGGTGGGAAAACTGTCCTCTCTCTCTCCAGTTACATCTGTCCTCTCTTCCCTCCCCTCACGTCAGTTCCCAGCATAGACTGTGTAGAAGAGTGAGTCTGACTAGCTCGCCTACTTGAGGTGTGTGCTGGAAAAAAAAGCAAGTTGGAGAGTTCTGTTCTCCAACATGTGGAAATCAGACGTCTCTTTACTCTTCAACCTCCCCTGCCTTCCCTGTAGACTCCTCTGGCTCCCTGATATTCCCAGCCATCATCTGCTCTTCTCTAGCTCTCAGTTTCCCCCTCTCTCTTCTCTTTTTATTTATTGTTTGAGACAGGCTGGACTTTTCAGGCTCTAGAACTGTGAGAAATAAATTTCTGCTGCCTACAAGCCATCCAGTCTATGGTATTTTGTTACAGCAACCCAAATGAACTAAGACAGCATTTAAAAGGAATAATTTCATTTTCTAGTTTTTGTTGCTGTTATAGAGCAATATATTTATTTGGTGTAATCCTTACAACATTCCCATGAGTAAATACTAGCATTTTCCTCTCCATACTCCAGATAAGGATACTGAGGTTCAGAGATGTGAAGTCACTTGTCCGAGATTACATAGTAAGTGGTGGAGCTGAGATTTGGCCCTGGCTGTCAGGCTCACATGACACAGGCATAAACCACTCATTCTATCCCATTAGATATCTCCTCCATGATTCCCTGGGTGTCTATCTGCCTCCCAAACTCGACTGCAAACCTTCAAAGGCAGGAACTAAAATATATTCATGGACACTTTACAGTGTTGAACACAGGACAAGAGGGCCAAACATGATTTCATTGATTGATTTCCTGCCACTGTAGAGTTTGGGGCATTAGAATATGTGAGCGTATGATTGAAATTGAGGACTAGGGAGAAGAAATTTCCAATTTCAGGCTTTAATAATTATAAATTCACAAAACGCACTTAATATAGGTACCCATCTCAATGAATTTGCATAATCTGAACACACTTGTGTAACTACATCAAGAACCAGAAGACCAACATTGGCCCAGAAATCTCCTTCATAATCCCTTCTAGCCATGCCTTCTCTAAGTAACCATGATGCTGCTTTCTAATAGCATACATAGATTTATTTTGCCTGTTTTTGTACTTTAAATAAATGGAACCATGGAGAATGTACTTTTGGGTCTGATTTCTTTTTCTTTAATTCTTCTTTTTCATTTTCTTTTCTTTCTTTCTTTTTCTTTTTTTCTTTCTTTCTTTTTTTTTTTTTTTTGAGATGGAGTCTCGCTCTGTCGCCCAGGCTGGAGTGCAGTGGCGCGATCTCGGCTCGCTGCAATCTCCGCCTCCCGGGTTCACGCCATTCTCCTGCCTCAGCCTCCCAAGGAGCTGGGACTACAGATGCCGGCCACCACGCCCGGCTAATCTTTTGTATTTTTAGTAGAGACAGGGTTTCACTGTGTTAACCAGGATGTTCTCGATCTCCTGACCTCGTGATCCGCCCTCCTTGGCCTCCCAAATGCCGGGATTACAGGTGTGAGCCACCGCGCCCGGCCTCTTTCTTTCTTTTTCTTAAAGACAAGGTCTCACTCTGGTGCTCAGGCTGGAATGCAGTGGTGCCATGACAGTTCACTGTACCCTCGACCTCCTGGGCTCAAGTGATCCTCCCATCTCAGCCTCCCCAGTAGCTGGGACTACAGGTGCGCTAATTTTTGTACTTTTTGTAGAGACAGGGTTTCACCATGTTGTCTAGGCTGGTCTCAAATTCCTGGGCTCAAGCGATCTGCCCACCTCTGCCTCCCAAAGTGCTGGGATTATAGTTGTGAGCCACGGAGCCAGGCCAGGTCTAGTTTCTTTCGCTCAGCATGAGAGTCATCTATATTGTTACATGTAGTATAGCTCATTCTTTTTCTTTTCTATATAGTATTCCAGTGTGTAACTATATCACAGCTAATTTCATAGCTAATGGACATTTGGTAGTTTGCAGTTTGGGGCTATTGTGAAGAGTACGGTGTGAACATTTTTTTGTACATGTCCTTTGGTGAACATTAGGTAAGCATTTGTGTTGGGGCAATGCCTGCCAGTGGAACTGCTGGGTCATAGGGTATGCATGCTTCAGTTTTAGTAGACACCATCAAAGTTTCTCAGTTTTTATATTTGGAGGCTTTTAAAGCCAACATTGATTACTACCCCTCCTCAGGCTGCTTTTCTGAAGAACAGTGGTATGGCCTCTCTGGAATCTTCCAGATGACCACATCTGGCAAGAACCTTCTTTACAGAAAAAATGATGTGCGATTAAAGGGAATGCATATATCTCAAGTCCAATGCTTTCATTATGCACAAGGAGAAACAGAGGCTCAGAGACAAGAGCTGACTGGTCCAAGGTGATGTGGTTCTACCTGGCCTAGAAGCCAAGCTTCTGGACTCCGGATCTTCATAGTGCTTTTTTGAGTACCTGAAGAGAGATACTCATCACGAAGACGATGAGTCTTTGCAAAAGTTGACCAGTCTAGAGGCTGGTCGGACCCACCAGGATTGTAAGTGAAATATGAGGGTCTGGGGTGGGGGAAGTGGGGCTGGTGGCTGTCTTGTTCCCTATATTTTCCTTGAGTCTGGGCTAAAGCCAAGAAAAACACAAGCCTGGCTCCTCCTCCCACTAGGGGAAGTCAAAGTGAGGGGCTTTAAAATTAGAGTCTGGAAAATCTTCCACCTCACATCCTTCCCCCAATCCAGGGAGAGGAGGGGGTGGTCTGTTGGCAGTAGGGACAAGGGTTCCAGGGTCTGGAAACAAGATGGGCTCCCACTCAAGGGGCTCACAATCTTTGGTAAAACCAGACAAGGCCTTGGACGTAGAGAAAAACCCCATTTATTGCGTACTGAAATTCCATCCGCCAGGAACCTGGCGCGAGCCTTAAGCCAACCTCCAGCGGAAGAAGCTAATCCCGTGCCACTCCCAGCTCCCGCCTCGGTCCTTACCTAGTACCCCAGACCCAACCCTATTATGTAGCCCTCTGATTTATCCAGCCTGGCCTCCGCCTCGGCGTCCACGTTCGCCTTGCCTGAAAATCACATTCCATTGTCAAAGAAGCGGTTTAAGCCGCGGGTTCCCGAGGGGTTAAAAGAGATCTCACCACTCCGTCCCAACTTCTCTCATCTCACACCCCCTTCCCCAGGCCTGGAGGCCCTCGCCAGGTAAATGAGACCTAGGAGCGAGATAAAAGAGGGGTTGCTTTTCTTTGCAAACTCTTCTAGCTTCCCCCCCCAACCCCCACCTCGTCCCTCCCAACCAGCTGCCTTCCCGCCCCGGCTCCCGCTCCGGGCTGGGGCGCCAACTAAATCTGATCAAAATGCAATTGCCAAGTCGTTAAGGTATTTGAATTAAAAAAAAAAAAAAAAAAACTCCCGAGAAAGAAAGTATTTGATGGCTAATAATCTCATTTCAATATAATGGGACCTTCTTCTGCAGAGAGCAAGACAGGTTAAGAGATATAATTATGACTTTGCAAACTCTCTCCCAAGCGCGTGAGACGCGCTGACAGGTCTGCGCGCGGCTGCGCCTGGCTCCGCTCGCTCCAAGGGGAGACGCTTTGTCTGCAGGGCCCGTTAAAGAGACACGGTCCCTTTTCCCCCCTCGGCCTACACTGCAATTTAACTGTCAGCCACATTCTCGCCCCGGGATCGGTGTCTGAGTCCCACGCGAGGGTGGGGGTTGGGGTGGAAGACAGGGACGGGACTTGGAGGAGGGGGATAGGAGGACAGCGAGGGGCTGACTTGCCAAACACTGTCCAGGGAACCTGGAACTGGGCTTTCAAATCTGTTCCCTCGGGAACACTTTGAGGTCCTGTCTACATAGCAGGGTCCAGGAGGAGCAGTGATGGGGAGCGAGGGGTTGAGAGTGGTGGGGAACGACTCAGGCAGCGCAGATTTATCACTCGTCTCCAAAGTGGCGCTTTTTGAAGGACCCAAGAGGAAAGGATTCCTTTCTGCCATAATTGCTGGGTTTCAGCTGGCAAAAAGGGACGGATTTAGGAAGCTGGGAAGAGATGGTGGCGGTGGTGTTCATGTTTACTTTTTTTCTACTTTTAAAGAAAACTTCTTTTTAAAAGAACTACAATGGGGAAAAAAATCCCCATATGATGCCCCAGTAGGGAATCTTTGAGGAAAGTGCTTACATCTTGCCCCTTCACGAAAGTGCGATAAAGGAATCTCTAATGCGGTGTATACGTGTGTGCAGCGGGAGGAGTGGAGGTCAGCGAGCGGCCCGGCACACTGAACTGGTATTGATTGCAGCTCCGGTCGACAGAAAGCGTGAAAGTCAGGGCCTGGAGCTCCAGAGGTGTTGGAGCCCCGGCAGCAGAAGAGCTGCGCAGCGCCGCGGCGCAGAGGGACCCGGAAAGCGGACTGGGAAGTCTAGGCGAGTACGCACGTGTGTGAGCATCGCTCCAGGGAGAGCGCTCGGCTCCCAATCCTGCGAAATAATTGGGAGCTGGAAAGCTCAGGTAGGGACGCAGGGAGACTGCACTTAAGCCGTCAGACGTGCTTATCCGGCGAAAAGGAGCTGGGGATAAAGAGGGCAGGAAGCCCGCGGGGTCCGCGTCTTCGCCTGTCCCCGACTCTCTCGAAACCAACCGGAGCTTTCCGCCTGGCACATCCCACCACCTTCGGTGCGGCCCAGTGTTGCGATGCAGGAATTCGGAGGAAGCGAGTACGCCGCCGCTCCTCCCAACACTCTGGGCAACGAGGCTCTAGCACCCTCATCCCCAGTGGTGGCCTGGAGGACGCTGGCCACGTGGCCTAGAAGAGGGATGAGGCCATGGAAAATCCCGAGGCCTCTGCAACTGGCTAGGCGCCCCCTACCACCCCTCCCCCTGCCACACGGTGTAGCTACCCCTTCTCCAGTGGTGAGGCCCCCATGCCGAGGTCCCAGGATTTCTTCGCCCTGCGCCCGGGACTGTTCCTGACTCCTTCCCGCTTTGCGCACCCACGTGCAGCCACCGCAACTCTCTCGAGTCATTCGCGCAGCCGTACAAATGAGGGTGGCGCTGTCGCGTCCTGCGTGGACCGCGCGCCGAGCTGCGTTTCCTCAAAGTGAAGTTTGGACGCGAATGGGGTCAACTGCACCCTCCGGTCGGCTCCCTCTGCTGGTCCGGGACGCAGGCTTCTCTGCCGCGGAAGATCCAGGGAAAACTAGCTCCCGCAAGGGGAGCGGGGCTCGCCTGGTCTGCCAGGTGGACACCCCCACTCAACATAAGCTACCCCTTCACGCTCTGTGGGCCCACGGTGGCCACACCGTGCCAGGTCAGGTCAGGCCTTCCTCAGTGGCTCCCGTTGTTGCCCCGGCCGCTTCCTGCAGGGTGAGCAGGGGTCGTATCTAGAAGCAGGCCCCCACACCCGATCCACTAGGGAATAGTTCACTAAGGCAGATTTCTGTCGTTCCCAACGCATTTTTTTTTTCTTGCTGTTGAGAGATCCCAGCGCGTGGTCGCTGCAGGGAAGCGTTGCTCGCAGGAGCCCGGCAACTGCGAGGGCGCAGGAGGGCTGGGGATCCCAGGGTGGCGGTTCGGGATGGGGCCGAGAGCGCTGTGGGGAGGGAGCAGAGAAGGGCGCCGGGGACCGCTGGCCGGGGTCCCGGCCCGGTGG
>NW_012111475.1:1343009-1387891 GCF_000951035.1 Colobus angolensis palliatus
GGGTTACCGCGGCCCGACCCTGCCACCCGCAGCTCCCGCGCGGGGGCTGGGGCGGTCTCCGGCCGTACCCCGCTGTTTGCATTTCTCTGGCAGGCGGCGGAGCTTGGGTTGAAAGGAATTGCCTTCATTTGGAACGTTGTTTATTTTTCTTAACTAGCCACCGCCGACGGACGACCCCGCGAGCACGGCGGCCAGACCTGGCCGAGCCAGCGCTAGGAAGGGGTCAGGACTGGGGGCGGCCGGGCGAGGTGGTGCTGCGAGTGCCTGCATTGGGAATGTGCCCAGGTCCCCCCGCGGCCGGGATGGGGGAAGGGTCGTGGGGGCCCGAGGACTTTCTACCACGAAGGAAAACAGACTTTCTCCTGCCAGAATTATCATACCTTATCTTTGACCTTGCCTGAGCCGGGGCAGCGAAGTGGTTAAGCTCTTTGGGTTTGGTGTTTGGTCGCCTTTGGGTTTCAGTTTCTCCTCCTCGGTTTTTAGCTCCACTACCTTGGTCAAGTCACCTTTGTGACTCAGTTTCCTCGACTCTCAAATGGGTATAGTATGGTGCTTTGCTCCTTGGGTTGCTGTCAGGATTAGATGAGACAATGCACCCTAGCGCAGGAGATGGAACTTGCAAGAGCTTAGGAGACGTCAACTCATTTTGTGGGGGCTTTGGCGCAGGGTAGGTGGGGTGGGGGGTAGCCAGCAAGCGTGGGGACCACAGAGGAGGGGCTTGAGCTGGAAACCTATGACTCCCAAGCTCTGGGGAAGGTGCAGGCTGGGAGAGTTCTGAGCGTTTTGACATGAAATGAATAAAATGCAAATGATATTCAAAGCAAGATGCTAATGAGGATCTATTCTTTGAGCGTCCACAACCCTGGCAGTGCCCATAATAGTGGCAGGGCTGGTGTGAACTCGAGGATGGGCAGGGACCTGCAGTGTCTCGAGAGTGTGTGTGTGTGTGTGTGCGTGTCAGCGCGCGCCTCCTCCGGAATGTGCGTAGCCGGCTCCGGGTGTGCTCGCGCCGACATGAAAATGAGGTCAGGGAAGGTCGTTCCACTCTGCAGCATAAATCAAGGAGGAAAGGAGAATGGATGTGAGAGACAGTCCCCGGAGACCGCCCCGAGAGAGGCAGAGCGAGGGAAGAAGGAGAAGAGAAAAGTTCTGCGTAGAATAGGCGAGAAGCGGGCCCAGGCGCTCTCCCTCCCAAGCGCTTCCCGCCCCATGGCTGAGCCACAGCAACACCGCGTCCTTAAGCCCCATCCTCCTTCCCGATCTCCTAAACCTTTAACACTATTTTCTTTCTTTGCCCCCAAACTTAAATATTCCTCCTCTAAGCGCTCTTTGTGTGAACAGTGAAGCTCCTGCCCCCAGCCTCCCCGGGAACGTGTAAGTGCCCACACGCACACGCCAGTCGCACGCATAATCGCACACTTGTTACACGCGTGCTCGAGCCAGGGCTCGCGGGGGCGTCCTGTGGGGATCAGAATAAAATGTTCCAGAGAGGGCTGCTTTCCGCTGTCCCCCTGCCCGGTTACTGCGGCCCCGCCGCGTGCTTTCTCCACGCAGTCCGCATCTGTGGCCTCCCCAACACTCTGCTACCGTCGTCCCCAGGGCCCTTCCTGCTCTTCGCCCTCCGCCGGCCGCCCAGGGAACGCGCAGCTCCAAGACAGTACTTCCCTGTGCGCTGTCCTGAGACTCGGCTGGGGATATGGGAAGCTCAGGCTGCACTAGGCCGGAACACAGGCACAAGTCCGGGGCGATCGCGCTCTGGGGAAGCAGGGCCAGCGTCCCAGAGTCCAGGGTGAGAGAGGGAGAGGGATGTCACTCTATCTCCCCAGCATCTTCAAGACACCAGGATACTAGGACCAGAGGGAAGGATGCGGGGAGCAGGGCTGGGGAAGAGGGAGCAGTGCACAGAGGAGGCTGTCCCATCTGTGTGTGGAGGGGGGGAGAGGGGGAGGGGAGGGGAGGGTCCTGCTGCCACTCCTACAACTGGGGGAAAGCAATGAAGAGATGAGCTGCGCCTACAGTCCGTGCTCTGGGCCCAGATCAGACTTACCTGCTGCCTTATTCTCTTCACCACAATGAATAACAGCAACAAGATGATGCCGAATGCCACACAGTAGGCACAAAATAAGCGCACAATACATATTGAATTAAATTTACCAACAGCTGTCACTATCACGATCCTTCCAGAGCCTCCACAGTTTGTAGATTAATATAGTTATTCACTCATTCCACAAATATTTAGCAAGTGCCTATTAAATGACTGAGCAACAGGAAGACAAGATCCCATCCCTAAGGACGCTTATACATTCCTGGGTCAGAAACACAGGAAACAGATAAACAAAGTCAGGCAACATGGTGTCAGGCAGGGCAGCCCTTTGTGCTGTGAAGGAAAGATGAAGTGGGTCAGAGAGGAACTTGGGGAGAGACAGAGACCCAGAAGAGAATGAGTCATGCAGACTTCTGAAAGGGCAGGCTCCCCGCGGAGGGAACTGCAAATGCAGTGGCCCTAGATATGGAAAGTGCCTGGAATGGAGCTCAAAAAGGAGGAGAGAGGGTGGAGGTGAAAGGGAGGGTCAATGGAAAGTCAGGAAGGTCAGAGTTTGTAGTGTTTTGTAGGCCATGATGGGGGAGAGAGTGTCTTGGATTATATACTAGGTGTGATGGGAAGTCAATGGATTTTTTTGTTTGTTTGTTTTAGATGGAGTCTAACTCTGTCACCCAGGCTGGAGTGCAGTGGTGCAATCTCGGCTCACTACAGCCTCCACCTCCTGAGTTCAAGCGATTATCCTGCCTCAGCCTCCTGAGTAGTTGGGATTACAGGCACCTGCCACCACACCTGGTATTTTTTTTTTTTTTTTTAATTTTAGTAAAGACGGGTTTCACCATCTTGACCAAGCTGGTCTCAAACTCCTGACCTCAAGTGATTCTCCCGTCTCAGCCTACCAAAGTGCTGGTATTACAGGCATAAGCCACTGTGCCGGGCTGGAATATATACATATATATATTTTTAAAGAGAATGATTTGGGACAGGTGTGGTAGTTCATGCCTGTGAACCCAGCACTTTGGGAGGCTGAGGTGGGAGGATCAGCAGCCTGGGCAATCTAAGGAAATGTCATCTTTGCAACAGCTAAAAAGTTAGCAGGCATTGTGGTGCGCACCTGTAGTCCTAGCTACACTGAGGAGGCTCAGGTGGGAGGATCGCTTGAGCCCAGGAGGTCAAGGCTGCAGTGAGCTGTGATCGTACCACTGCATTCAGCCTGGGCAATGGTGAAAGTCTGTCAAAAAAAAATGCAATTTATGTTTTAAAAATGATAAACAAAGACTAGAGAATTTAATTTATCCACGGGTTTCAGGTTTGAGTATATATATATATTTTTATTTTTGAGACGGAGTCTTGCTCTGTCGCCCAGGCTGGAGTGCAGTGGCACAATCTCGGCTTCCTGCAACTTCCACCTCCTAGCTTCAAGCGTGTCTCCTGCCTCAGCCTCTTGAGTAGCTGGGACTACAGGCACCCACCACCACGCTCGACTAATTTTTGCATTTTTAGTAGAGACAGGGTTTCACCATGTTGTCCAGGCTGGTTTTTAACTCCTGACCTCAGGTGATCCGCCCGCTTCGGCCTCCCAAAGTGCTGGCATTACAGGCGTGAGCCACCGCGCCTGGCCCAGGTTTGAGTGTTTCTTAATCAATGATCTCCAAATGTTTCCCAGTCCAATGCGTTAAATATGAACGCTTAGGCAAGATTGCTCTGGAAGGCCTGGGAAATACTTGACCGGTTTATGCCCCTCCCACCCCTACTTTTGAGGAAGGTGCCCGGAATGGGATATGGATAGGGTCCCGGAATTGGCCACCTCCGGATTCGGGAATCTGAGCAAGGACTCCGGGACCCCCAGCCTGAGGACCTCCGGCGTTTCCACTCCCTGGCTTCCGGCCCCACCTGTTGCCTTTGCTATGCCTACCCTGGTTCTTTTTCGGGCTGCAGAGACAGCATGGGCAACTCCAGAGCAAGAAGGTAAGATCCGGTGTCTCTCCGACGCTCCAATTCCGCTGTTCCTCAGGATGAGGAATTCTCTTCTTTCACGCAGTGAGTCTTGCTGTGGGCAAAGCAGGCGCCGTGATCCCACACCGCCCCCTGGTGGCTATGAAGGATACTGCATCCGGGGTTGATACAAGATGTAGAACTGTTTCAGAACCGAAAGGGGGCGCAGGAAAAGGCTTACGGATCGCCTGGCAGGTGCCAGGTGTTTTGCACGGCGTCTCGCTTACTTTATCAGTAGAGTAACTCCAGAAGAGAGAACTGTCATTTCCCATACTATCCAGATAAGGAAACTGGGGCCAAGAGAGGCAATGCAGTTCGCTGAAGAACATACAGCTAGTAAAATTGCAGTCATTCCCTCACATTCACACCATTTCTTGGTGCACAGAGTGTGAGAAGAGTAAAATATTGGCCTCCATCCTAGGCCAGGAGCGCTTTCTCTCCTTGGCCCTGAAGAATCATCTAGAAAATACCTTTAGCTGATGCAGTGAGCTCCCAAATTAGTCTCTGGGAATGTTCCAAGGTTCTTTTTCATTCTCCCTTTGAGCTCATTTCAGATGGATTCATGGACCTGCAGGTTGAGACCGGTTCAGGGACAGCTGGGCAACTCTATCATGCATGTTGCATGGACAGGGAGTTAGGGGTCTCTGTCCTTTCTCTGCGATTCAGGCTCCATGAGCAATCTCATCTGTGAAGGTGAAGAACAAGGTACTTTGTTCTGATGGGGCACTCCTGCGACCTCAGATACTCAGACAACAGGAAAGTAAAACATAGAGTGGGTTGCCACACTGAGTCGACCTCAGTTCTTACCTATCTTTAATCCCAAGGTCAGGCGACCTCTGCTTGGCATAGGGCTGTTTCTTTTGTATTTCATTTTAATTAATTAATTAATTTAGAGGAGTGCAGTGACACAATCATGGCTCATTGAAGCCTCAAACTCCTGGGCTCAAGTGATGGTCCCACCTCATCCTTCTAAGCAGGGCTACATGTGTGCACCACCACACCCAGCTAATATTCAAAATCTTTGTAGAGATGGAATTTCACTGTGTTGCTTGGGCTGGTCTCAAATCCTAATTCCTGACCTCAAGTAATTCTCCAGTCTCAGCCTCCCGAAGTGCTAGGATTAGAGGCATGAGCCACTGAGCCCAGCCGGGCTCCCTCTTTATCAGTCATTGGAAATGCTCAAGCTGATTTTGCACCTGCAGTGGTCAGACTGGGGAAAGGCCTCTGGGCAGAGCCCCTCCCCTTCTCCTGCCTGAGATTTCACCCGCGCCAGTGCAGAGGTAAGAACCATTCTCCATCCTCTGCTGCTCCCTAGTGGGCTGGGATGCAGCTGTCGCTGGGCTCCTTCCCGCTAAGCTTCTGTCACTTTCTGCCTTTGCTCCTTCCTTCTGCAGAGGGAGGCTCCTTCTAGAGACAAACAGGTGTCCTGGAAGAGAGATGTGAAACTTCTGAAAAGATTTGGCTGCAGAACATCCTGGAGTTGTGTCCACATAACCCCAGGGTCATTGCCCCCACCAAACCCTGAGTGCCTGTGAGGAGCTAGAGGAGCCCCCATTTAGCACGATGGGCTCACATTTTAAAAGTGAAAAAGACGGACGCAAAATGACTTCGACGATCATTTTTTAAGCTGTTAACTTTTAAATAATTATAGATTCATAGCGTCCCAATCCATTTTGTGTTGCTGTAAAGGAATACCTGAGACTGGATACTTTATAAAGAAAAAAGGTTTATTTGGCTCACAATTCTGCTGGCTGGAAGATTGGACATCTGGTGAAAGCCTTAGGCTGCTTCCATTCACGGCAGAAGGCAAAGGGGAGACAGTGTTTCCAGAGATCACATGGTGAGAGGGGAAGCAAGACAAGGGGGAGGTTCTGGACTCTTTTTAACAATCGGCGCTCTCAGGGACTAATAGAGTAAATACTCGCTCCTCCAAGGGCATTCGTGTATTCATGAAGACTCCGTGAACCAATGGACCCCCGTGACCCAGATGCCTTCCAGTAGGTTCCAACTCCCAACATGATCACACTGGGGATTAAATTTCAACATGGGATTTGAAGGAAACAAACATTGAAACTATAGCACATAGGAAGTTCAAGGGTAGTACAGAGAGGTCCCAGGTACCTTTCACCCATGTGTGGACTCCTGTAACGCCCACAGTAATCAAGACACAGAACCATTCCATCACCCCAAAGTCTCTTCCCTGCCATCCCTTGGTGGTCATGCCCAGTCCTCCCTCTCTCAACATTCTTAGCCCCAGGACACCATTAATGTGTTTCCCATCTCTGTGATTTTGTCATTTTGAGAATGTGATATAGATGAAATCTCACTGTACGTGATTTTTTTTTTTTTTTTTTTTTGGAGATGGAGTTTTGCTCTTGTCACCCAGGCTGGAGTGCAATGGCTTGATCTTGGCTCACTGCCACCTCTGCCTCCTGGGTTCAAGAGATTCTCCTGTCTCAGCCTCCCGAGTAACTGGGATTACAGGCACACACCACCAAGCCCAGCTAATTTTTGTATGTTTAGTAGAAATGGGGTTCACCATGTTGGCCATGCTGGTCTCAATCTCTTGACCTCGTGATCCGCTCCCCTCGGTCTCCCAAAGTGCTGGGATTACAGGCGTGAGCCATCGCGCTGGGCCTCGTATGTCATCTTTTGAGACTTTTTCATGCAGCACGAATTCCTTAAGATCCATTCAGGTTATTGCATATATCAACAGTTCATTCCTTTTTATTGCCGTGCAGTGGTCTATGGATGTACTGCAGTTTAACTGTTTATCTGTTGAGAGACATCTGGGTTGTTTCCAGATTTTGGCTGTTATAAATAAAGCTGCTATGAACACTCATTTACAGGTTTTTACGTGTACATAAGTTTTTATTTCTCTGGGATAAACGCCCAGCAGAGCAATTGCTGTTTCTTATGGTAAATGTAAGTTTAGTTTGTTTTTTTTAAAGTAACTGCCAAACTCACTGATGTAAAGAAAAGGAAACTCTTGTACACTGTTGGTGGGAATGTAAATTGGTATAGCCATTAAGGAAAGCAGTATGGAGGTGCCTCAAAGAGTTAAAGATAGAATTACCGTGTGATCCAGCAGTATCTCTTTGTGGTATACACCCACAGGAAATGAAATCAGTGTGTTGAGGAGGTATCTACATCTCGATGTTCATTACAACACTGTCATAGCCAAGATATGGAATCAACCTAAGTATCCACCGACAGATGACTGGATAAAGAAAATGTACATATACACAATGGAATCATAGTTACCCTTTAAAAAGAAGGAAATCCTGTTATTTGCAACAACATGAATAAACCTGGAGGACGTTATTTTAAATGAAGTAAGCCAGGCACAGAAAGACAAATACTGCATCATCTCACTTATATGTCAAATGTAAAAAAGCCAAATTCATAGAAGCAGAAGAGAATGGTGGTTATCATTGGTGGGGAGTGGGGAGAAATGGGAAGATGTTGGTCAAAGGATACAAAGTTTGTTAGGTAGGATGAATAAATTCCAGAAATCTAACGTACAGAAGGGGAACTATAGTTAAAAATACTCTATTTTATACTTGAAATTTGCCAAGAGAGTAGCTTTTAAGCGTTCTCATCACACACATATGAAAATGGTAACTATGTAAGGTAATGAAAATGTTCATTAAGTAGATCGTAGTAATCAGTTTTACTATGTATATCAAACTAACATGTTATACACCTTTTTATTAAAAAAATTTTATTAATAAAAAGAATTTTTATTAAAAATATATTTTTTTTTTTTTTGAGACAAAGTCTCACTCTGTCTCCCAGGCTGGAGTGCAGTGGTGCAATCTCGGCTCACTGCAAGCTCCGCCTCCCGGGTTTAAGCCATTCTCCTGCCTCAGCCTCCCCAGTAGCTGGGACTACAGGCGCCCGCCACCTCGCCCGGCTAGTTTTTTGTATTTTTAGTAGAGGCGGGGTTTCACCGTGTTAGCCAGGATGGTCTCGATCTCCTGACCTCGTGATCCGCCCGTCTCGGCCTCCCAAAGTGCTGGGATTACAGGCTTGAGCCACCGCGCCCGGCCTAAAAAATAAATTCTTAAGCTATTTTCCAGAGTGGTTTACTATGTACTCTCACATAGTGTGTGAGTGATCCAGTTGCTCTTCATCGCCACCAGCATTTGGTCTCATCACTATTTTTTATTTTAGCTATTCTGACAGATATGTACTGATATCTCATCATGGTCCTATTTTGCATTTCCCTAATGGCTAGTAGTATGGAATATCTCTCCATGTACTTATTTGCCATTGGTGAAATGTCTTTTCATGTCTTTTGCCTATTTTCTAACTGGATTTTTTTTTTTTTTCATTGTTGGGTTTTGAGAGTCCTTTATATGTAGGAAAGATGGGTCCTTTGTAAGATGTGCATTGTGCAAATATTTTCTCCCAGTCTATAGCTCCTCCTTTCATCCTCTTAATAGGGACTTTTGCAGAGTAAAAGTTTTAAATTTTGATTAAGTCCAATTTATTGATTTTTTTCCTTTGATGGATCTGCCTTTGGTGTTGTGTCTAAGAGCTTGTCACTAAGCACCAGGACCCAAAGATTTTCTCCTATGTTACCTTCTAACCTTTAATAGTTTTATGTTTTACATTTAAATCTATATTCCATTTTGAGTTAATTTTATATAAGGTGTGAGGTTTAAATCATATATTTTTTTTCTTATGGATATCCAATTGCTCCAACATTGTTGAAAAGGTTATCCTTCCTCCATTGAATTGCTTTTGCATGTTTGCCAAAAATGAGTTGGCCACACTTGTGTGGGTCTATTTCTGAGTTCTCTACTCTGTTCCATTTCCCTCCATCAATACCACCCAGCTTTGATTCCTGCTGCTATGTGTTATAGGTCTTGAAACTGGGTAGATTGATACCTCTCACTCTAATTCTCCTTCTTCAGAATTGTTTTATCTTTTATTTGATCTTTTTCCTTTGCCTTTCCATGTAAGTTAAAGAATAATCTTGTCTATGTCTGCAAACTAATCTTGCAGGGATTTGATAGGAATTTCATCAAACCTGGCCAGGCACAGTGGCTCACGCCTGTAATCCCAGCACTTTGGGAGCTGAGGCGGGTGGATCACTTGAGGTCAGGAGTTCAAGACCAGCCTGACCAATGAGATGAAACCATGTCTCTACTAAAAATACAAAAAGATTACTCGGGCATGGTGGTGCATGCCTGTAGTCCCAGCTACTCAGAAGGCTGAGGCAGGAGAATCACTTGAATCCGGGAGGTGGAGGATGCAATGAGTCACGATCATGCCACTGCACTCCAGCCTGGGCCACAGAGTGAGACTCCATCTCAAAAAAAAAAAAAAAAAAAAAAAAAAGGAAATTGCATCAAACCTGTGTATCAATTTGGGGAGAACTGACATCTTTACTATGTTGTCTTCCAATCCATGAGCGCTCCATTTATTTAAATCTTCTTTCTTTCATTAGCATTCTGTAATTTTCACATGCTATATATGTTTTGTTAGATTTATACCTAAGTAGTTCATCTTTTGTGAGTGATTGTAAATAGGATTGTATTTTAAATTTTGGTTTCAAGTGCTTATTGCTAGTATGTAAAAATATAATTGATTTTTGTATGCTCATCTTACAGTCTATGGCCTTGCTGAACGTACTTATTAGTTTTAGAAGGTCTTGTTTTGTAGGTTCCTTGAGATTTTTTACATCAAACATCATGTCGCCTGCAAATAGGGACATTTAATTTCTTCTTTTCTGATGTGCATGCCTTTTATTTCCTTTTCTTGCTTAATTGCACTGGCTAGAACTTCCAGTGTTATGGTTGAATAATAGTGATAAGAATGACCAACGTTGGCCAGGTGTGGTGGGTCATGCTTGTAATCCCAGCACTGTGGGAGGCTGAGGTGGGCAGATCACTTGAGGCCAAGAGTTCAAGACCAGTCTGGCCAACATGGTGAAACCCCGTCTGTACTAAAAATACAAAAATTAGCTGGGTGTGGTGGCAGGTGCCCATAATCCCAGCTACTTGGGAGGCTGAGGCAGGAGAATTGCTTGAACCCAGGACGCAGAGGTTGCAGTGAGCTGAGACGGCACCACCGCACTCCAGTCTGGGCAACAGAGTGAGACTCCATCTAAAAAGAAAGAATGGTCAGCCTTGCCTTGTTCCTGATCTTAGTGAGAAACATTCAGTTTTTCACTAAATATGTTAGTTGTAGGATTTTTTTTATGGATGTTTTATGTCAAGTTGAGGAAATTCCCCTTTATTTCTAGTTTTCTGAGGGTATCATAAATGGGTATTGAATTTGTCAAATGCTTTTTTCTGTACCAATTGATATGATCATGAGATTTTTCTTCTTTAGTCTGTTAATATGGTGGATTACACTGGTAGCTTTTCAAATATTGAATCAGCTTTGAATCCAGAATTAACTGTACTTGGTCATAGTATATAACTATTTATATGTATTGTCGAATTATTTTTGTTAACATTCAATTAAGAGTGCTTGCATCCATATTTAGGAATATCAGTCTGTAGTTTTCTTTTGTTATACTGTCTTTGGTCTTGGTATCAAGGCACTGCTGACTTTATTCTTCTATTTTCTGGAAAAGACTGTGTAGAATTGGTGTTTTTTTTATTTATTTATTTATTTATTTATTTATTTATTTATTTATTTATTTATTTTTTGCTTTGAGACAGGGTCTCGCTCTGTCACCCAGGCTGGAGTGCAATGGAGCAATCATGGCTAACTGCAGACTTGACTTCCCAGGCTCAAGCGATCTTCCTACGTCAGCTTTCTGAGTACTGGGACTACAGGCATGCACCACCATGCTTGGCTAATTTTTGTAATTTTTGTAGAAACAGGATTTTGCTATGTTGCCCAGGCTGGTCTCAAACTCCTGGTCTCAAGGGATCCTCCTGCCTTGGCCTCCCAAGGTGTTGGTATTACAGGCACGAGCCACTGCACCTGGCCTGTTTTTAATTCTTTTTTAAAAGTTTGGTACAATTTTCCAGTAAAACCACCTGGGCCTGGAGATTTCTTTTTAATTACATATTTAATTTTCAAGTAGTTATAGGAGTATTCAAAGTATCTATTTCATATTGGGTGAGTTGTAGTTGATTATGCTTTTTGAGGGATTAGTGTATTTTCTCTAAATTTTCAAATTTAGGGTTAGGTTGTTCATAGTATTCCCTTATTATCTTTTTGATGTCTGTAGGGACTGTCATGATATCCCTGCCTTTGTTCCTGATATTAGGAAGTTGTATATTTTCTCTTTTTTTCTGTGAGAGGCTTGTCAATTTTATCGTCTTTTTAAAGAACCAGCTTCTCATTTCATTTATTTTCTGTATTGTTTTTCCTACTTTCAATTTCATTGATTTCTGTTTTTATCTTTATTATTTTCTTCTTTCTGCTTGCTCTGGGTTTATTTTGCTTTTCTTTTTCTATGTTTGACTTAGACTGGGGTACAAGCCTATATTATTGACTTGAAAGTTTTATTTTTGGCAAATGAAAGCGGTGGCTCATGCTTGTAATCCCAGCACTTTGGGAGGCCGAGGTGGGTGGATCACGAGGTCAGGAGATAGAGACCATCCTGGCTAACATGGAGAAACCCCGTCTCTACTAAAAATACAAAAAAATTAGCCAGGCGTGGTGGCAGGCGCCTATAGTCCCAGCTACTAGGGAGGCTGAGGCAGGAGAATGGCGTGAACCCGGGAGGCGGAGCTTGCAGTGAGCCGAGAACGCACCACTGCACTCTAGCCTGGGCGACTGAGTGAGACGCCGTCAAAAAAAAAAAAAAAAAAAGAAAAGAAAATTAAAGTATCTTGGTGCTATAAATTTCCCACACATTTTGACATGTTATGTTTTAATTTTCATTTGCTTCAGAGTATTTTTAAATTTCCCTTGGAACTTTCTCTTTCACCCATGGCTTATTTAAAGTGTGTAGTTTAGTTTCCAAGTATTTGAAGATTTTATGGTCACATTTATGTTATTGGTTTTTAATTTAATTCCACTGTGGTCTGAAAACATACATTATATGATTGCAATTTTTAAAAATTTGTTAGAGTTTTACTTTATGGCCCAGGGTATGGTCAATCTTGGTATATGTTCTGCAAATGCTTGAAAAGTTGTGTATTCTGCTGTTATTGGGTGGAGTGTTCTATAAAGATTAGTTGATGTTGTTCTTGAATTCTTCTATAGCCTCGATCGTTTTCTGTCTAGTTGTTCTATCAATTTTTGACAGAGAATATTGAGGTTTCCAACTGTAATTACTGATTTATTGTTTTCTGTTGTCAGTTCTATCAATTTTTGCTTCATGTATTTTTCAGTTCTGTGTTTTTGGTGCATACACATTATGAATTGCTATGTCTTCTTGGTAGACTGACCCTTTTATTATTATGTAAATGTGTTAGTCCATTCTTGCACTGCTATAAAGAAATACCTGAGACCAGGCAATTTATAAAGAAAAAAGATTTAATTGGCTCACAGTTCTGCAGGCTGTACAGGAAGCATGGCAGCATCTGCTTCTGGGGAGGCTTTGGGGAGGTTTGACTCATTACAGAAGGCAAAGCAGGAGCAGGCCTCTTACATGGCAGGAGCAGGACCAAAGGAGAGCAAAGTGGGAGGTGCTTCCCACTTTTAAACAACCAGGTCTTGTGAGAACTCTATCATGAGAACACCACCAAGATAGTGGTGCTAAACCACTCATGAGAACTCCTCCCCCATGATCCAGTCACCTCCCACCAGGCCCCATCTTCAACACTAAGGATTGCAATTTGATTTAAGATTAGGTGGGGACACAGATTCAAACTATATCATTCCACCCCTGGCCCTTCCAAATTTCATGTCCTTCTCACATTGCAAAATACAATCATCCCTCTCAACAGTCCCGCAAAGTCTTAACTCATTCCAGCATTAACTCAAAAGTACAAAGTCCAAAGTCTCATCTGAGACAAGGCAAGTCCCTTTCATTTGTAAGCCTGTAAAATAAAAAACATGTTAGTTACTCCCAAGATATAATGGAATATAGGCATTGGGTAATCATTGCCATCCCTCCCCCAAAAAAAGAAAGAAATTGGCCAAAAGAAAGGGGCTACAGTTTCCATAGAAGTCTGAAACCCAGTAGAGTAGTCATTAAATCTTAAAGCTCCAAAATAATCTCATTTGACTCCATGTCTCACATCCAGGCCACAATGATGAAAAGGGTGGGATCCAAAGGCCTTGGGCAACTCTACCTCTGTGGTTCTGCAGGGTTCAGGCTCCCAAGGGCCAACACTGAGTGCCTGTGGCTTTTCCAGGTGCAAGGTGTAAGCTGTCGGTGAATCTACCATTCTGGGGGGTCTGGAGAATGGTGGCCCTCTTCTCACAGCTCCATAAGGCAGTGTCCTAGTGGGGACTCTGTGTAGGGGTTCCAACCCCATATTTGCCCTCCACACTGACCTGAAAGAGTTCTCCATGAGGGCTCCACTCCTGCATCAGGCTTTGTGCCTGAACATCCAGGCTTTTCTACACATCCTTTGAAATCTAGGCAGAGGCTCCCAAGCCTAAACTCTTGCACCATGTGCACCCACAGGATTAACACCAAGTGGAAGCCACCAAGACTTATGGCTTGCACCCTCTGAAGCAGCAGCCCAAGCTTTACAAGGGCTCCTTTGAGCCAAGGCTGGAGCTGGAGTGGCCAGGTTGCAGGGAGTAGTGTCTTGAGGCTGTGCAGGGCAGCAGGGTCCTGGGTCTGGCCCATGAAACCATTCTGTCTTTCTAGGCCTCTGGGCCTGTGATGGGAGGGACTGTGGTGAAGGTCTCTGAAATGCCTTCAAGGTCTTTTCCCCACTGTCTTGGCTATTAGCAATTGGCTCTTATTTACTTATGCAAATTTCTGCATCCTGTTTGAATTTCTTCCCTGAAAATGAGCTTTCCTTTTCTACCACATGGCTGGGCCGCAGATTTTTCAAACTTTTACACTCCACTTTCCCTTTAAATATAAGTTCCAGTTTTATGTCATTTCTTTGCTCACGTATATGAGCACAGGTTGTTAGAAGCAGCCAGGCCACTTGTTGAACACTTTGCTGCTTAGAAATTTCTCTTGCCTGATACCCTAAATTGTCACTCTCAAGTTCAAAGTTCCACAGATTCCTATGGCAGGGGCATAGTACCTCCAACCTCTTTGGTGATGCATAAGAAATGTGACCTTTGCTCCAATGCCCAATAAGTTTTTTTTAAAAAGTGGGTCTGCTGATAACAAATTAGTTTTTTTCTTCATCTGAAGATGTCTTTATTTTCCCCTCATTCCTGGAGGAATTTTTAAAACTAAATTTTGGGTTGATAGTTCTTTTCTTTTAGCACTTGAAAAGTGTTGTGTTTTTGATATAGCTTAAGATGGATTTTTGTTTGTTTGTTTTATCCTGTTTGGGATTCATACACCTTCTAGAATCTGAAGGTTTGTGTCTTTCACCCAATGTTTCTCTGAATACTTTTTCAGCTCCACCCTCTTCTCCCTCTCCTGTGTCTCTAGTGACATAAATATTGGATTTTTTGTTATAGTCCCATATGGTTCTGTTCATGATTTTTTTTCCATTTATTTTCTCTCTGTGGTTCAGGTTAGGTAACTTCTATTGTACCACATTCAAGTTTACTGATTCTTTTCTCTGTTTTCTCCATTCTGCTGATAAACCCATCCATTGAATTCATCTCAACTATTGTACACTTTAGAGTTTCCATTTTGTTCTGTTTTGTATCTTTTATTTCTTTTCTGAGAACTTCTCTGTTTTTTTGGTTGAGACTTTCTATTTTTTAAATTTGTTTCTAATGTGTTTCTAATTATTTGTTGAAGTGTTATAATATGTATGCATCCCAGTATTGGTGTCTGTTGAGTATCTTTCCTCATTCATTTTGAGATCTTTCTGGGTTTTGGTATGATGAGTAATTTTCTTATTGAAGCCTGGACATTTCAGTATTGTGTTATAACTGTGAATCTTATATAAATCATGTGTGGTAGCAAGCCTTCTCTGGCACAGATCTTGTGGGTAAAAGTGGGATGCCACCTTGTTACAGCCAGGCAGGGGTCCAGGTTGTCCTCCTGGTCTCTGTTGAGGCCTATGGGGGTGGGCAAGGGTGGGGATTGCTGAGAAGGTGCTCCTTGTAACTGCTGAATGGAAGTGGAGGTCAGGCCTTCACTGATTCCACCCTGGCTGGAAGGGGAGGGGGTGCTTCTACTGCAACTGCTGGGTGGGGTGGCCTTGTTAAAACTGAAGAGTGATGAAAGTTCTGATGCTCTACCCGTCCTCCTTTGACACCACCCCAGTGGGGATGGCGAGGGGGCACCCTATGACTGCTGGTGGGGGTGGAGTCCAGGCTCCCTGTGTGGTCTCTGTTGACCCTGGGTGGATGAAAGTCCTGGCCTCTCACTTAGCTTTCTCTGGCTCCACCCCAGCGTGGGAGTGGAAATGCCTTATTACAGCCTGGTGGGTAGAAGTCTGGGCTCTCTGCTCAGCCTTTGCTGGTGTAGGTGAGGTGAGGCTGCAGCTTTTTCTGTTGTGTTGGCTAGAGTAGAGCAATTGTGTCTAAAAGTTTTCTGTCTTGCCCTGCCTGCTTCTTTCCTGGTCCTTTGGCTAGAGAAAGCAGGCATTTCTTAGGGCTTTTTTTTTTTTTGGTGTCGGTTGGTGTTTCTGGGTTGCAGTTTTTCCAGTGTCCAGTCTGGGATATACAAGGTAAAAAGAAAACCCAGGGAATTCACTGCAGTGTTGTTCCTTGTTGGTCCTCTTTCTTCTCTCCGCCTTTTAGAGTTGCCTCATGTTTAATATATATATAGTACATAGTAAGAAGAATAGGAAAAAGGACATCTACTCCATCATCCCAGAAGTGGAAGCCCTCCTACAATTATTTCTTTCTAATTTAATTTTGAATAACTTTACTATTTTCAAAATAAAAAGATATCCAAAAAGTGAAAACGTCTATCCCATTTTTCCCCATCTACATTCTGCTTATCCCAGCAACCATTGTTACTAGTTTATTGTTTTCTCCAGAATTAAAAAAAATGCATATCAGTGTTAATCAACAATTTTCATATTTCTTAAAGCACAAAAGTTAGCCTATTATAGACAGAAATTTGTATCTTACAAAATACAAGATGTCTTGCTGATCGGCCCATATTGGTACATAGGGAGCTTCTTCATCCTGTGAAAATGCAGAGTATCCCGTTGAATGGATGTTCAACAGCTTGGACATTTACGTTGTTTTCATTCTTATGAAATTACAAACAATGCTGTAACAAACAGCAATCTACAGATGTCATTGCACATGTGTGTTTGTATCTGTAAGATAAATTCCTAGAAGTGGAATTCCCGAACACTGAAGACACATTCGTGCTCTGAGACAGTTGCACAAGAGGCTGAAAAGTGAACCTTATTAAGGCTGTGTCTATAGCATGGCAAAGCTGATAGTTAATCTGGAAAAACTAGTCCCCTCTACTGGACACATGGCCTCATGAACCTCTTCTGGACAAGAAGGTATAAAAAAGGACACAGGGGCAGGTGTTGGAAAGGAAAGGACATATTATCCCCCAAATCTGTTTCTATGTTGTTACCCCATGGCCAGACCACAGATTTAGATGACTCTAGAGTGGTCAGAATAAGCTGTTCACCATGACGGCCTCTCTTAGCCTCACCTGGAATGGTCTCTGAAAGCAGCATGGAGGATGATTAAGAGCACAGAACATGGATGTGAACAGGGAGCCCCTCTCCTCTCAGGCCTCAATTTCTTCATCTGTTGAATGAAAGCATGGGGACAAACTTCTGTTGAAAGAGGAACCTTACCCTTCTTCATCAAGAACAGCATCACTTCAACAGGCACATCTACAAGGCATGTATGAGATTCCCCTTGAAGGAGCTTTCCACTGCTGAAGAGCAAAAAGGAAGCGGAAGAGGAAAGAAGAAATAAAGACGGGAAGAACAGAAGTAAGGAAAGCACTGGCTTGAACAACCTCTGGATCCAGATCAGATCCCACAAGTGGAGTGGACAGAGATGGTTACAGTTGTATAACGATCAACACAATCCAGACACAGAACCATCTTATCACCACCCCAGATCCCCCCCAGTCCCTGAAAACCACTGATCAGTGGTTTCTGTGCTGACAGTTTTGCCTGTTCCAGAATGTCATATATATGAAATCGTGCAGTGTGCAGCCTTCTGAATCTGGCTTCTTTCCTAATGCATTTGAGATTTATCAGGTTTGTTGTGTGTGTGGGTACTTTGTTCTTTTGCATTGCTGAGTCACGTTCTGTTGCATGGATGTACCGCAGTCTGTTGATCCTTCCACCATTTGAAGGTCCTGTGGGTTGTTTCTGGCTGGTGATGATTATGAGTAAGGGCACTGTAAATATTTGTGCATGGGCTTTTGTGGGGGACATAAAGATATTTGCTGAGCTGGTATGGTAAGTGGGAAGCCAGAGGCAGGACATGGAGTAGGGCTTCATTGGTAGTGTTAGGCTTGCTGGACTATTGAGAAGACAGAACAAGGGAGTAAAGTGTAAGGAAGCCAGACAGGACACACCACACAGAAGCTGAGTCTCCAGTGAGGACACTGAAAGTAGCCTGTCCCCAGGAGACTCGGTCAGGATGACACGTACACACCCTTCCACTGCTGTCCCAGAGGCAGGGCTGCTGTGACCTCAGACTTCCACATTCTTCACTCACTTCAACAGTCATTAAAACATGTTTACTTTTTAAAACACCCAAGTACATTTTGTTGTAAAAACGTTCAAACAATATGGTAGAATACGGCGTAAAATGCGAAAGCCCCCCTTCACACTCCCTGTTACATCCCAGTCACCCGCCCCTACCCAGACATTACCCATGGTAGCATCTTGAGGCAATTCTTGCACACGTTCCTTCCTGTTATTACATACATACATTCACACACATGCATGCATACACACATATGCATATATGCACGCATACATTGTGTCTAGGTGTATTGGTCCATTCTTGCATTGTTATAAATACCAGAGACTGGATAATTTAAAAAGAGGTTTAATTGGCTCATGGTTCTGCAGGCTGTTCAGGAAGCATAGCAACTTCTACTTCTGTGGAGGCCTCAGGAAATTTCCAATCATGGCAGAAGACAAAGGTGACTCAAATGTTTGGTTTTTTTTTTTTTCCATACTTTAAGTTCTAGGGTACATGTGCACAACGTGCAGGTTTGTTACTTATGTACACATGTATCATGTTGGTGTGCTGCACCCATTAACTCATCATTTACATTAGGTATATCTCCTAATGCTATCCCTCCTCCCTCCCCTCACCCCATGACAGGCCCCTGTGTGTGATGTTCCCCACCCTGTGTCCAAGTTCAATTGTTCAGTTCCCACCTATGAGCGAGAACAAATGGTTTTAAACAACCAGATCTCATGAGAACTCACTCACTATCTCAAGGACAGTACCAAGGGGACGGTGCTAAACTGTTCATGAGAAATCCACTCCCATGATCCACTTACCCACCACCAAGCCCCACCTCCAACACTGGGGACTAAATTAGACATGAGATTTGGTGAGGACATAGATCCAAACCATATCATTGGGGATATAGCTTTATCTTCAATTTTGCTGATAGAAATGGGGTACTGTGATGTGTGTCACTCAGCATCTTGATTTTTTGAGCTAAATTGTTTAGTTGATCTGCTCTGTGCATTTAGAACACACATATTTGCCTCTTTTCTAACCTGCTGTTTAGTGCCCTAGGCTAGAGATGTAGCCTCATTTATTTCCTTTCTTTCCTATTTGTAGTCATTTGATTTGTTTCTAAGTTTCACTATTATATAAAATGTTGCAACAAATAACCTTTTACATATGCCTCTTTGTGCACACATGATTTATTCTCTCATGCAGACACTAAAAATGGAATTGTCTGTGAAAAGTGGATACACACCTAATATTTTGATAAATCTGGACAAATTGATTTCCTAAAAGGATGCACTAATTTATATTCCCACTGACATCCTTTGAGATGCCAATTTTCTCACAACCTCGTCACTGCTGGGAATAACCAATCTTTTAAATTTGTATTAATTTAATAGGTGAAAAATGATCCCTCCATTGTTGTTTTAATTTGCATTTTCCCACTTACTGATAAAATTGATCTTGTCTTCCACGTAGTAATTTTCCATGGTGCGTTTCTTTGGATTGCAATTTCTATCCTTTTCTGTTTCTTCTATTGATTTGTTGCCCTTTGCTTATTGATTTCACAAGTTCCTTTTACAGTCTGTATATTAATCTTTGTATAACATATATATTATTTTTAAAATCTCCCTTAACTTTTTTTTTTTTTTTTTTTTTTGAGATGGAGTCTTACTCTGTCACCAGGCTGGAGTGCAGTGGCACGATCTTGGCTCATTGCAACCTCTGCTCCCAGGTTCAAGTGATTCTCTTGCCCCAGCCTCCCGAGTAGCTGGGATTACAGGCATGCACCACCACGCCCAGCTAATTTTTGTATTTTTAGTAGTGACAGGGTTTCACTATGTTGGCCAGGCCAGTCTTGAACTCCTGACCTTGTGATCCACCCCCCTCAGCCTCCCAAAGTGCTGGATTACAGGCGTGAGCCACCCCCGGCCCCCTTTACATTTTAAAAACATTGTTTATAGTATCTTTCATTATACATAACAGTTGTTTTTTAAGCAGAAAAATCAGTCAGTCTTCCTTCCTGGCTCTGTATGGAGGAGTTGTTTATATGGAGGGCCCGTCCTTCTCTGGGGGACAGGTGATGGCATTTCTCCCAGAAGCTTGCGGAGGCCATTTCCTCAGGGGAGGAGTTCACCTGGGGACACATGGGGACAGCTCTGGAAATACCGACAGCTGCAGGGAACACTGTTTCCCACCACTATGCCTGAGCTCCTTTCTTAGAGCCCAGTTTGGGGAGGGCAGCAAAGCCAGATGCAAGGGTGTTGTCCCTGGTCAAATATGAGAAGGACATAGGAAGCTTTGTGTCTGGTCAGGTAACTGGCAGGTCACGGTGATTGGCTGAGACCTCTCCCTTCCCCACAGAGGCCCCTCCTATTTCCTTTCCTCGGTTCCTCAGGCTCAGGTTTCTCTCCCCAGGAGCCTCAGATCAGGGAGCCATGCAGAGCTGGGGGAGGGGGAGCAGCCACATTTGTACCCACCCGTAGGATCAGTCTTTGGCTGTCCCTGCCCCTCTTCCCTCTCCAGCCTTCTTTCTTGTCCTCCTCCCCAGTGCCCCATCTGAAGCCGAGGGCACCTGCAAACCAGGTGCAGGTACCATTAGCAGCAAGAGGCAGAGGAGAGGGTCCTCCCAACCAAGCCACCTCTCCTTGAGCTCTTGGTGTGGGGACCGAAGAATCCTCAGAGGGGGTGCTGGGAAGGAACAGGATTTGTTCAGGAGGAGGGGAGTCAGGAGGAGGAGAGAGGAAGCCTCAACCCTGGAAGCATGACTGGACCACTCACTCCTGCTGTCTTGCCTACTAATGCTTGAGAAAGGTTGGTTGGAAAAAACAAAGCAGATACAAGAGTCTAACATATTTCCCTTTATTGAATGTCGAGATTCTTAGAATTGGAAAAATGATGTTTGTATGTAATGTACAAAGAAAAGAGAAAAACACCAGGAAAGCTGGTGTGGCGTGTGCCATTCTAGGTGCAGCTGTTGTGGAGATCTGCTGACCAGTGTCAAGTTCAGGGCTGCACCAAGATGTGGATACCTCGCTGAGACTGTGGGCTCTGCTTTGATGGTGGCTGCATTGGCTGTTATCTGATAACCATAGGAACTCCATGGGCATTTGGACCATCAGGGTTGGAATTCTACCAGGTATTGGCTAGGGTGCATTTTTGTAATCAGTAGGCCCGGGACTGGGAGTGGGGGTGTGTGTGCCTTTTTGTGATCTCTCCACAAGATGGGTAATTTGTCAATTTTCATGGAGGAACAGCATGGGCCTACAGCAGGCCCTGTCATTGTCAGAGCTTAGGGGCCAGGTGCTCCACTCCACTTCTGTATTTTTAACTCACAGTATTTCTTTTTTTTAATCTGGAAGTATTTTTAAATAAATTGCAGATATCCTGACATTCTACCCTTAAATAATTTATCATACATTTCTAAAACAAGAGCTCTTGCGGCATAGCAAATTAATGTGATCACAGCCAATGCAATTAAAAATAGTTTCTTAATAGACTCTACTGTTCAGTCCGTATTCACATTTAGACCCAACAAGTTCAGCACTTTAACCATGAACAGAAACTCTGGTCTGCCCGAGACCTTGGCTGTCCCCAGACTTTCTAGCCCTTGGCCAGGTATGGAACCTGGTCCCCAGAGGAGCCCAGGAAGGAAGGCAAAAACTGGAAAGAGGAAGCGGGAGACTGGAGTTTCCAAGAAAAAGACCACAGACCCTGGGAGCCTAAATTGTCCCTGGATACCAGGACGCTCCCAGAACCTCAGGGGTGAGTGGAGATGGAGCAGGGCTTCGCCTCCTTCCAGGGACTGTGTGCCCTCTTTCGGGCTCATGGAAGGTCATGGCATCCTGACTAACATGACTTCACAGCAAAGTTCCTTATCCTTGTTGGGCTCCTTCCCCCACTGTCTGGTACCCACTAGTGTCCTGCTTTTCTATCCCTCTCCAGCCACCTCTTTTCAGCTTTGCTCCCCCTCCTTTGCTGTCCTTTCCCTTAGCCTGTGCTGGAGTCTTGCACAGGGGCCCCTCCACCTATGGACTCACAACTGTGTTCCCAGGCTGGCTCCTTTTGTTTGTGTCCTGTGGTGCTTTGCCCTGAGCTGGGCACAGGGAGGTGTTGAGTTCATGCTTATTGACTTAGGGGAAGAGGTTTCAGAATTCATCTCCATCCCCTTCATTTTCTGGAGAAAGAAACAAGACGTTCAGAGAGGGGCAGTGACCTATGTGTCCAAGTTCTTGTAGAGCTGAGCTGAGAAAACAAACCCAGGTCTTGTTTCCAAGCCTTGCTCGCCCACGGCCCTTCTACTCACTGGGCTTGTGTGTGCAGTGCCTTTCCCTGCTTATAACAGCATCTAAGGCAGCTCCCAGACATACAGGGGACATCAGGTGAACTGAAGATAAGAAAGGGTTATGATGGAGAAAAGAGGGCAAACTAGAGAAACTGGGCCCCTAGAAATCTAATCTGGGGATGCAGACAGAGTTTGAAGGAAACTTAGGAAACAACAGGAATAAAACATTCAGATAATTTTATTATTCGCAAAGTGTGTTCATCATCATCATTGCTTATCTTAGTCCTTGCAACAGTGTGGTATAATATTTCTCTCTCTACAGGTGAGGAAACTGAGGTCCAGGGAAGATCCGTGACCTGTTGAAGGTGGCAGGTGGCTTTTTTGGTATCCAGGCTCCTGAGCTCCATCAGGGTTTTCCACCATATGTTCCCCCTGCAATCAGAGCAGGAAACCAGGAAGGTGGTCAGAGACTGCCACACAATTGCACAAGGTGCAGAGGCAACCCCTTCTCCGTCCCATTACTCACAGGGTTGGTTGCTATACCCCCCTCACAAGGAGGAAATCTGCCCCTGGCCACTGCTGCCAGAAAGGTGTCAGTGGGTATGCAAGGATTTTGAGCCCAGCTTGGTCAGTTTCCTCACCCTGATTTTTTCCTTTATTTTCCTCTGCTGTCCACCAAGAAGAGGGGCCTGTTCCCTGCAGGTCTCCAAGTTCACCCTCTGCCCACACACTATTATCTGTCTTTCCAGCTGCAGCAAGCTCCGGAAAGACAGATGGTCTCTGCTGTGTCACAGTTGAGTCCGCTTTCTTCCATACCTCACTCCCTCTAAAACGCAGCCTTTGTTCGGTGTTCCCCTTGTGTCTGGTGCTTTTTGAATATATCACTCTACTTAGAAATCCAAATAGCCTGGTAATGTGGGTGTTATTAGTTCTGTTTTTACCAATAAGGAGACTGGAGGTAGAGACCTTAAGAAACTTTTCCAGGGTCACTTAGTTGGCAAAAATGAAGGGGGTTCTTTGTTACACGTTGGCAGAAAGTTTAGCAACACTGTCATCTGCAGTAATGTGGAAAGTAGAAAATGTCCCTCATGAGCTGGGTTGTGCAGCTAGGATTTCCAGGCAAAGTCTTGAAAGTGCTACCTGGTTTCGTCTTGTGGCTCATCATAAAATGAGAGAGGAGAGGTAAACTCTAGGCAGGATTATTCAACATGAGGGAGCTGGGACTTGATGACTTAAAAAAATTCTCAGCCTCCAGACAGTAAATGATGCTAAAATCAAATCCAGGGCATGTTCAGGAATATTGGTCTAAAGATGAAACCAAGGCTATGACTGTAAAATCCTTTGTTAAGGCCTCAGAAAGGTAGTGCATTTAGTAGGAAAAACCAAATTGTTTTCAGGTCTGGAAGGTCTTGAGAGCAGGAGCTTCTAGAAGTTCTCTGTGGAGCTGGGCTGCACCACTCTCCCAGAACATGAATGTGTTCACCAACTCAGAAGCTCCTGAACCTTACTTTTGTGATTTTTACAGAGACTTCATCACGTCAGCATGATTGATGATTAATGCAATCTTCAGCCCCCTCTCCTCCCTGGGTTATGGGAGGTGGGGTGAAAGTTCCAAGCTTTCAATCATGGATTGATACTTTTGGTGATCAGCCCCCATCCAAGAGCATACTAAGAGTCACCTTAGAGGGAAAGATGCCAGGAAATTCCAAGGGAGGTAGGACCTCTGTGTTAGACACTCCTATCACTCAGGAGATTAGAAAGTTCTTAGGAGCTCTGTGTCAGGAACAGAGGTCAAAGACCAAATGTGAGAACAAAAGAGTCTCTTAGCACTCCTGTTTATAAGGGTCTTAGGAGCTCTGGGTCAGGAACTAGGGTCAAAGACATATATATGTATGAAAATTATATATATGAAAATTATATATAAGAATATATACATAATTTACTAAAATTTATTAATTTATTAATAAAAGTTAATATAAAATATATAAAACATAAAAGGTATAAAATATATATTAACATAAAAATATAATAAAAATTATTATTATAATTTATATAAAATCATAATGATTTTAATAGTATATAATTATTATTATTTCACAGTGTCTCAAGCAAAAGGCCCTTTCATGAATTTAAGGGTGTGTGCTTCATAGATTTTTCAGTCAAACATTAGAGCTTCTAAGAAGTGTGAAGACATTATCCTCACTGTCTTGGCAGAAGCACATGATGTACAACAGATCTTCTCTTAGAGAAATTTGTGGGTATGGTCTTTGTCTAATGCAGTGAGTCACAATAAGTTTTACAGGAGATCCACATATTTTGTAAGAGAATGACATTCACAAAACACTGCCAGATTGGACTGAAAGGAACAGAAATAGCATAAAATCTGGGATCTTACTTTGTATCCCCCAAATTAAACTGGCAGGAAGCAGCCTGAGGAAATTACGAAGCTGTAAATATGGGCTGCCTTTCATGGAAAGAGAAGGGTGGCTCAGAAGACATACTCAAGCACAGAGGAAGGAGCCACGACCACCGAGAATTATTTCTAGGTAGGAGTTGAGCAGTGTTTGAATCAAGGAATTTCCAACATTTGCCCAGCTAAAGTTCTGATTTTCTAAGCACCAGTGACTTTTTTTTTGCCTCCCCCTTCCACTTCTTTTGAACAAGAATATCTGTAGTGGTTTTCCTATGACTGTACTACATTGGACATTGGGGTTGTGTGTGTGTGTGTGTGTGTGTGTGTGTGTGTGTGGCAGATAACTTGTCTCTAGCTCACAGGTCTTCATACTAAGAATTGTACTTGAGGAACTACACCTGAGGAATTTCCTCCACACCTGGACCTGGTTTAAATGATGAGTTCCTGGACCTCATCCTGATGCCATAATGGGATGAGACTTTGGGAGACCTTTGGTGGGACTGAGTGTATTTTTGCGTGTGAGAGGAATGTAAATAATTTGTGGCCAGAGCGAGTACTGTGGTGGTTTTAAAATACATGCATTAATTCTTTAATATACCTTCCTTCAAGGGATGGAGGTGAATCCCACTGGGCTGGACCCAATGACTGGCTTCTAATGAGTAGAATGTGGCAGAAGCAACAGTTTGTGATTTCAGAGACTAGGTTATTAATGGCACTATGACTTCCTCCTTCCGCACCCTCTCTTGGATCAGTCACCCTGGGGAGTTATTTCCCTTGCCATGAAGAAAGGCTCATATGGCAAAGAACTCAGGTTTGTGCGAGCAGCCACGTGAGGGTGCACCGTCTTGGGAACGGCCCTCCATCAAACCCCCCCACCACTGCATTTCTTGCTGACATCCTGACTGCAATACCAGAGAGGTTCTGAGCAAGGAACAACAGCTAAGTTGTTCCCAAATTTCTGGCCACACCCCCAACCCCCCAAAAAACCTGTGACCTAATGAATATGTATCATCTGTTGTTTTAAGCTACTCTGTTTTGGGGCTAATTTATTACACAGCATCAAATGAGTCAGGAGAAAGTCACAAGAGTTCTTTTTTCCTGGAAGCCCGGGAAGAAAGCATCTCAAGAAGGCAGAAGTGGGAGGCCATGCCTGGGGTGCTCCTCTTCCCAGGGTGAGGAGGTTTCAGCATTGGCTGCTGGATTTCACAGTGCAGAAGTCACTGGAGGTGTTTCAAGGAGTGGCACAGTCAAAGGCCTGACTGGAGTGGCTTCAAGATAGAACAGAAGAGAACCTTGGAGGCTGATGGTGCAGCCAGTCCTTTCACGGGCCCTTGTTGCAGAGGACATTAAGATGATGGAGCAGTAGCTGGAGGGCTGTAAGTGGGGAGGGTTTAATATATTAGAGCCCATTTAGATTCTGATGGTCATGACATACAACTGGGGAAGAAGATGATGAAGAAGAGAGGGGCGGCTCCTGGACAAATATTCCTTTTTTAATTTTAGACAGGATCTTGCTCTGTCACCTAGGCTGGAGTGCAGTGGTGTGATCATAGTTCACTGCAGCCTCGACCTCTCAGGCTTAAGCAATCCTCCTGCCTCAGCCTCCCGAGTATCTGGGACCACACAAGTCCGCACCTCCATGCTCGGCTGGAATATTCTTGTGTAGACAAGAGAAGATGGGATTTGGAGCTGAAGGAAAGTGGTTGGCTTGAGATGAGAGTAGGGAGAGTGAGAGGAAGAAGAGAGGCAGATGATTGGTAGGTGTGGTGGGATCAAGTGGACGTTCTTTTTCCTCCTTCCTTCCCTCCCTCCCTCTTCCTTCTTTCCTTCCTTCCCTCCTCTTTTTCTCTCCCTCTCACTCCGTCCCTTCCTCCCTCCCTCCCTCCCTCTCTTTCTCTCTTTCTCTCTTTCCCCCACTCTCTCTCTCTTTTCAGTGAGTTAGGATGTGGGCACACCAGCTGAGCATGTGAAGAAGGAGGACAGGAGAAGACGTAGGTCTAGAGTGGAGCAGAGTCACTCCACTCTCAAGGTCACATGCTGACAGTGAGCCACTTCAGGATGATAGATTGTATTTTGTCAGCCACAGCCACATTCATCTTGGCTGGACACAGGCACAGAGTAAGCTGGAAGCTAGGTCCAACCAGGGTTACAGTTTTCCCGGAGGAGTTCACTAAAAGAGGAGAGGAGCCCAGAAGTGGAGGCTGTGTGCCAAAGAGTGATTTGAGGTTGGATCATGGAAACTAAGGGAAAGGAAAGCATGAGTGCGATGGGGGAAAGGGGCAGATGGCAGGATTAATGGATCATGGGTCCCTGTGGTGTTGAAGCAATACTGGGATCAGGTTAGCAGGATTGAGGTAGGGGGTGGTGGGAATGAGATTAAGAGTGGAGCTGTTGGCGCTTGCTGACCATCTGCAAGGGTGGCTGAGATAGGGAAGAGGACCAGACCATTGGGGAGAGCAGGCCAAGGAACTGAGATGCCAGGGATTTGGAAGAATCATTCATGTAGCTCTTGAGTCTACATGGGCCCAAGATCACCAAGAATTATGGTGGGAACAGTCAGAGTGATGTTGAGCGTGGGGTTAAGACCCCCGAGGAATAAAGAGCAGTGCCCCAGATTGTAGAGAATCTGCAGCAATGATGGGTGGTCACCCACAGTGATATAGCCTAATGGCAGAAAGCTACTTGTGGAGTACTTTAGGGAGGATAGGAAGATAGGAAGGGGCCGTGAGGAGCACAGAGGACACTGACTCCACCCTCGGACTCAGGAGCATGAGGTCAAGGAGAAAAAACCACCCCCTCCCCCTACAAGAGAACTGTGGAGAAAGTAGTGTCCTCGGAGAACAGGCAGATGTCAGGGAGAGTACTGTGGCGACGTTCAGAGAAGCTGAGTGCACAGGGGCTTGTGCTGATGACTGCGTACTTCAGGTACACAGGTGGAAAGGTTATGGGATTTGGGATGAATGGGAAATGGGGCTAATGTAATGGATTTATAAGGTCTTATTGAGTTGGGATTCTGGGTGACGAGGGAGGACCAGGGCATCCTGGGCGTCTTATAGCAACTGGAGTGAATAGGGATATAATAAGCCACCAACAGGCTATACTGGAGTCTGAGTGCTTACCTTCGGGGAGGGGGAGGGGCCAGGAGTCTTTACATGAGCAAGTGGAGACCTGGGATCTCACTTGCTCCTGCCCTTGGTGGCGGATGCTGGGGAGGGGTGTTTTGATGGAGAATCTGAGGTCCCTCCTCACTCTTGCCAAGAAGGTGAAAGCAGCAATAACTGGATAAAAATTGCATAAACCCATCCTCAAGGATAAACAGAGAGCTCCATACACGTTTTGAAGGTGGGTAAAATCAGATGACTTCACAGATCAGAGAGAGCTTGTGGGAGTGGGGGAATATGAGGGAAGTCGTTTTTACCTTAGAACCCCAGAAAGGTGGAGAAATGGGAGGTGCAGGTATCTCTTAAGGCAGGGTTGAAGTGGGTGCCGGAAACCAGAGAACAGATTGGAGCTCTGCTTTAACAATCACTTAGACTTCTAGATTCTCTGGGTTCCGTGAGACAGAGAGTAGGTTAGCTGCCCACATCCTCTGTCTTTCCTCTCTCTCAACAGCTGCAGAGAGCTTGAGGTAAGTCTTTGATGAGGGTGACACAGAGATGCTTCGCTCGGAGCACAGGGCGCCACAGAGAGTGTTCAATTAGGGCTTGGGTGGGAACAGACATTGGGCAGCAAGACCCCTTTGCTCTGCTCCAGTTGGTGCCTAGAACCCTGGGTCTAGACTTATACCCCCAGGGAGGACAGCTAAGAGTCCTTTCTGGAGAAACAGAGCTGTGAAAGAGAAAAAATGGAGCCATGCTCCTACCCAGTCAGCCTGGAGCCCACGGCACCCCGCAGCACGCACGGGGTTTCTGAGCTCTTCCATGCGAGTGGGTGGCTGAGAAGCGGCAAAGGTTTCCAGAAAGCTCTGAAGAAAGACAGGGGTCAATGAAAGGAGAAAATAAAAAATATGACGGGCACCTTGGAGGACACAGAAAATATGGAAAGCTTCGGAAAAGTTCAAAAGTTAAAACTTTAATATTTCCAGAGAAAATATGGCTTGCCAAAATAAAACATGCTGTGCTATAAAAAGGAACATTCAGAGAACAAATGGACCATTTAGAAATGAAAAATGTGATCGTGTACATTGAAAACACTTGAATAGAATGAAACCTTGAGGAACTTTCTCAGAAAGTAGGAATAAAGAAACATAGATGACAAACGAGAGAAAAGATAATCACGTCAGGCTCAGACTGGTAGGTCCAACATTGGGATTGTAAGTGTCAGAAAGAGAGAACAGCCCTGTGGGGGTGACAGGCCTGGGGCAAGGCGCAGAGTGATCTTGAATGTGGCGAGTTGGGGAGCCTCTTGACCAGCTTGTGCAGAAAAAAAGAAAGGTTCACTCCCTTGTAGAGGCTGCAGCCATGTTGGTGGCGGTAAGGACAGCACAGGGGGGCGCTGTGCTGCAGGGGTGGCTGATCTAGGCAAAGCATTGTGGGGGCCCCAGTAATGACACTGGACTTCAATTCCCGGGTGGCGGAAATGCACAGAGGTGTTGTTGGGAAGGGGCTTCTCAGGGGAACAATCTAGGAGGCGGGGACTGAAGACAGGATCCCCCGTTAGGTGGCTGACACAGTGGTCCGAGTGCCAGTGTGAGGTGAAGGGGCTAGGAAATGGGGAGGGGATACAATAGGGGAGGTCTTGGCAGAGTGTGGCTGAGCAAGGGGAGAGGGAGAGGGAAACGTTGGGGTGACCCAGGCATCTGGATTTGGGGTGTTAAATAAGAGTAATAAGAGGCCATTGGTTTAGACTGAGCTCCTGCACTAGGCCCAACAGCCCAAGCCAAAATGGGGTCACTGGTGCTAAGGTTCCACGCCACCAAGCCAAAACCAAGTTGTTTATCTCGCCTTCCGAGAAATTAGGAGAGAGAGGTAACAGCCAAATCCCTGCACAGGCCAGTTTTAGCTGGTATGGTAGGGAAGTCCCCTCTGCTTTAACCTTTTATAAAGAAGGTAACTTTGAAATGACCAATTTCTTTTTGTTCCTTGTTTCCGCTTTCTTCAGTCTTTTTCTGTCTTTCCAACTGCCCAGGTTGCAGAGCAGAGTTCTCTAAACCTCTTCTGGTTCTGAGGGCTGCCCAATTTGCAAATTGTTCTTTGCTCGAATAAACTCTGTTAAATTTATTTTGTCTAAAGTGTTTCTTTTCTTCTTTTCTGTTTTAGAGACAAGGTCTCACTCTGTCACTCAGGCTGGAGTGCAGTGGCATGATCGTGGTTCACGGCAACCGGGAACTCTTGGCTTCAAGCAATCCTCCAGCCTTGGCCTCCCAAAGTTGTGGTATTACAGGTGTCAGCCCCCAGCGTTCCAGGTCTCAAGTTTTTCTTTTATCAGGAGCTATAGATAGGAGGAGGAGGCAGGGAAGAAGGATTCTTATCATTGACTCAGGTTTGCTAGAAAGGTGCTGCAGGTGCTGGGCTTTGCACCCACAATGAGGTGCTGGTCCCAGTGCAAACTGAGGGTGAGCAAGTAGAGGGCCTGGGCTCTGCAGCTCTGCAGGGAGGGCGTGGCCAAAGGCCTTGGATCAAGTTCTGGCCTTTTCTTTGCAGAGAATGCAGAGGTCAGAGGTCCTGGAGCTCCTGGGAGCCCAGCCTTGACAGAGACTGGCCGCCCACCTGAGGTCCTGTGGCTCAGTGGGAAGTATCTATGGGCCTGGGACCTGGGCTGAGCTGGGCGCAGCAGAGACCTCCCTTGATGCTGCACATGCTGATTCCTTGAGACCCCTGAGATGTGGGGAGAAATACATGAAGTGACTTGAATCCGTTCTCCCACCCCATCCCTCTCCTCAAGCCTGCCCCTCCTCCAGCAAGCCGGCTCCTGGCCTGACTCAGTCGTCCCTGTACCTTTCACTCAGCCCCACCTATGGTTTTTCCCATGTATCCCCTTCTCCCTGGGCGCTGTTCCCCTCCTGTGTCTACCCTCTCTCCCTCAGGACTAGAATGAGGTGGAGTCCCTGGACTTGGGCTTGCCTGGAAGGGCAGGTGGTGGGAGGGACTTTCCAGCTGTGCAGGTCTGTGATTCTGATGGAGGGACGGGGGAGGGGAAGGGGAGGGGAGACGGAAGGAGTGAAGGAGAAAGGTAGAGGGAAGGAGAGGAGGGAGGGGTAGAGAGAGAGGGAGAGAGGAAGGGGGTGGAATGGGAAAGAGGGAGGGGGAGGAATGGAGAGGGAAAGGGAGGACAAGGGAGTGGGGGGAAGAAAGAGAGATAGAAAGGGAGAGAGAGAGGAGAAAACACAGAGAAAGAGAAACATGGATGAGATTCCTGCAAGTTTGCAGCTGAAGGACAAAGGTGAGCCTGTGTGACATGTCAGATGGATGGACTCCATGAGGGCTTTAGTTTGGAGAGTTCTGCCAATTATAATTTCCACCTCTGTTCTCTGGCTGATTCCCCTCTGACCCTCTATCCTGGGCAGAAGCTGTTCCCTGTTCCATTTGCCCCAAGTCCAACCCTCACCACACTCACCACCAGACGAGGAGGGCCGACAGTACCAGGCTCTTGGCTACGAGGAGTCCACAGAGCACAGGGACCAGGGCACTGGGGGCTGCAGGGCCAGGGTGGAGCGTGGAGTTCTGTGCCCTGGAAGGTAGAGGGACAGGACAGAGAGAGGACAGGTTATGGAGGCAAGTCTTCATCTGCCAGCCCTCGCCCAGGCCTGTGTGGCTACGGGCGCCCCCCGAACTCACTGTGAAGGGACAGTGATGGTAGCTGGAGACTCAGGGTCTTCTCTGGCTCCTCCAGTGGGAGGCACACAGCTCTGGGTCTGGGTCTGTGAAAAGACCAGGTTGCGGGGAGCCCAGGAGGTCTGGGTATGGGTCTGTGAAGAGACCAGGTTGCGGGGAGCCCAGGAGGTCTGTGTGGAGGCAGAGGCTGCCAGGGAGGAGAAAGGGCTGTGGTTAGTGAGTGGAAGACCCCACCTGTGCCTGCCGGCAGGAAAGCTGGTTGGGGGAGTTGGACCAGACTGGGAACAGAGCCCATGAGCCCAGAGAAGAAAACTGATTTGAAGGGTGGGGACTGAACTGTGAAGTCCTCTGGCTCAGCATTAGAAACACCTGTGGCCTGGGCTCTATTGGGCCCCTGCAGTTGTATCCTTGAGTCCAGGAGAAGCACTGGAAGAGGACTCAGGAGGCCTGGTCCCCTCCCAGCACTCGAGTCTTTGGACGGGCACCCACCTGAACCTCCTGAGGGTGGACATGGCCATGATGCTTCGGGCCCCTCCGGCTCTCGGCCCTCCATTCTCTTTCTCATGCCTCTGGGGCTTGGGAAGGGAGCCTCTTGTGGAGAATTTGAAAGGTAGTTTTCAGATTCCTACCCCTCCCAGTTCTGCTGCACAGCCCTGGACCCCAAGCCTCAGCAGCCAAGGGAATGCCTTTCGCAGCCCCTCTTGACTCTGGGACTCTGTGAACTGGCTGCGTACCACTCCTACCATTCACCTTCCCAGGAAGACCCAGACCCACCTGTGCTCAGAGCCCTTGGTGGAGGTGGGGAATGGCTGTCTCTGGAAAAGTGATGGGGACTGTTGAGGTCAAAAAGGCAATGCTGGTTGCGGGAGCGGTGGCAGGGTGTGAAGGAAAAGAAAGTGGGGTTGGAACCAAGGCTGGGAGAGGAAGTGGGGATTCTCAGTGTCTCGACCTAGCAGACTAGGTCTACATACCTAACTGGAGTCCAGGAGGTGGGGAGAGGGGAAAGAAGGGGAAAGGGGTAGAAGGGGCCTGAAGGAGAGGGTGCCTGAGGCTGGGTCATTCCTTGTCCCAGGGACTGCCCCGGAAGGTCCTCCCTGGACCGAGTCACAGGCCTATGGACCTGTGGACACGATCCTGTCCCACAAGACACTCTCTAAGGCTGTCTAGGATACTGGCCAGGATAACCCTGTGCTCAGCCTGGGAGAAGGCCGTGTTTGGGACACTCTGGTAAAATTCTAGGCCTGTGCTATTGAATGTGTCATCTATGGCCTGGTGCTGGTCTACAAATTGTCTGTAACCCATTCACAATAAGGTAAGTATAAAAATTGGGAATAGGGGTTTCAAAACATTTATATCAATTTGTTATTGCCTCAAGATCCAAGCATGTGATTAGTTAACTCGTCTAATCTCCTTGAACAGGATATAGACCAGCTTGGGTGTTGTCAAATAAGCACAGAGAGTCGAACATGGAGCGAGCTGTGTGCTAGTAACCTATGCCAGGGCCATGCTACAGTGGGTGATACTTTAAAATTAGTTGTTAGTGGCCAGGCATGGTGACTCACGCCTGTTATCCCGACACTTTGGGCGGCCAAGGCAGGTGGACCACTAGAGGTCAGGAGTTTGAGACCAGCCTGGCCAACATGGTGAGACCCCATCTCTACTAAAAATACAAAAAAATTATCCAGGCGTGGTAGCAGGCACCTGTAATCCCAGCTACTCGAGAGGCTGAGGCATGAGGCATGAGAATAGGTTGAACTCAGAGGCGGAGGTTGCAGCGAGCTAAGATGGCATCACTGCACTCCAGCCTGGGCGACAGACAGACTCTGTCTCAAAAAAAAAAAAAAGTAAATAAAATAAAATAAGTTTTTAGCTGTAACCCAAAAGTGTATAAACATCTGGAAAGATGTATAATTTTATAATTTATTATTTTTACAATCATTTTCATTTTTAATCAAACTTTTAAAAACAAAATTTAAAGTGTAACATGATTAACTAATTTAGAGTGGAATAGTGATTACCTAATTAGCATTCTAATGAACAGATAGCAAAACAAGTCACTGAAAAAACACATCTTTCCTGAATGTAGCAGTGGCAGCCAAATGAAGATGGTAGAATTGATTCCAAAGAAATTTTTTCCTTCTGCAATTATTCCAAAGAGTTTGTGCTGATCTTGTTTGAAAGTAGAATCCCTCATTGTGGTAGGCAGAATAAGGGTACCCCAAAATGTCACTTCCTAATCCCAGAAACCTGTGAGGACATTGCCTCCCATGGTAAAGGGAAATTTGCAGGTGTGATTAAGGTTGAAGACCTTGAGTTGGAGAGAGTTGCCTGGATTATCCAGGTGGGCCCAATCTAATTATGAGTCTGTAAGAGCAGAGAACGTTTCCTAGCTGTGGTCAGAGACAGGTGCAATGTGAGAGGGACCCCCCCCCGCCCCCATCCGGTGTTGACGGCTTTGATGAGGGAGAAAGGGGGCCGTGGGCCAAGGAATGTGGCGGCCTCATGAAGCTGGGGACAACCTTCGGTTTACAGCAAGCAAGAAAACAAGACCTCCGTCTCTGATAGCCGCAGGAAACTGAACTCTGCCCACAACCTGGGTGAGGAGAAACAGATGATCTCCTAGAGCCCCCAGGAGGGAACACAGCCTGCTGACCCTTGGTTTCAGTTCAGTAAGACCCATACTGGACGCCGTAAGATAATAAATTTGTTTTAAGCCACTAAATTTGTGGTAATTTGTTATGGCAGCAACAGGGAACTATTACACTCATAAGAAAAGTGCTCATTTGTCACATTATAATCCTTAAACACGGACAGACAGGGTGTTTGTTTGAAGGGTGCATACTGGCATTTAATATGGAGAACTGCAATTTCCCCTTTAACTTTGTATTTAGTTTTAACTGAGGAACAACAAAACGTTATGAGTATACCGTTAAGCCACCGCATCAATCACCTTTAGGCGCACTTTCAAATGAACAATGTATACAGTTTTTACAAATGTTTCCCTATGTGATATTTGTTCTGATTATATTTATTAAAATATAATTTTACGTTTGTCAAATTTAATAAATTTTGGGCTTGTACTTTGTATGTCTTTTTCTTATTTTTCTAGTAATTTGTTTTTACCATATTTTACCAAAAAAATTAGTCATGCGAATTGCAGATTTTTTTTTTTTAAAGGTCCTCTTCCATAGGAACTTAGAGTAGCTCTGCTTTGGGCAGGAGGTTGGCACACTTTCTGTAAAGGGTCAGGGATGAGCCATGTGGTCTCTGTCGCAGCTGCTCGATTTTGCTGTCACAGCATGAAAAGGACCACAGACAATAGGTAAACGAATGGGCATGGCTGTGTTCCAAAAAATAACTCTACTTATAGGCACTGAAATTTGAATTTCCTGTATGTCACAAAATATTGTTTTTCTTTTGATTTTTTTTCACTCATTCTTAGTTATCGGGTCATCCTTTGCTGACCCTGATCTGGACTATGAGGGATACCCATAGTATCTTGGTATCTGGACTACCCAGATACTACTGGCTGTATGTGGTGGGGGCAGTCAGTGGATGCACCTTTCCTGAGCACCTACTATGTACCAAAGATGCTGGGCGGTCCTGCCCTCCTGTAGCAGGGTCATATGGGCTGACTGCTCAGCATATTCACTGGGTCTGTTTCAGCGTCTCTCAGGAGGCCTAGGCTGCAGGCTTGGGAGTCAGGGAGACTGTGAGATGGCTGCTCTTGTGCACATATGAGTTCCCCCCATACCTGTTCCCAACAGCCTTCCCAGGAGACTGGGGTGTGGGCATGGGTGGCTTCCATGATTAGGAAACCAGGGGTGATGGAGGCACCAAAAGGGGGTAAGGGGCACCCCCCTGAGGACCCTAGGGAAAGAGCTCACCTGGAGATACCACCAGATAGAACCTGACGGACTTAGAGACAGAGTTGTCAGAAGGGCGGTAGATTCTACACCAGTAGTGTCCTGAGTCTTCCTCTCTCAGATCAGTCATGGTGACAGTGAAGAAGCCAGCAGCAGGGTCATCCCAGATTGCGAATCGAGAGGTCCCAGCCACTGTCCTGGGCTTGGAGCTGGTGACTAACCTGATGCACAGGAGTGCTGATGCCTCCTTACACCAACCTTTCTTCTCGTAGAGCCTGCCTGTGGGCGGGTACTGGCATCTCACGGTCAGCGTCTGCCCTGCCACACTCTGAAGTACCTGAGCCTTGGATCGTGCCTGAGAGCCTGTAGAATGATGAAGTAACGCATAGGTCAAGGCCACACACACAACCTGCCTCATAGCAGGCCTCTGCCCACCGAGCCACCTGCTACCTGACTCTGCTGTCCCAACAGTCCCCACCACACCCAGTTCCCTGGGCTCCTCCTCCCCCTCACCTGGGAACAGCAGCAGCAGCAGTAGCAGTGAGTGTGGGGCTTGCCAGGCCATGTGGCCCTTTTCCTGTGTGCTCGTGGGAGGGGATACCTGGAGAAGACTGGGGAGAGGGAATTGGGAGCTGGGCCTGATTCTGCTGCTCTTCCAGCACCTCTGATACAAAAATGAGACAGGCTAAGGCCTGGGTTGGGGAGATGGGAGACTGCAAAGGGCAGGTTCTGCGGGCACAGGGAAGCGGGGATCTCCAGCTGTAGGTGAGTCTGGGCCTGGTGGGCTGAGTGCTGTCCGGCACACAGCTTCCCAGGCCTCTGTAGAAGATGTCTGCTCTCCCCTGCACCCAGCTGCCCCTCCCCACCACGACCTACCCCTGAGGGAGGAGCTGAAAAGGCCAGGAGGAAACTGTGGGCGAGTAATGGACTGCTTCCCCCTTGCTCCCTCTCTGCGCTGCTTCTTCTTTGCAGGGCCCGGGATTTGCCGGCCTTTCCAGGGAAAGTCAGGCTGAAGGTGGATGACAAGCTCAGGGGCACTTGGAACCCCGGTCATGAGCCTCAAGCCCCACTGGTCACAGGGTGGCCAGGGACGTCATGCCCAGGCCTCCGTGATGGGTCGGTGATGTGCTTCCACTCTGGGAGGTTTCGTGGGTGCGGGAGAGGAGAGGGCAGAGGAGGTGGAGATTCAAAACCAGCAAGGGAGGCTAGGGAGGGTCCTTGGCAAAGGTAGGGGAGGGGAGGGTTGGGAGAGCACACGGAGCAGGGGATGCATCAGTGGGGTAGGGTAGAGGGAGCCCAGGAACCCGGACCTGGCCTCATCTCTGCATCCTCCACCTCCACCACTTAAGGACCCTGGAGGAATATTGTTTAATTAAAACATAAACAGATGAAAGAGTCTAGCATTTTTTTTTTTTAGTTAATATTAGCACTTTGAAGATTTAATTTTAAAATAAGATGCAATTTACAAAGAGAACGAGCTAATATATCTTAGGACCGGTAGAGACACTGTGTGTAATTGCAGCTGCACCACTGGGGGCTCTGCTGGTCTGGCGTCTGCTGCCAGGAGCTCTGTGAACAGAGGTAATAACTGAGATGGGAATTGGAACTTGTCAAGTGGACTCAATTCCAAGTCCACTGCTTTGTCTGCCCCTGGACTCCTGCTCCCCACTCCGTCTCAGTACAGTGCCCTGCTCCTTACAGTAGGAGTGTGCAGAGACTGAGAACGGGAAGGGCAGAGGGGTAGGCAAAAGGAGGACATAGTAGGGCTATCAGATGTTGGTGCCCAAGGGCCCAAGGTGGGAAAGCAGGCTGGAGCTCCGGAGCCGGAAGACAGCTCAAGGAGTGATGCCCGCCACTCACTCACACAAGCATTGTTTACAAAGTGTGCTCATGCACACTTTCTCAAGACCCTCAGCAGGTTCGCAGGGGAGGTATTACTTCTCTTTTTCACAGATGTGGGAACTGAGGCCCAGATATGGTCAGCCACCTGCTCAGAGTCACACAGGACCAGAACAGGCATCCTGACTTCTGTCTGGAGCCTTCTGGCTGGTCTGGTTGAAGTGTGACCCGCAGACAGGACAGGAAACCAGGGGCAAGACAGAGGCTCCCGTGGCATGGCACACACAGGCAGAGGTGAGCTTGTAGGGGGTTTTCTTGCCGACAGTGGGGCCCAGCTTCTCCCTGAACATAATTATGTGCCAAATCAGGGTGGGGCACCCTCCCGAGGGGGAGGAAGGCACCCTGTCTCCAGATGGCACCGAGGCACATCACTGTGTGTGTGTTGGGGGGGGGTCAGCAACTGTGTTCCCATGCTGACTTGCCCCGTCTCTGACCACTGCTGACTCTGAGAAGTGACAGCTCCTCCTTGTAGCTTACAAGAGCACCTCTTGCTATGTGCCACTAGCTGTGTGTCTCTTTAGCCTGCAGCCAGCTCTGCATTGTTCTCTGCTGTGTCAGAGTGTGTCGTCTGTCCCCAGGGGACAGGAGTTCTCAAAGGGGGTAATCCGCCCCTCTCTCTGTGCTGCGGCTTCCCCACCCATGTGAGTGGGGTGGGCACCGTCCACATAGATTTGGGGCCTCGAGCACCCTAGGGGAGGACCCTGTTGGAACCATCTGCACCTTCAGCTTCCTCTGGCGTCTGGGACCTGGAGGCAGGGAAGCCTGGGCTTAGGCAGCCACTCATCCAGGCTGGGGCTAGTCCTGTCCCCTGGGGACTCACAACAGCCCTTGTCACAAGTTGAATTTCTGCAGAAGGGACTGGGGCAGGTAGCTGTGGTGGGATCTGGGGCCCCTTCAGAAATCTCTTGAAGAGTTAGGGATAGTGCCTTCCCCTTGGCATGATCAGAGCAGGGCATGACAAAGTCCTGTCAAAGGGCCTAGGGTTCTGGGGGGTTCTGGGTTCTCTGCCCACCCTCTGAGAAGGTCCCTCAGGGAACTTCGGAGCCTCAGCAACCTCCTCTCCCAAACTCATTGTCACACACACTCACAGGAACCCAGAGAAGGAGCTGGGAGAGCTGGAGACTTCATGTACTTGCTTTTCTAGCGAGGCCCACTCTAGCCTGCACCAGTGGCTCTGAGCCTGGATAGGTCTCACGGGAAGAGAGGGCTGGCCTCTGATGCAGAAACAGGGAAACCAGGGAGCCATAGAAGTCTGGAGGTGATCCCCAAGACTCAGCTCAGGGCTAAGCTAGGCTGGGCAGGGGTGAAGGGGTAGCTGTAAATTCCCCCCCTTGATAGAACCAGAAGAAGCAGGGACAAAAGGGAATTTCTCTCAGTGCTGAATTCACAACAGAGGGAGATGAGGTCCAGAGAAGGCAACTGGCCTGTCCAAAGTCACTCAGCTATTTCAGGGCCAAACCAGGACTAGCATCCAGGCCTCCTCTCTCCTGGCCTGGTGCTCCTCCTGGGCTCAGAGATTCTCCATGGGCACCTCCTTAGCCTTCATGCAGGCTCGCCTATTGCAGATCCAAGCAGGCTTCTCCCTGAACCCCAACAAGTCTGCTTATACCTCTGGCCCCAGTGGCTCTCTGCTCCCAGTGGCTCTCTGTTCCCAGTGGCTCTCTGCCCCAGCTCCAGCAGGATCCTTCAGTCACTAATTGCCCTGACAGGGTTATTCCTGCTCCCATGACAATGGTCCTATAACAATGGCCTTTCCTGTTTCCAGGATGCCAGGTTCAAAGCATCTGGTCTTAAAGCAGCTTTTTCCCTGCCAGAGTGGTCAGAGGGACCTGAGCTACTGCCCACACAAGCCTGCAGTCTGGGTGCACAGCTCCTTCACAGGAAGTTCAGGGTTGGTCAGGAACAGAACCAGGCTTCCACCCTAAGCACCCTGTGGGGAGGCCTGGGCTCAGGGAGTGCAGGAAGCAGCCATCACCCCAGCTGGGTTCTCCTGCTTCTTTTCCTTCCTTACTTCATGGAACCAACCCCATTCTCCAACCCCTTCACCCCATTCAGCTGCCCCCACAGCCCTAGTCTCTGTGCTGCCTGGTGCTGTCAGCCCTGCATGTGCTCCTGAGCTGCAGGCTGGAGCAGGGGGAGTATGGCTGGGTTTGGCCTGGGGCCAGAGGGTGGGAGCGAAATGGAGCATAATGGGGACAGCTGTGCTGGGAAAGGTGGTTGGGTCAGAAGATGAGACAAAAATCAGGGGTGGGATTTGAAAATGATGCTTAACATCAATCTGAATATCCTTTGGTCATCATCTCTGCTTGCTCATTTGCTTGTCACAGGCCAATCAAGATCCTTGCCTTTAAACTCTCAGGCCCTCACCCAAGTGCACCCACACTCACACAGACACTTACTGCACTCCCTCCTTCAGCAGACCACTCTGCTCCATAGAAGCCAGCCCCAAGTCAGGGGGTGACAGAGCTGGAGGAGGGCAGTCCCGGGGAAGAACAGGGCCAGGTGGTGCACACACTTCATGAACAACATGGGGGCAGCAGCTATGGAGGTCTCTGAAGGCTTCAGCTCAGCACAAGATGAGGAGCTCTTGCCATTCTGGGACAGCTGAGATAATGAGTAAGGAAGTTGCCTTCCAGTGACTGCAGAAGACACCCACCAGCACCTAAATCCCTGCTGTGGCAGGACCCTCCCACATTGCTGTCCCCAGCCCCTCTGGAACACTCCGTGTGCATCTGACCCAATGCCCCAAACAGGGGGGATCAAACCCAGTTCAGCCTCTTTGCCCAACCTTAGAATCTTCTTCCTCCATGATCTCCCCTCTTCCTTTAATTTCCCTAAATCACTCAGTCACCACCACTGCCAGCTCTGGCTCCCCTCTGTCCCCACTCTGTTCTCCCAAGTTCAGGCTGCCCAGCTCACACACATATCTGCACATCTGCCCTTAACTGTCTCCTCCCTTCAGCCTCCACCTTCTCAGGGGCTCCTGTGGACAGCTCCTGGTGAATTCTCGCTGTGCAGAGTCTTGACAGAGCCCCAGCCCTTATTCTCTCCAAAGCCTACTGGAGATCACTTTGCAGGGAATGCATTGCAGGTTTCTCAAGACCTGGCCTGGTGTGGCATCCCATCTCTGATACCTCCATTTCAAATGCACCTCTGCAAGCCAAGAGAAGGCCCTACTGTCTGGAAAAGGCAGGTCGCATGTACTTCCTTCTGTGCTTAGATTCTAATGGGGAACATGGAGGGGAGAAAGGGTCAGCAGTGTGGCCCACTGGACCCCCTGGCATTCTCTCTTCCAGTCCCCTATCTTTGTAAATGGAAGAAAATAAATAAATACAAAAAAGATAAATCCAAGTTAGGCCGGGCGCGGTGGCTCAAGCCTGTAATCCCAGCACTTTGGGAGGCCGAGACGGGTGGATCACGAGGTCAGGAGATCGAGACCATCCTGGCTAACACAGTGGAACCCCGTCTCTACTAAAAAATACAAAAAACTAGCCGGGCGAGGTGGTGGGCGCCTGTAGTCCCAGCTACTCGGGAGGCTGAGGCAGGAGAATGGCATAAACCCAGGAGGCGGAGCTTGCAGTGAGCCGAGATCCGGCCACTGCACTCCAGCCTGGGCGACAGAGCAAGACTCCATCTCAAAAAAAAAAAAAAAAAAAGAATCCAAGTTAAACAAGAAAAGTGGCCACTGATACATTTGATTTCTGAGGGTTAAAAACAAAATAAGAAAAACTAGAAAGTCAGGAGTAGAAGCCTCGACAGCTCAAACTACCAACATGAGAATATTCCCTCAATTCATCCATGCATTAATACTATTTGACAATCACGTATCTCATACATTTGAGAAAAATTAATAGCATGAAGGTAAAGCATCAATACAAGCACACAGAACACCTGAATTTAGAATTAATGTCAGTAATTCATGAAATGGATGAGCAACTTTCAATAATTGAAATAAACATTCTCAGAGATATTTGCAAGAACATCTTCTGTCCTTATTCATTAGTTATTTACAGATTAAACCAAATTGCAACATTATTTTTATTTATTAATTTGACAAGTATTTTAAAGCTTATCATACTCTCTTGGCGAAGGTGTAGAGAAGTGGGTATTATGTTCAAAGTGGGAATAGAAACCGTTCAGCATTTCTGAATGTAAATAATAAGGATCTAAGATGTTTAATGTGTGCATTCTTTGACTCGTCAATTCCATTTCAAGGATTCACCCGTCCTGGAGAAATACACACACACAGGCACAAAAGGAGATTTACAAAGATGTTCATCACTGATTGTTTATAATAATGATCTCCACAGGGGAATTAATAACATAACTTCTGGTCCATGTCTCCTATACAGCACCATGTAAAGGTTAAAAAGAATACGGCTTGTGTGCAAACCTAGCTAGATCTCCAAACATCTTGTTAAATTTAATGATTGCTGCAGTATGACATGTATGGTATAATCCCACTTATATACAGTAAACTGAACTCAAAACGATTTGTCTGTGCACATAAACCTCTTATCTGTACAAACAGAAATTTTCTGTTTGTGAAAACCTATACATCAAACTAATAATAGTCTTTTGGGGCAATGACTATGATGAATGTTGGGGAAGAAGTGGTGAAGGGAACTTTGTCGTCTGTTGTAATGTCTGTTTCTTTACCCAGCTTTAGTAAGGTATAACTGACCAATAAAAATTGTATATTTTTAGTGTATTACAAGATGCTTGGATATATGTATACACTGTGGAATGATTAAATTGTGCTGATTAACATATCCATCACCTCACATACTTATCATTTTTTTGTGGTGTAAACATTTAAGATCGACTCTTAGTACTTTTTTTTTTTTTTTTTTTTTTTTTTTTTGAGACAGAGTCTCGCTCTGTCGCTCAGGATGGAGTGCAGTGGCGCGATCTCGGCTCACTGCAAGCTCTGCCTCCCGGGTTCACACCATTCTCCCGCCTTAGCCTCCTGAGTAGCTGGGACTACAGGAGCCTGGCACCATGCCTGGCTAATTTTGTTTTTGTATTTTTAACAGTTTTGTTTTTGTATTTTTAGCAGTTTTGTTTTTGTATTCTTAGTAGAAACGGAGTTTCACTGTGTTAGCCAGGTGGGTATCCATCTCCTGACCTCATGATCCTCCCGCCTTGGCCTCCCAAAGTGCTGGGATTACAGGTGTAAGCCACCGCGCCCAGCTGTCTCTTAGTACTTTTCAAGTACACAATATATTATTATTAACTGTAGTCGCCACTCTGTATAATAGATCTCCAGAACTTATTCATCTTGTCTAACTGAAACTTTGCACCCTTTGACCAACATCTGCAACGCTTGTTTTTAATAAAAGTCTTCATATATATATATACATATGTTGATTGTGTAATGAATATAATATTTAAAATATTGTATTAAAAAGTGTTTTTTTATTTTGTGAGATGGAATCTAGCTCTGTCGCCCAGGTGGGAGTTCAGTGACACGATCTCGGTTCACTACAACCTCCGCTTCCTGGGTTCAAATGATTCTCCTGCTTCAGCCTCCTAAGTAGCTGGGATTACAGGCGCCTGCCACCACACCTGGCTAATTTTTGTATTTTTAGTAGAGAAGGGGTTTTACCATGTTCGCCAGACTGGTCTTGAACTCCTGACCTCAAGTGATCTGCCCGCCTTGGCCTCCCAAACTGCTGAGATCATAGGCGTGAGCCACTGGCCTGGCCAAAAAGGAAGGCAGGATGAAAAAAATGAGCAAAGCAGAGGACCCAGTGACTTTGATCCTGGGGCCAGCATTGGTGGGGCATGCGGGTGGTGGCCCCAGGACTGGTCATGAACAATGGCTTTCCTGTGCCTAAGGCAAGGGGCTTCTCTGAAAGACTCTGAGGCAACACACTTGGAAATGAAAGTGTAAGGGAACAAGTGAGAACACAACACACAGGCGATGAGCCTGCAGAGAGGATAATTAAACAAACTTGCCACCAGGTAATGCTGGCAGAAGAAGAGCTGCTGAAAACTGCTGGGGGAGCTAGTAAAGGAGTGATCAACAGTCTGTTGGGTTCTGGCACAGCTGAGGTCCTAGGGCTGCAGACAGGTCTGCAGAAAGGGTCCTATAGTGGAGCAGAAGGGGCATTGCCAGGCTCTGTCCAGCCCCTGGGGACATTTCCCCAAGACCCTCTAGGGCCTCTGACCTGAGTCTGGGCTTGTCCAACTGCCTTCAAATGCATCCTGTACTTTCCAGCAGCCCTTGTCATTGCTCTTTGTGGGATCCAAGCACTTGTCATGGGGACTCCAGGGCAGACCAGTGCCAGTGCGGCAAGGTACATTCGTCTTAGGCCAATTCATCCAGCCCATCTACCCAGAGCCATTAGGAGTGCACCTAGGACGCTGGCCGGAGTGAATCTCAATCCCATCATCTGTAATACGGAGAGACAGCATCTGTCCCATGATATCCTTGTGAGCATTACGTGAGATATTGTATGTAAAAGCTCGGTGCTTAATAAACACGAATTACTATTGCTAAAAGAATTCTAGCTTATTTTTATTATAAAAATATTTCAACACTGTATAGATCTATTAAGAAAGCTACAATATCTTTAATGTGATTTATCCTTAAAAGGGTCTTGACACTTGAAAAATAAAATCTAGGCAGCAAGTGGGACATGTCAGACTCATATTACTTCTGGTTCCTGAAATTGTCCCCACAGCAGAAGAGGAAGGTCTGTTCTTTAGTGGAATATCAGCCCTACATGTGCACACCCTGAGTTGTAGATTTCAAGGCATCTAACTCATAAACTGGTGCTGTAAAGACCTTGGACTCTTGAGAGACACACCCTGTTTGGGTTCCTGCTCTGCCTCTTTGGGGCTCTGACATTTTTGAGCAAACTGCTAAATCTCTAAAAGTCTCAGTTTTCTTCTTTCTTGAATGGGTATTAGTCAACCCCTAAAATAATTGTTCTGGGAATAAACGAGTAAACCCTTCAAAACAGTCATAGAGGTACCTTTTATATGGTATCTCCCCAATTAATGTCTGTTATCATTAATAATCAACACCCACAAAATCAAGTTTGCTTGATTTTGATTATACAGATGTATACATAAAATAGCAGTACACAGAAGTTCTGAAAGAAAAGAAAAGTAAAATTTTTATATTGTTTTGATGGAATAGAACTTTCTATTTATGATCCCAATGCCACAAACCATACAGGGAAAAATAATTGATCATACTACATGCAAACTAAAACTTGGATGTTATAGAATAATATAGTAAGCGAAACTTAAAAGCAAATCACAGCCGTGAATGTTTTCTCCTTATTTGGCATATAAAGCGTTATTAAACTTTATATAAAGACAAGCAAGTCCTTTAAACAATAAGAGAAAATGAACATTTCAGTAGAAAAAGGAGATGAGTTTAGGAACAGGCACTTTTCTATAGAAGAAATATTAATGAAAATGTTAAATTGTATTCAAAACAGATATTATTAAAATAAGTGCAAAACCACTCTTCTCATCAGATTGACAAAAGTTGAAATAAATGATGATAACCAGAGTTGGGAGATTTTAGGGAAAAGGTGATTGCGCATTCTGCTGGGTAAAAGTAATTGATACCACCTTTCTGAAGGACAGGGTGGCGAGATGAATCAGCATCCATTTTAGAAAAGAAATCCACTCTAAGAAATTCTAATCTAGGAATTTAAAAAATGTACAGTGGCCATCGTTGCAGTATTCTTTCAAGTTTTAACATCCCATCAAAATAACGCAGTTACACATCTTCAAAAACTGTATGCTGTAAGTGCATATTAACAAAAATGCAGCAGTTGTATGCTCCAACACTACATCCCAATTCCCTTTTCTTGGAGGCAATTTGAAATATTTTTCATTTGTTTTTCTTTTTTGAGACGGAGTCTCGCTCTGTCGCCCGCGCTGGAGTGCAGTGGCCGGATCTCAGCTCACTGCAAGCTCCGCCTCCCGGGTTTAC
>NW_012111475.1:1388781-1391330 GCF_000951035.1 Colobus angolensis palliatus
GGAAGAAGCCTATGCTATTGCTCCCAATATCGCAGGGAGGGTACAGCTCTTCTGTGATATTGTTCCCAGTATCAGGAGGGGAAGAGGATGATAATAATTCGCAGGTTGTGTTCACCCGCCCCGTGATAGTGTTATTAATATCCTAGAAGGGAGAAGGTGCTATAACACTCCGTACAGCAGGAGGCGAACACCCAGCCTGGGATATTGTTCCTAATATCCATGGAGGGCAGAGGCTAATATTACTCCCAATATGGCAGAGTTTGTACATCCACACTGTGACGTTCTTCTTAATATTACAAGGCCAGGAGATTGATATTACTCCCAGTATCGCAGACACTGTACAACCCCGGGATACACGCTTCCTGATATCCGGAAGACCAGACCATGGTATTACTCCTCAAATGGCAGGTGAACACCAACTCGGTGATATCTGTGGGGCACTCCCTGTGATGTGGGGACTAATAGTCAATACCTCTCCCCATGGCTATTGGGAGCCCTATCTCCGGGGGATGAACCACGCTCCCCATCCGGCCTCCAGCAGCCGCCACGCCACGCTCCCCGGTGGCTGGGGGCCCCGATCGCCGGGGAGTGAGGCACGCCCCACAATCCGGGCCCCCAGCAGCCACCACTCCACGCCCCCTGGCGTCTGGGGGCCCCAGATCGCCGGGGGGTGAGGCATGCCCCCCCCATCCGGCCCCCAGCAGCCGCCACGCCACGCCACGCCCCCCATCGCCGGGGGGTAAGCCACCAGGTCAGAAGGGCGCAGTTCAGGTCCTGTGTGGCCTCAGTGTTACCCACCCCATTGCCCTCAGCCGGTGGGAAGCTGGGATTCCCCCACTCAGGAGGTCCAACTGTCTCTGCCCTGCCAGATCACCCACCTTTCCTTTGCCTGTCTCTGTGTCTTGCTCTGGCCTCGGGGTGTACTGCTTATCCCAGAGAGAAACAAAGGAGCAGTGTGCTAGCTGCTGCGGGTCTCTCTTCTGCTGCCTGGGACCTGGGTCCAGCAGTGTCCATCGTTATGTGGGATCTTCCAGCCTCTCGTGGGTGGCCTCCATGCAGGGGGCCATGCCTGCCCTTCAAGGCCACCTTTCACCCCTCACTCCCTCACTCGCCCTGCAACCTCCTCCCAGCCGTGGGAGACTCGCCTCACGGGGCCCCTGTCAAATCTCCGTCCGCCTCTGCACTAGCAGGTAGCCTGGCCGGCACTTTCAGGATCAAGACTGACCAAAAGAAGGTGCACTTGGCTTTATTTATGTCTAGAACAGTCTTATAGAGTAAGACAATACAGAGGTAACTTGTGGTTTGTTTGTTTGTTTGTTTTGTTTTGTTTTTTGGAGACGAGTCTCACTCTGTCCCCAGGCTGGAGTGCAGTGGTGCAATCTTGGCTCACTGCAACCTCCGCCTCCTGGGTTCAAGCGATTCTCTCGCCTCAGCCTCCTAAGTAGCTGAGACTACAGGCGCACACCACCACACCCAGCTAATTTTTGTATTTTTAATGGAGACAGGGTTTCACCATGTTGGCCAGGATTGTCTGGATCTCTTGACCTTGTGATCCCAGCCTCCCAGAGTGCTGGGATTACAGGCATGAGCCACCATGTCCAGACATGTGTTTTTAAATGAATTCTGGCTCCATAGTGCTGGTCCCCAAGGCACAAGGAATTATGCATATTTTTGTTTGTGTGTTTGTTTTAGAGACAGGGTCCCACTCTGTCACCCAGGCTAGAGTGCAGTGGCACCATCATAGCTCACTGCACCCTCTACCTCCTGGTCTCAAGCTAGACTCCCACCTCAGCCTCCCAACTAGCTGGGACTGCAGGTGCATGCCACCATGCCCGGCTAATTTTTTGTAGAGACAAGGTCTCACTACATTGCTCGGGCTGGTCTCAAACTCTTGGGCTCAAGCAATCCTCTCCCCTCAGCCTCCCAAAATGCTGGGATTACAGGCGTGAGCCACCGTGCCTGGCCTCACACACATCTTGCACACATCAGTGAAGCCTCCTCTCATGTGAGTTCTGAGTCCATCTTAGATTAAAAGGAGGAGGCCGGGAGGCTGCCACGGTGTGGACGCTCCTGTCGTTAGGGAGTTCTTGACAATGAGAAGGGAGCAGAGGTTCTCACACCATCCCAGCCCCCCTCAGCCCGCTGGAGCCGTGGGGGTGTCGGTGGAGAAGGAAAATGCCTCCCCACAGTCTGGCAGGTAGGAGGTCCCTGCTCGGTAACTCAGCCCCGCACCCTCGCTGGAAGGTGCACAGAGCGTACCCAGCCAAACCCTTCCAGATGCAGACAGGGAGACTGAGGCTGGGATTTTAAATGCAGGCTCCTGACACGGCTCAGCCCCAGGAGAGGACCTGATGGGCTGGGGAGGGCAGAGGTCAGAACGTCCAGCACAGAAGAGCTCTAAGTCTCTGCGACTTTAGCCGTGGGAGGCGCCTGGGCGCAGACCCAGCTTGAGGCTTCCAGGGTAAGAATGTGTCCAAGCTGCTGGGCTGCTCAGACCCTGTCTCTGCCCTTGGAAATGGGGACAGCTGACTAGACCTCACTGGGGGCTG
>NW_012111475.1:1391380-1392668 GCF_000951035.1 Colobus angolensis palliatus
AGAATGTGTCCAAGCTGCTGGGCTGCTCAGACCCTGTCTCTGCCCTTGGAAATGGGGACAGCTGACTAGACCTCACTGGGGGCTGGGGGTGGGGGGTGTGGCCACCAGGAGCTTGGGGCCCTCCAGGAATTCCAGGGCTCTGGGCAGGTTCCTGAGGATGGAGCTGCTGGAGGCTCAGTCACAGCTCAGCTTCTGGCAGGGTGTCAGTCAGCAGGGACCTCCGTACCACTGTGGGGTCAGAGAGCTCACCCCACGGACAGCTGACTCAGCGCCTGCTGTGGGCAGGCTGAAAGTGTCACCCCATGTGGCCAGGCTTCCTGGGTTTTCAAGAACAGCAGGATGTCTGGCTTTCGGGGGAAACCTCTGCCTGCTTTATTGCTGGAAACACACTGGGAAGTCTTTAAACCTCACCCCAGCGCACTGAGGGCCACGGACGAGGGGGATGCTCCGGGAACGCGAGCTCCCAAGGTGGGGCCTGTCCGAAATCCCTGGTCCTGGAGCAGCGCCCAGTGAATGTAGGGGAAGGAAGCCTCTAGTGCAAGGGATAGTTCAGAGAGTTCTCATAAAACCCCACCCAGCTGCCTCTATGATTAGCATCTTACCTTGGTAAGGTACATTTGTCACAACTAATGAGCCAATACCACCAATGCCTCATTACTAACTGCAGCCTGCACTTGACTCAGATTTCCTTTGTCTTTACCGAACGCCTTCGCCTGCCCTAGGATCCCACCCAGGACCCCACGCTGCATTTAGTCCTCCTGTCTCACTGGGCTCCTCCACGGTATAATAGTTTCTCAGACTTTCCTTGGTTTTGCTGACCTTGACAGTTTTGAGGCGTGGTTGGGATTTTGTAGAATGTGCCTCCGTTGAGATTTGTCTGAAGTTTTTCTCATGATTAGACTGGAGTTATTATGGGTTCTTGGGGGACAGACCTCAGAGGCGCAATGCCATCCACATCACATGGTCCCAGGGCCACATGCGGTCAACAGGACTCCCCACTGTTGACCTTGACCCTGGCCACCTGGCTGAGGGGCGTTGGTCAGGTTTCTCCTTGTAAAGATTCTCTTTTCCTCCCGCTCCCTCCGGTCCTCTCTGGAAGGAAGTCTCTCTGTGCAACCCACACTTAAGGAGCAGGAGTTGGCCGAGCGCAGTGGTTCATGCCTGTAATTCCAGCACTTTGAGAGACTGAAGTGGGCGAATCGTGACGTCAGGAGTTTGAGACCAGCCTGGCCAACATGGTGAAACCCTGTCTCTAAAAATACAAAAATTAGCCCCGGTGTGGTGGTGG
>NW_012111475.1:1392718-1393284 GCF_000951035.1 Colobus angolensis palliatus
TTCCAGGGTAAGAATGTGTCCAAGCTGCTGGGCTGCTCAGACCCTGTCTCTGCCCTTGGAAATGGGGACAGCTGACTAGACCTCACTGGGGGCTGGGGGTGGGGGTTGACACCCAAGTCCGAGACACAAAGAGAAGCACCCAGCGAGGCCCCTGGTCCCCTGCAGGCTCTTGACCTGCAGAGGGCCCATGGTAGAGAGTGGCCTGGGACTAATCTCTTCTCAGCCCCAGGGCCTGGCCTCCCTGGTCTAGTGGCCAGGGCACACACGTATACACACACAGACACATGCACACACAGAGACATGTGCACACGTGCATACACATACTTGTATGAACACACATACACACATGTGCACATGCATGCTCACACATACACGTACACACAAGTGCACTCACACACCTATAGACGCATACACATGTGCACACATACACATGCACACACAGACACATGTACATACAGATACATGTGAGGCTTCCAGGGTAAGAATGTGTCCAAGCTGCTGGGCTGCTCAGACCCTGTCTCTGCCCTTGGAAATGGGGACAGCTGACTAGACCTCACTGGGGGCTG
>NW_012111475.1:1401689-1434225 GCF_000951035.1 Colobus angolensis palliatus
TGAGATGGAGTCTCACTCTGTCACCCAGACTGGAGTGCAGTGGCACAATCTCGGCTCATGGCAACCTCTACCTCGCAGGTTCAAGCAATTCTCCTGCCTCAGCCTCCTGAGTAGCTGGGATTACAGGTGCTCACCACCCACCACACCCAGCTAATTTTTGTATTTTTAGTAGAGACGGGGTTTCATCATGTTGGCCAGGCTGATCTCGAACTCCTGACCTCATGATCCACCCACCTCAGCCTCCCAAAGTGCTGGATTACAGGCATGAACCACTGTGCCTGGCTGGGTGTCTTTTCTTTTAGGCCCTCTCAGCTGACAGAGCATGAAGGCATATATGCGTACACTAACCACATATATATGCATGTTCCTAAGTATGCCTACATGCAATATCTATATCTCTATTAGGTTAAATGTGAGTTCATACTGACGTCTCCAACTCAAATCCGTTATTACTAAGTGGATTCCAGCTCCGCCCCACCGACAATCTGTAACAACCACCCACTCCAACATTGAGAAACCTGGCTTTCACCATTAGCCATCCACTGACTTAACAGTTCTGTTCCAGTCTACGTGTACAGAAGTATCAGAATGGCTGACCCATATCCCTGTGGGAGGCAACTTTATTCATTTATTTTTTAAGACAGGCTGTTGCTCTGTTGCCCAGGCTGGAGTGCAGTGGTGTGAGTATGGCTCACTGCAGCCTTGACCTCCCTGGCTCAAATAATTGTCCTGGCTTAGTCTCCTGAGTAACTGGGACTACAGGCCCATGCCAACACACCCAGCTAATTTTTTATATTTTCTAGAGACAGGGTCTCATCATGTTGCTCAGGCTGGTCTTGAACCCTGGGCTTACGTGATCCTCCTGCCTCAGCCTCCCAAAGTACTGGGATTACAGGTGTGAGCCATTGTGGATGGCTGGAAAGCAACTTTATCAGCCAGAGCGGAGTGCGTCTGTGGGGCTCCTTTTGCCTTCAGTTTCACAGACTTAGTGGAACTTTCTTCCTCCCACTTCAATGAGATTGTCGCATACATTTGTGATACAGTTACTTGTTTTGTCACATTTCACATTCATCCTGGGATTCCCCTGTCTGCCTACTTTTTAAAAAAATATAATTTGCATACATAGACAGGACGCGATGGCTCACGCCTGTAATCCCAGCACTTTGAGAGGCCGAGGCGGGTGGATGACCTGAGGTTGGGAGTTCGACACCAGCCTGACCAATACGATCAAACGCCATCTCTACTAAAAATACAAAAATTAGCTGGGCGTGGTTACAGGTGCCTGTAGTCGCAGCTACCCGGGAGGCTGAGCCAGGAGAATCGCTTGAACCCGGGAGGTGGAGGTTGTGGTGAGCTGAGATCATGCCATTGCACTCCAGCCTGGGGAACAAGAGCGAAACTCTGTCTCATCCTCCTGCGGTTTCTTTTCAAAGTGCAACAGATACGAGCGCATCCTAACCCCACTTTCAGACACTCTACACTTGCTTTTTTCTGCTTAACATGTCTCAGGGATCTTTCCTTGTTGGCACTCAGAGAACGCCTTGGTTCTGTATCACAGCTGCTGGCTACCTGTTGTGTGTCTGGAGTGTGATTGATCTGACACTGGGTTATTTCCAAGGCATTGCTGTTAGAAATGAACTATATGGGCAACCATGTACCCTGCCGTTTCAGAAGTCGACAGTCATCTGCAGGGTAAACTCCCAGGAGTGGGATTGCTGGGCAAAGGGTCAGCACAGTCGTGGCTTTATGAGTGTTGTTCATTTGCCCTCAGATCAGCCCTGCTGGCACCATGCTCTCTGCAGCCTGTCTAGGGTATGCTCCTGGATGCCAGGTGCTGCTGCTCCAGGAGGTGCCACAGGGTACCTTGGGGTCTTTTTGCACTCCCTGACAGGGGGACATTGAGCAACATTTCCGACATTTTAGGGCGATAGACAGGACTGTCCGTGCGGGCCCCTCGCTGCTTTACTGTGGTGTTGGTCTTGCCCTCTGGTGCCTGAAGCGGAGGTCAGCTTCTCACACATGGTTGAATTAACAGCAGCTGCTGGCACAGGGGCTGAGGCCAGCCTGACTCTGACCCGAGGCCAGCCGTAAAATTTGGTTGCAAATTAAAAGTGAAGGGACTGGAACTTCAGACAAACCCCAGTGCAAGCACAATCACAAAGATCCCTGCCAGTTCTCCCTAGAAATGTCGAGGTCAGGAAAACAGAAACCATCCTGGCCAAAAGGCAGCCAAAAGACGAGGTGATGAACCCCACGCGGTGTCCCCCATGGGCTTCCGGGTGGAGCAGAAGATGGATGTTAGGGGAAACTAAGGGAGTCGAGTTACGTGTGAATTGTGAGTGACAATAGCGGGTCCACATTGGTTTATTAGATGTGACAGGTGATGCGGGTGTGAGACGGTCATCACGGGGGAGACTGCAGGAGTTTATGCCGATGCTCTCACTGGCTTCCCAACTTTTCTATCTAAAATTTAAAAATAAAGTTTAGGTTAAAAAAACACTTTTAAAAAACCACTTGAGACTGGGCGCGGTGGCTCACGCCTGTAATCCCAGCACTTTGGGAGGCGGAGGTGGATAGATCACTTGAGGTCAGAAGTTCGAGACCAGCCTGGCCAACATGGTGAAACCCTGTCTCTACTAAAAATACAAAAATTAGGTGGGCTTGGTGGCGGGCGCCTGTAATCCCAGCTACTTGGGAGGCTGAGGTGGGAGAATCACTTGAACCCAGAAGGTGGAGGTTGCAGTGAGCCGAGATCATGGCACTGTACTCCAGCCTCGGTGACAGGGCAAGACTCTGTCTAAAAAGAAAGAAAGAAAGAGAAAAGACATGCTCCTATAGGCACATTGCTGTGCCTTTGCCCATTCTGGGACTCCTGCCCGACCTTCTCTTGCCCTCTGTGACACCTGCCATGCTTCAAAGCCCTGCTCAAATGTCACTGCCTCTAGGAAGCCTTCCCTGACTGCCAAGCACAGTTAATATCCTCAGTCGTACCCTCTGCCACCCAACGCCACTCCTGTTCTACACTATCAGTTGCATTTGTCTGATGTGTTTCTCGTATTAGACTGGGGTTGTGGGTTTGGGGGAGGAAGACCACAACAGCAAAGTGCACTCCTGCTCACATGATAGCAAGGACAACTGCTATCAACAGGCTTTGTCCTTGATGCTGTTGACCCTGGTCACCTGGCTGAAGGGTGTTGGTTGGTTTTCCCCATGTCCACACTACCCTCTGTGGAAGGAAGCCACCATGTGCATCCCACACTAAAGGAGTGGGGGTCATGCTCTGCCCCCCAGCCTAAATTAGCTGGAATTCTTTTGCCCGGGGGGTCTGTCTGTCTCTTCTCCCCCATTTACCCAGCTATCCCATCACTTATTTGTACTGGTGTGGACTCATACATATTTGTTTTCTTTCTTTTGTTTTTGGAGATGGAGTCTTGCTCTATCGCCAGGCTGGAGTGCAGTGGTGTGATCTTGGTTCACTGCAACCTCCGCCTTCTGGGTTCAAGCAATTCTCCTCTGTCAGCTGCCCAAGTAGCTGGGATCACAGGCGTGCACCACCGTGCCCATCTAATTTTTGTATTTTTAGTAGAGACAGGGTTTCACCATATTGGCCAGGCTGGTCTTGAACTCCCAACCTCATGATCCACCCGTCTCGGCCTCCCAAAGTGCTGGGATTACAGGTATGAGCCACCGTATCCGGCCTACATATTTGTTTTCTATTTGGGGTTGACATTGCTACACTGCTTTACTTGTGTTTCATTGCTCACATTGTCCCAGCTTTGGCCATTGGGAGCTCTTTCAGTTGACTCCTGTGCCCCTTTGTCACAGTTCCATCATTTTGGGGATCTATTGATCCATTTATCTATTGGCCGGTCAATGGATCACACTTCCTTACTTCCTGATGCTACAAGACACTCCAGACCCACTATGTTTATTTCCTGCCAGGGAATGTATTTCGCAAATATTTCATGTGCAGAGGCTGGTGCAGAGCCCCTCCTCCAGGCAGCCTCCCCAGCTGTCTACAGGCAGGACTGGGGCTGTGCAGTGCTCCTCTTTCGCGACCCCTCCGCAATGGCCGCTCTGGCCGAGCTGTCCCATCTGGCTCCATGGCTGTCTCCACCACGAGGCTGAGTCTGGGCTCTCTAGAGGGCAGTGGGCATCTGACTCATCCATGTCGGATGCTGAGCACGGGGCCAGGCCCAGCGTTGGGCAGGCAGGTTGGATCTGGGCCACACTGCCTGCTGATCCTCCCCACTGAACAATAATGACGATGACTGCTCTCCTTTGTGGGACCCTCCTCTATGCTGGCAGGTATTGGGCCTGGGCAGGACCATAAAGCAGCTCCCCCAGGGGCTTCAAACCCAGGCTTCAGAATCTGCTGTCCATCATCGTGTTGCACCCCAGGATGCACTGTGTGGGCCAGTGGGGGAGTTTCCTGGTCCCCTCTGTGTGGTACCTGGACCACTACGCTACCCTTGGTGAGCAGGGGAGGGCTATGCCAGGGTAGAAGGGGTGAGGGATGTGTCCATCCTGCAGCAAGTGAGGGGAGACCCTGGGACTCACACCTGGCTGGGCACCAAAGTGGTGGGCCATGCACCTGTGACGCCGCCTGGGCGACACCCCAGCTGGTTAGCAGGCATGTGAGGTAGCAGCTATGGATGTTGGCCCAACAAGGGGCTGCTGCCTGCAGCCTGCACTGGGTACCTGTCACAAGGCAGCCACCCCCTCCCTGTCTTTCCAGTGTCCCAGGGGAAGGTGCAGCCAGTGCTGTGGCCAGATCCTGCCGGGCACCGCTCACAGGCACACATGGCTCGACACATGAGGCGGGAGAGCTCAAGCCCCACCTAGGGCAAGCCCCTGCCCACTGCAAGCCGGTGGTTCCCTCCCACCCAGCTGCCTACACAGCTTTGCCTCAGCAGAAGTGCACTTGACTGGGCTCTGTCCCCTTCTGCATGTCTGGCAGAGGCGAATCCCGCTCAGAATACATGGGGCTGTTGGCTCCCACCTGACTTGGGCAGCCTGGCCCCTATCACCGGGTCTTGGTTTGTTAGTCATTCAGCAAACGCTTGCAGAGTGTGGCACTGTGTTGGGCACGGGGCCCACAGAGAGCAAGACCCGCCAACGCCCTCGCTGGAGGAGCCCGCAGTGCAGGGGACTTGCCTAGGAAGAAAGTGGTGGTGATAGACAATGGCCCCTGTCCCAGGAGGGGTGGAGCATGCTGAGGCTCTCCAGGGCACAGGGCAAGGGCTGGCCAGGCTGGCAGCCAGGGTAGGTCTCTTTGAGGAGGCAATACACCTCAGTCACAGCCTGGAGGAGAAGGGTTGCCAGAAAGTGGTGGTGTGCAGAGACCAGGGCAGGAGTCAGGGATGTGGGACAGCACAGGGTGGCCAGGGCCCCGCCGGGGGTGGGGGAGGGGAGAGCAGGGGGAAGGGAGAGCAGGGTAAGGTTGGCAACGGTGGCTTGGATGTAACCAGGTGGGGAAAGAGAGGGGTCACGTACCAAGTGCCCTATGGTGCCATCTGCTAAGATTCAGGGCAGGGGAAGGGCAGTAGGTGTCCAGTTCTGGCTGGGTGGTGTCTGGGCTGGCTACTGGCCATCAGAGAGGCAGACAGTGGCACTGGCACAGGCCGTCATTCTGAGCTGGAGCCTGGGGAACTCGGTGAAAGCAGATGGCTCTGAAGTTCCCGCTGGTGTGAGCTCTCCACACAGAGTGTGGCCCTTAGAGAAGGTGTGACCATGAGGGAGGAGGAGGCTGGGAGGCAGGAGAAGGCATCCAAAGGGTGTGGTCAGCGGGTGGACCAGTTGGCCTGAGAGACAAGGAAGAGGGAGCCGGGAAAGGACTGCTGGGCCTGGCCACGTGGAAAACGCCGGTGTCCTATGCCTGGGTAGTTTTGGGGAGCCTGGGGTGGGTGCGTTGACGTGAGGCCAGGAAGTAGGGCGTGGAAAACAGCACTTGAGGTTTTGCTGGGAGGCGGCAGCACTGGCCACAGGTGCCTGCGATCACCAGCGTACCCCCCGTGACATCTGGCCCCATCCAGGTGGGTAGTGGGGGGCCTGCAGGAATCCCCCTCGGAGCCCTCCTCCCCTCCGCCTGCAGTGACCTCAGCCTCGGAGCCTCCAGCTCGCAGGAGATGGCTCCCAGCTGGGAGGACTTCACTCCTAGGAGGAGTTGGGGGAGTGTGTGCTTGGGCAGGGTTAATGATTGTGTAAGTCAAGGTCAGGATCAGCCCCCATGACTGGGCTCTGCAGAATGCCAAAATTCCGGCTGGGGTCCCACCCCTGATTCAGGAAAGTTGGGGATCTGAGGAGTTCAGGCTTATGGGATTGCGAGTCCTGGGGGGACTCATCTGTAAGCTGGGATCTGATGTCCCCAGGCTGTTGGGAGAATGGCAGCCTTGTAGCCCCTGCCATGTGCCCTCATCTGGGGCCTTCTCCTCTGTGCACTCTCTCTTGGTCACCCACACCCCACCAGCTGGCTGGTCCACAGGGTGTTTCTGAGATTTGGCCTCTTCTGGCTCTGTGATCTTTTTCTGGAGACAGGGCCCGGCTCTGTCGCCCAGGTTGGAGTGCAGTAGTGCGGCCAGGCTGGAGGGCGGTAGTGCGGCCGGGCTGGAGGGTGGTGGTGCGGCCGGGCTGGAGTGCAGTAGTGTGGTCAGGCTGGAGTGCAGTAGTGCGGGTCATTGCTCACTGCAGTCTCCAACTCCTGGGCTCAAGCAATGCTCCCACCTCAGCCTCCCGAGCAGGTGGGACTACAGGCGTGCACCACCATGCCCAGCTAATTTTTTGTAATTTTTGTAGAGATGGGTTTCACCATGTTGACCAGGCTGGTCTTGAACTCCTGGACTCAAGTGATCCTCCTGCTTCAGCCTCCTAAAGTGCTAGGATTACAGGCGTGATCCACTGCGCCCAGCCCTGGCTCTATGATTTTACCTTCTCTGCACCTCTGTTCCTCGTGGTTTTAAAGATGGAGATGCCGAGGACTGGCGGGAGCTGCAGGGCTGCCGTGGGGGCTCCTATGTAGGCATTGAGGGCTCTCTGGTCAGCTTCCTCCAAAGAAGGAAGGTCCCTCTTTTGAAATCTCCGCTGGGGAAACAGCTCGCTTCCCTCATGAGGAGCACTGTGCTAAGGAGTCTCAGGCACCTGGTCAGTGGGAGAAGGAAGGACTGTGGACCTGCTGGGCTGCAGAGTCAGTGATTCCCTGGGCTCCAGGCTGACGCCCGCCCCGACAGAGCAGGACATTCCAGCCAGTGTGGGGGTGGGTGTCTTCAGTTCCAGCCCAGGCAGGAGAACTGCTGACCACTTCCTGCAGGCCTCCGACCCGCCGGCCTAGCCACCCATCTGGCCGGGGTGGCCATCAGTCATCTGGAAAGCCTATGAGCCCTGTGTCCTTGTTTTGCAAAGAGCAGCTCCTGAAATCACGGGGCTTAGAGCTCTGCTCTTCTGATCAGGGGCCGGTTTCAGCAGCAAAGGCCAGAAATAACACACAGTGTGAGTGCTGCTGAGTGGAGCATCACCCTAGCCCTTTCCGGGGGATGACTCACGATGCTGCCATTCCAGCACCAGCTGGTACGGGACTCCAGACTAGCGGCTTATCATGCCGGCCCGGATACACCCATCCTCAAACTTGGGTGTGCAGACGAATTAACTCAGGAAGGAACCTCGGGAGAGATTTGTGCTGGTCCTTTCTCCCTGTTCTCGAGTCTGAGTAGGGCTTGAGAATGCCTTGGGAGGTGTGCGGGTACAACTTTGCTTGTTTGTGTTTCCAGGAAATACTGAGTTTAGCAGAGACAGCATTTTATACAGGAAGAATCGGAGACTGGGAAAGATGGCGGCCGGGCTGCTCAGCATGGAGCTGGGATCTGGCCGGGCTGTGTTCTCCAGGGGCAGGGACCAATCTCTGAGTTACATTTATTTATATAATTATTTATTCATTTATTCATTCTTTTTCGAGACGGAGTCTTGCTCTGTCACCCAGGCTAGAGTGCAATGGCAAGATCTCGGCTCACTGTCACCTCTGCCTCCCGGGTTCAAGTGATTCTCTCACCTCTGCCTCCCAAGTAGCTGGAATTACAGGCAACTGCCACTACACTCGGCTAACTTTTGTATCTTTTTTTTTTTTTAGTAGAGACAGGGTTTCACCATGTTGACCAGGCTGGTCTCGAATGCCTGACCTCAAGTGATCTGAACTTGGCTTCCCAAAGTGCTGGGATTACAGGGGTGAATCACCGTGTCCGGCACTCAGTCACATCTAAAATGAAAGGGCCATGGAATCACCAGAACTCTCCTTCCTGTGACCTTGGGTGAAGGTCATTTTTGCCTTGCCCCTCCATCTCCCCATTTATAAGCCTGACGGTTGTAAATTACAATCTTTTTATCCAACCACTTGTCTTTATTTTATTTTTGAGACGGAGTCTCACTCTGTTGCCCAGGCTGGAGTGCAGTGGCGTGAACTCGGCTCACTGCAACCTCTGCCTATAGGGTTCAAGCGATTCTCCTGCCTCAGCCTCCTGAGTAGCTGGGATTATAGGCATGCGCCACTATGCCCAGCTAATTTTTGTATTTTTAGTAGAGACAGGGTTTCACCATGTTGGTCAGGCTGGTCTGGAACTCCTGACCTCATGATCTGCCCGCCTTGGTCTCCCTAAGTGCTGGGATTATAGGCGTGAGCCACGATGCCCAGCCCACTTGTCTTTATTTGTTGCCTTCTCCTCCGTTCGTGTCGCCACCTGGTGATTGACTTGTCTGTGTGCACATTTGCACAGTTGCAGGAATGACCACGGTGGAGCAGCGAAGCCGGGCCCATGTACCACGTTTCAAGCCTGTTTCACAGCAGAAGATGGCCTCAGCTTACAAACCACACTCATGACCAAATCTGTTGCCCCCTGTCTTGTATTATACTATTATAGAGAGTTTTCTTGGCACGTGGCCACACCCATTCACTTACTGCTGTCTGCTTTCCTGCTATAAAGGCAAGGTTGTGACGGACCTGATGACTGGCAAAGCTAAACATGCTCCCCCCGGTCCTACCAGAGCACGTTTGCCTCCCCTGTTCTAGAATGACCTTAGAGGCTCCTGCGTGCCTGTTTCTGCTGGACAGGACCAAGGGGAAAACCAGCAGCCTGCTGAAGTACGGAGAGTGCGGGTAGCCTCTAGCCCCCAGGCCTCTACATTCCTGAGAGTCACTTTTATGGCGTTGTAGATTAACCCCTTGGGGTGTAAGCATGCTGGCCTCTCCTTGGCTGCCAGTGTCCATAGCCCCCTGAAGTGGCTGTGGGAGATTTTAGCACACTGCCTGCCAGGATCACAGTTGTTTGAGCTGGCCCTGACCCCTGAGAAGCCCTTTACTCCCCTGCTTTGCCTGGTTCCTCTCCCTCCAAGTCTCAGCGCAGGTGCCTCCTCCTTCAGGAAGCCTTCCTAGATTTCACCCTCCTCTCTTTCCTCCCAGGCCTCCCTTTGCTGCTGCACCGATCGTGCTTTGCCATCCTGGTCTGTTTCCCAGTCAGTTTCCCCAGCTTGTCTGTGAGCTTCTCCTGTGAGCAGCCAAACCATGGGCCAGGTGGGGTCCCAGAAGGCAGAGCTGGAATGGGGGTGCTGCCAACGCCAGTGGCAGGTGGGGCTCCAAGCTAGTGGGACCGACCCTCAGAGGTGCAGTTTCCTGGGAGGGATGTAGTCCCGGGGACCCCTGCTCATGTGAGGGCAGGTCCGGAATCACCTTTTGAGCCCGAGATGATTCACTGCCGAGAACTGAAATGCTGTCAGACAGTGCGATGAAGCCAGAAACCACCTGTGCCTTCCTATGACTACAGCTGTCATCATTTGCTGCAGGAGGCTGAAGAACACAAAGACAAAAGAGGTAGAAGGCAGGGCCTCTGCTCCCCAGCCAGCAACCCCCCTTCCCCCCAACTTGAGTTGCACCCTGGGGCTCGGACCTCAGGGAGCCTGGTCAGCACGCAGGGGCTGGCAGGAGCTGTCCTGGGACCTTCTGAGATGGATAATTAAAGAAGGAGGAGGGCTAAAAGGCCACAGCTGAAGGGCGTGGCGGGGGGGTGGGGCTTATACTGCTCTGTCACAGGTGGGTCAGATTTGGGCTTTCCTGAAGGAAGGACGCAGGAACAGGTCTGGTCGCTTCTTTGAGCGACCCAGGACAGTCACAGGAGAAGTCTGAAGGCGCACTCGCTTTTCGCAGGCGGTGGTGGCCATGCCTGCTGCTTCTACGTTGGCTAGAAATTGTGTCCCTGGCACCTCGTCTGCCCAGACTCCGGAGCAGCCAAACCCCGGGATGGGAAGCACTTGCTGAAAACGAGCTTGTTCCGCCCTCAGGGAAAGTCTCTGGCCAGGATGGCTTGTTTTGTTTTCTCTCCAAACTCTAACATACCTGTTCAGCAGCTTCCCAGCCCAGAGCGGGCCAGAAACGGGAAACAGCCTGGTGTAAAAGGTGGGTGACGAGATGGAGAAACTCTAAGACTATCCCCTCACCCTGGCAATGGGTCGCCTTGTCTTATAATTCAATAAAACACCAGCTGGTCCCAGAGATCAGGAAAGGGAGAGAGGAGGGTTGTTGCTTTCCAGAGCATCATCTCAAAGGTGAACACTGGGGCTTGGAGCTGAAAGGAGTGGGTGAGTTTCCCTGGAAAACCGCAGACTCTTGGGAAGGACTTGCTTCCTGGGGTTTCTGGGAATTGAGGGCACCACTGCCTTTGTCTCCGGCTGCTCACTCACACCTTAGCCCCAGAGGGCAGTCGAGGGAGGGGTGAGTGTCATGCACGTCCTTGTGAAGAGACCACCAACCAGGCTTTGTGTGAGCAACATGGCTGTTTATTTCACCTGGGTGCAGGCGGGCTGAGTCCGAAAAGAGTCAGTGAAGGGAGATAAGGGTGGGGCCGTTTTATAGGATTTGGGTAGGTAAGGGAAAATTACAGTCAAAGGAGGGTTGTTCTCTGGCGGGCAGGAGTGGGGGTTACAAGGTGCTCAGTGGGGGAGCCTTTTGAGCCAGGAAAAGGAATTTCACAAGATAATGTCATCGCTTAAGGCAAGAACCGGCCATTTTCACTTCTTTTGTGGTGGAATGTCATCGGTTAAGGTGGGGCAGGGCATTTGCACTTCTTTTGTGATTCTTCAGTTACTTCAGGCCATCTGGGCGTATATATGTGCAAGTCACAGGGGATGCGATGGCTTGGCTTGGGCTCAGACGCCTGACATTCCTGCCTTCTTAATAAGAAAAATAAAACAAAGGTGTTGAAGTGTTGGGGTGGTGAAAATTTTTGGGGGGGTGGTATGGAGAGAGAATGGGCGATGTTTCTCAGGGCTGCTTCAAGCAGGATTAGGGGCGGTGTGGGAACCTAGAGTGGAAGAGATTAAGCTGAAGGAAGATTTTGTGGTAAGGGGTGATATTGTGGGGTCGTTAAAAGAAACATTTGTCGTATAGAATGATTGGTGATGGGCTGGATGCGGTCTTGTATGAATTGAACAACTAAAGAAAGACACAAGGTAAGAGGAGGAGAAAAAACAGGTATTAAAGGACTAAGAATTGGGAGGACCTAGGACATCTAATTAGAGACAGCCTAAGGAGGTTCAGCATAATTACTTGCTTGGTTGGTGAGTTTTTAGGCTCTAAGTTTTTGGGGTGCAGTCCAAGTTGGTCTGGTGTCTGGAATGAGACTGGGACCTAATAAAAAGGAGCGTCCACGCAGGAGCTCAAATGGGCTGGAACCTGTAGCATTCTGAGGACAGGCCTGAATTCCGAGAAGGGAAAGTGGTAAAAGTATTGTCTCGTCCTTTTTAAGTTGGTGACTGAGCTTGGTGAGGTGTGATTTTAAAAGACCATTAGTTAGTTCTACCTTTCCTGAAGATTGAGGATGGTAAAGGATATAAAGGTTTCACTGAATACCAAGAGCCTATTATAGGATTTGACTATTAAAGGCTGGTCTGTTATCAGACTGTATAGAGTTAGGAAGGCCAAACCGAGGAATTACACCTGACAGAAGGGAAGAAATGACTGCAGTGGCCTTCTCAGACCCTGTGGGAAAGGCCTCTACTTATCCAGTGAAAGTGTCTACCTAGACTTAGAAGTATTTTAGTTTTCTGACATGTGAGTAAAGTCAATTTGCCAGTCCTGGGCAGGGGCAAATCCCCGAGCTTGATGTGTAGGAAAGGGAGGGGGCCTGAACAATCCCTGAGGGGTAGTAGAACAGCAGATGGAACACTGAGAAGTGATCTCCTTGAGGACAGATTTCTAGGATGGAAAGGAAATGAGAGGTTCTAAGAGACGGGCTAGCGGCTTGTAACCTACATGGAAGAGGTTATGAAATGATGATAGATTAGAATGGGCCTGTGAGGCTGGAAGGAGATATTTTCCTTGGTCTAAGAACCATTTGCCTTGTGTGGGAAGAGATTGATGGTGGAAGTTTCAGCGGGGGAGTAGGTGGGAGTGGCGGATGTGAAGGAGGAAAACTGCCCTGTGGGATAGAAGTTGGAAGCTAGCTGCTTTTTTAGCTAACTTATCAGCATAAGCATTGTCCTGAGCGATGGAATCTGATGCCTTTTGATGGCTTCTTTTTTAGCTACCTTATCAGCATAAGCGTTGTCTCGGGAGCAAAGGTTGGGGGAAGAAAATAGATTTTGAAAGTTATGAGAACTGTAGAGAGTTGAGCATAGTTGGTGATTTTTAGGGCCTCTAACAGTATTAAAGCAGTGGCAGCCGCTGTGTGCACACATGAAGGCTAGGCTAAAACAGTAAGGTCGTTTGGACAGAAAGGCTATAGGATGTGGTCCCGGCTCTTGTATAAGAATTCTGTACGCACTAACCATGCCTAGGAAGGAAAGGAGTTGTTGTTTTGTAGAAGGGATTGGGGTTTGGGAGATTAGCCGGACACGATGAGCAGGGAGAGTAAGTGTGTATTTATGAGAATTATGCTGAGATAGGTAACAGATGAGGAAGAAATTCGGGCTTGACTGAAGTAATGGGGGCTGTCCGTGAGGCCTTGCGGCAGTAGAGCCCAGGTAATTTGCTAAGCCTGATGGGTGTCAGGGTCAGTCTAAGTGAAAGCAAAAGAGAGGCTGGGATGAAGGGTGTAAAGGAATAGTAAAGAAAGTATGTTTGAGATCCAGAACAGAATACTGGGTTGTGAAGGGAGGTATTGAGGATAGGAGAGTACATGGGTTGGGCACTACGGGGTGAATACACTACGGGGTGAATAGACAAGACAATTTGGTTGGTAAGGTGCAGATCTTGAACTAACCTGTAAGCCTTGTCTGGTTTTAGGACAGGTGAAATGGGGGAATTGTAAGGGGAGTTTACAGGCTTTAAAAGGCCATGCTGTGGCAGGTGAGTGATAACAAGCTTTAATCCTTTTAAAGTGTGCTGCGGGATGGGATACTGGTGTTGAGTGGGGTAAGGGTGATTAGATTTTAATGAGATGGTAAGGGGTGACTGATCAGTCGCCAAGGAGAGGTATCCTATGTTTGTGGGTTAAGGTGGGGGGATATGAGGGGAGGAGGATGCGAAGGAGGCTTTGAACTGGGGGAAAAGGCAGCAATGAGGTGTGGCTGTAGCCTAGGAATATTCAGGGAAGCAGATAATTTAGTTAAAATATCTTGGCCTAATAAGGAAGCTGGGCAGGTGGGGTAACTAAAAAGGAGTGCATAAAAGAATGTTTTCCAAGTTGGCACCAGAGTTGGGGAGTTTTCAGAGGTTTAGCAGCCTGACCATCAATATCCACAACAGTTATGGAGGCAAGGGAAACAGGCCCTTGAAAAGAAGATAATGTGGAGTGGGTAGCCTCTGTATTGATTAAGAAGGGGACGGACTTACCCTCCACTGTAAGACTTACCTAAAGTATCTGTGATGGTCTAGGAGGCTTCCGAGGCGATGGGGCAGCGTCGATCTTCAGCCGCTAAGCCGAGAAGATCTGAGAAGGAGTCAGTCAGAGAGCCCTGGGCCAGAGCTCCAGGGGCTCTGGGAATGGCTGCTGGGCGAGTTGGACAGTCTGGTTTCCAGTAGGGTCCCGCACAGATGGGACACGGCTTAGGAGGAATCCCAGGCTGCAGGCATTCCTTGATCCAAGGGCCAGATTTCCAGCACTTGTAGCAAGCTCCTGGGGGAGGAGGTTCTGGAGGAACCCCTGGCAGCTGCGGTTCAGGCATTTGGAGTTGTGTGCTGGAGATGTGGCTGGGGTTTGTCTCACAGTGGAGGCAAGGAATTGCAACTCAGAAATAAGTTGCTACTTGGCTGCCTGTACTCTATTATTGTACACCTTGAAGGCGAGGTTCATTAAGTCCTGTTGTGGGGTTTGAGGGCTGGAATTTAATTTTGGGGGTTTATTTAATGTCAGGAGCAGATTGGGTAATAAAATAAAATGCATATTAAGAATAAGACGGCCTTCTGAGCTTTCAGGGTCTAGGGCTGAAAAGCGTCTCAGGTTGCTGCTAAACAGGCCATGAGCTGGGCTAAGTTTTTCATATTTGATGAAAAAGAGCCTAAACGCTAACTGATGTGGGAGAGGTTGGATAAAGAAAAAGGAACATTAACCTTGGCTATGCCTTTAGCTCCAGCCACTTTTTTAAGAGGAAATTGCTGGGCAGGTGGGGGAGGGCTAGTCGCGGAATGAAACTGTAAGCCAGACCAGGTGTGAGGAGGGGAGATGATAAAAGGATTACAGGGTAGGGGAGCAGAGGCTGAGGAAAAATTGGGACCTAGCTCGGCCTGGCGAGGAGGGAAGAGGTCAGATGGGTCTGTAGAAAAGGAAGATTAGAAAGACTCAGCGATGCTTGGGGTTGGGACTGTGGGGACAGGCGGGAGGGAAAGAAGGAAGATTTGGGAGGAGTTGCATTGGGAACAGAGACTAGGGAGGGACCAATGTGTAAAAGAATGCCTGGACGTCAGGCATCCATCTCAGACTGTTTGCTCACTTTACGACAAGAATTATTTAGATCTTGCGGGATGGAAAAATCTAAAGTGCCGTTTTCTGGCTATTTGGAAGTACTGTCGAGTTTGTATTGGGGTTAAGCAGCATTGTAGAAGAAAATAAGGTGTTTAGGTTTTAGGTCAGGTGTGTGTTGAAGAGGTTTTAAGTTCTTGAGAACACAGGCTAAGGGAGAAGAAGGAGGAATGGAGGGTGGAAGGTTGCCCATAGTGAAGGAGGCCAACCCAGAAAAAAGAAAGAGTAGAGACACGGAGAGAAGGAGTTCGGGGGTTCTTGCCCTCCAGAAAAGCAGGAAAGGGGTTGGGGTGCGGAACTAAGGTATTGGGGCACAAAAATAAGAGATCGGGGCACAAAAATAAGAGGGGGCACAAAAATAAGAAGTCAGGGTTCTTGTCCCTCCCCCAGAAGAGCAGAGAAGGGGTAGAAACAGGGAGAGAAGGGGTCAGGGTGCTTGCCCTTCCCCTAGAAAAGCAGAGAAAGGGGTAGAAACAGGGAGAGAAGGGGTCGGGGTTCTTGCCCCTCCCCAAGAAAAACAGAGAAGGGGTAGAGACAGGGAGGGTAGGGGTTGGGGTGCTTGCCCCTCCCCCAGAAAAGCGGGACTTGCCGCTTAGGGTGAAGGACCAAGGCAGGCGTCCCTGCAGCGTGGTCAGGCACCTCTGAAACATGGGTGAGTAATCAGAGAGGCGTCCCTGCAATGATTAAACACCAAGGGAAGGCTGCCTTCCCCAGTCTGTGACCTGCGCCGGCGCTTTGGGTCCACGGATAAAACATGTCTCCTTTGTCTCTACCAGAAAATGAAAGGAATTGAAATTAAGAGAAGGGAGAGATTGAAAGGTGGCGCCAAGATTGAAAGGAGAAAGAGGTTGAGGGATAGAGAGAGAGGTTGGATAAAGAGAGTAAAAAGAGGCCGCTTACCCGATTTAAAATTGGTGAGATGTTCCTTGGGCTGGTTGGTCTGAGGACCAGAGGTCATAGGTGGATCTTTCTCATGGAGCAAAGAGCAGGAGGACAGGGGATTGATCTCCCAAGGGAGGTCCCCTGATCCGAATCACGGTACCAAAATGTCATGCGCGTCTGTGTGAAGAGACCACCAACCAGGCGTTGTGAGCGCAACATGGCTGTTTATTTCACCTGGGTGCAGGTGGGCTGAGTCCAAAAAGAGTCAGCGAAGGGAGATAAGAGCGGGGCCGTTTTATAGGATTTGGGTAGGTAAGGGAAAATTACAGTCAAAGGAGGGTTGTTCTCTGGCGGGCAGGAGTGGGGGTTACAAGGTGCTCAGTGGGGGAGCCTTTTGAGCCAGGAAAAGGAATTTCACAAGATAATGTCATCGCTTAAGGCAAGGACCAGCCATTTTCACATCTTTTGTGGTGGAATGTCATCAGTTAAGGTGGGGCAGGGCATTTGTACTTCTTTTGTGATTCTTCAGTTACTTCAGGCCATCTGGGCGTATACATGCAAGTCACAGGGGATGCTTGCACAGGGGATGCGATGGCTTGGCTTGGGCTCAGAGGCCTGACAGTAAGGATCACAGGTTTGGTGCTGGAAGGACTGGGATCCGGGCTGGTTCTGCTACATAGGAGCTGTATGGCCCTGGGCAGTTCATGCCTCCTCTAGCCCTTCTGTGAATCAGTTCAGCGGGCATCAGGAGATACTCACCAGCAGGCATCAGGAGACAGTCAAGCTGGTGGGGCCATCAGCAAGCCCCATGTGATGACAATCCTTGTGAAGGGCTGAGCATCTTCTTGGCAAGTAACAATTGGAATTTATTACAACCACACCAGGGAGCAAAACTATTGAGCTGGAGGGCACTTAGAAATCTCCAAGCCCAACTCTACCATTTGCAAGATGGGGAGACTGAGGCCCAGAGGAGTGACAGATTGTCCTGGGAGAATTGAAACCTGAGTTGGGGTTTGGACGGGCCCTCTGGCAGCAGGGCTGTGTGCGCTTCTGCCCCAGGATCTGCAGCCTCTAGGTGGGCCTGCTTGGGAAGCCCCCAGCCCTGAAGGCTCAGGCTTCTTCCTCCAGGAGGCCGCTGGGTGTGCTGTGTGCAGTCAAGGTGCTCTGTGCAGTTGGGGAGGCTCTTGGAAAATTCCCCCGGCCTTGGGCCAGAAGTACAGCTGCAGAGACAAACAGGATACAGGGTCTCCAGCCACCGCGGGGGACAATGGCCAGGAGAGGAAATGTCTCCAGAGCCGTGTGTGGATGTGGAGCCTGTCTGGGGGCTTTTTTCAATGCAGCTTCCAGAAAAACAAACACAGGGGAAGCCAGGCGTCTCTGGCCAGGAGAGGAGTGTTCTGCCCACTCTGGAGAAGGGGCAGAGGTGTGAGCAGGCTGGAGAACTGGGGGCACCTGCTTTGAGTCTCAGGTCACAGACGGGAAACTGAGGCCGGGAGGAGGAGGAGGAGGAGGTGCCACAGGCAGGCAGCAAGTTAACGCAGGTGGTCTTGGGCGCCCACTCCCCACTTCTCTCCATAGCCCCTTGGGGCCATCATCTGAGCAGGGGCACAGGCAGCCCCATCCGTGGTGGGGGCAACGCGGCCAGGGCACTGGTAGGAGGCACTGACCTCCCAGGGACGTCGGTTCTTCCCCACCTGCCTGTCAAGCACAGCCGCTCTGTGCTCCTCGCTGGGCCAAGGCCACGGAGAGAACTCGGCGTGGGCACAGAATCTCAGGGCAACTGAGCTGTGCACCTGTGCTTGGCTTGTTAGAAAAGTCCTCGAATCTAATTTAATCTTTATGATGACTCAGGGCACAGCCACAGAATCTCACATCCCCACCTGCCTGACCCCCAGGGCTACTCAGAGGAAGTGACCACTCCATGAGGTTGTGTTGACAGATGTGTTGGACCTGAGGCGTGAATGTGACCCCCGGTGGAGAAGAGGCGCTGAGCAGGGGAGGGAGCCACAGAGGCTATAGACGGCACTGGTGGAGACGTAGGGAGAGGAAGACCTGGGGTGGGGTGGTGATGTTGAGTGCTTCTGTGGGCATCCACAGGTCCTGGGCACTGGGGCAGCAGATGCCTCAGGGGTGGCTGCTCACCCGGGAAAGTAGCCCAAATGGAGGAGAGGTGGGTGCCCAGAGTTGCACCCATTCCACAGGGAAGTTGCCAGGAGAATCCAGCTCCCAAAGTGCTCTGGGCTTCGGCAGCGGGACCTTTGTGAAAGATGGAAGCATTACCCAGTCCCCTGAGACAGGAGGCAGAGGGAGCTGGACAGAGGCTCCCAGGTGGTGGGGGCTGGGCAGGATGAAAGTTGAGCTTTGGTGGGAGAAGGAAGGTGGGAGATGGGGCCGGCAGGTGTCTGCAAGGAAGGGTGGAGTGCTGAGGGCTAGAGTCCAGGAGGGGCTTCAGGATGGGGTCCCTGGACCTTGTATCATCCATCCCCAAGGCCCAAGGAGGGGGCCGGGAGGACACCAGGCTGGAGGGACTGCAGGCTGCTGGGGTTGAGGGGCTGTGGTTGGGGGCCACTATTTCTAACCACTGTCCCAGGCCTGCATCACAGCTTATGTACCGAGCTGAGCCCAAAAGGTACGTCCACCCTGAACCTGTGAACCTGACCTTATTTGGAAAAAGAGTCTTTGCAGATGGAATTTCCTGAAGGGTCTGTAGATGAGATCATCTTGGGTTATTCAGGTGGACCCCAAATCCAGTGACAGGGCGCTTAGGAGAGACTGAAGAGGAGACAGACACAGAGGAGGCGCCTGGGTGAAGACAAAGGCAGAGACTGGAGCAATGCAACCTCCAGCAGAACATACGTGGAGCTCCAGAGGCTGGAGCAGGCAGGAAGAGGCCTCCCCTGGAGCTTCCGGAGGGAGTGGGGCCCTTCCCACAGCTTGATTTTGGACTTCTGGCCTCCAGAACTGTCAGAGATGACATTTCTGCTGTCTAGAGTCCCCAGTTTGTGGCACTTGGTTGTGGCAGCTCCACGAAACTGACAGAGTGACTGCCCCTGGATGAGGCTGGAGAGACCACCATTTTCCTCCTCAGACGAGCCAGGGCTGGGGAGCCGCATCCCCGCAGGGAAGAAGAGCTGGTCTGGGAGCTGCTGCCCCTCTGCCTGTGGGTCAGACTTTCAGATTGCTGCCACTGGGGACTCTCTGAAAGTGTCCTTTGGTGCCTCTGAACCTCCTCCCGCAACCCACCGTGTGCTCACCGAGCATGCTGGTGGCATGGAAAGTGGGGCCTGGCCAGAATGGCCCAGGGAGCCTGGAGGCTGGGACCCTAAGGGGCTTGGGCCTCACGTGGGCCCTCCCCAAGGTCTTTTCGTGGCAGCGAGGGGATGTGCATGGGCATCTGCAGCTACACCCCTGCTCCCAGGCCCTGGCCTCAGTGAAGAGGAGGGAGGGTGTGACTTTAGGGCTCACCGTGCAGGATGCAGGGACTTGAGGCAAGCGGCAGCCCCTGGGCAGAGCCTGTGATTAGAGAAAGGTGAACGGGACGGAAGGGTGAGGATGAAGGACGCAGGTGTGGGCTGGGAGAGGCTTTGACCTGAGTAGCTCACCTGGGGTGGGAATTCTCAGCCTGGGGCAACTTCACCCCTAGAGGATCAATATCTGAACTGTTTGGCTGTTATGATTAGAGGAGGGGGCTACTGGCATCCAGTGGGTGGACGCCAGGGACCAGCTAAAACCCTCCAGTGCACAGGACAGCCCCTTGCCCTGCAGCAAAGAAGGATGCGACCCCAAATGTCTGTAGTGCCTTGGTTGAAAAGTCCAGCCCTAAAGCCCTCAGGATCAGTCAGAACTGGTTCCATTCTTATCTTCTAGCTGGTCACTGGCCTTGGGCATGTCACATTACCCCCTGAGACTTAGTTTTCCTGTCTGTGAGATGGATACGTTACTATTTAACTTAGCGATTATTCTTCATTTTATTAAACCAGGTGTGTGTAAAGCACCAACCTACCACAGCACAGGATGGAGGGATCCCTCCCATTCCCATTTCCTAGAGCTGGGCCGGAGCCAGCAGCCCACATCTACCACGCGGGTGCTCATACTACTGTGTTGGCAAGGGCATCAGAGCAGGCAGACAGGCGGGGCCAACAGAGTTCAGTTCTGCCTCTTGTCTGAGCTGACGTGAGCCCATGCAAGTCTTCCTCAGCGGGCAGGGGTGAGATTCCGTGCTTTGGCCTTGGGTCCGCCTGGCCAGGGAGGTTTCTGCTCTCAAACCTGGCTCAGGCCTGGAGCCAGTGGGGGGAGGTAAAGAGGTAGGCCCGTTGGGACAGGTCAGGTTAACCAGGAGAGCTTGTGGTGAGGAGGAGGGGGGCCCAGCTCTTCCCCTAAGTGTTCCCATTGATGGAGCCAGTGGCCCAGACAGCACCTGGGCAGAGATGGAAGGAGCTGCATGTGAGCGTTTGTGTGCATATGTGTGCCTGTCTATGTGTGCACACACTTGTGCTCATGAGTCTGTGTGCCCATGCACATGTATGTGTGCATGCACATGCGTGTGTGTGTGCATGCATGTGTGTGTGCAGTAAGTGGAAGAGGAACAGAGAGCAGAGCTGAGGCTGGCAGGGCTGGAGGGTGGGTGGCTGGTGGACTTCCCCAATCCCAGCCTAGGCGGGGGACTGGGTGCCCCTGGCTTCTACTACAGAACCTGGGGGCTGGGCAGCGGGCAGGCAGGACAGGGCCTGGAGCCGGTCCAGGAAGGAGCTAATGAGCAACTAGCTGCGGTGTCTGTGCAGCCGCGCTGGGCCTGCCTCTCCGTCACCGTCACCGGCCCTCAGGCGAAGGGAGGAAGTAGGGCAGGAAGCAGGGGGCGGAGGCCGCTGTGCAGTCAGCCCAGCTGTGGGCGGCCCCTGCCTGCTCCCTCCAGCTGGAGACAGCCCTGTGGGGCTAGCCAGCGCTGGGCCAGGAGCGGCCACCTGGTGCCTGCGTGCCACGGTCCTGTGGGCCTGGGAGCTGCCCCCGAGGAGCACGCCGCAGGTACGGGGGGCTCCGGGGCAGCGGGGTGTGGACTGGCCGAGCAGGCTGCTGTCTGCGGGTCTTGCCAAGGTTGGATCTTTACACTTTCTTGAGGACTTTTCTGAGCTGTTTTGGATGGGGGTGGAGCGAAACTGCAAGCTGGGGGCCTCCGGGAGGTCGGTGGCACCCTCAGCAGACCCCACTCAGAGCTCACAGGTGCTGGCAGTGCCAATCTGCAGTGATTACGGGCAATGATTTCAGCTTTGACAAAGCACCCTTGCTTCTGGGATATGGCCTGACCCCATGCTGACCTTTGGTGTGAGCAGCCCTGGGGGTCTGGGAGCAGAGCCAGCCTGTTGCTGGATTCCAAGTCTAGCGGGTCTCAGGTGTGACCCCAGACCCTGGTTAGCTCAGGCCACACTGCCAGACCCACCAGGGTGAGCCCAGTGCCTCTAAGCCTCACCTGGCACCGTGGTGGCTGTAACCAGCCACTCTGACGCTGTCACCTGGGTCTCTTTTCCAATAACCAAATGGACCCATGACTGGACCAAGGGCTCCAGCCTGAAAATTCCAGGGAGGGCCTGGGCCCAGCCTTCAACTGCAGGTGTGCCGGGGTGTGTGGTCCCGTGTGTGTACACCACTGAGAGCCCCGTGGGCCTGTGCGTGATTCCCCAGGAGCCCCGGGAGCCCTGCCCTGTCTGTGAAGCGGGAGTTTCCGACCTTTTGCCGTTGACGAGGCTCAAATGAGATGAATAGCAAAGTGACACTGGGGGGAGTTAGCAGCGTCGGCCAGGGCCAGGGGAGGCCTACATGTGAGCGGGCCATTCACAGTGTGGCCTCCCAGTGCCAGGCAGCGGGACCGCAGCTGAGCTTGTGGCTGGAGGCAAGGCCTGGCCCAAGTCAGGGTTAGGTTTAGGATGGGTATGCGGGGGCTGGGCTCAGACCGCCTGGGTTCAACCCCACCTGTGCTGCTTGGCTGTGTGACCTTGGGCAGGCAGAGTCACCGCAGCTGATGGCTCATTTGTGAAAGGGGCATGGTGGTGCCTCCCTCCTCCGGGTGAGCCAAGGATGCTGTGAGCACCCTGGATGGTCATAATTATGTGACTGTCGACACCGTTGTGACAGCGATGACAACTGTGTCGTGTGTTGGGCGCTGGGCCAGTGTTTTATGCATGGAGACATCGCTCACTCTTCCAGCAACATGAGTGAGGATGGCCGCACGACACAGAAGAGGAAGGCAGGGCCCAGGAGTGCACGGGTGTGCCGGTTTCCCGTGCTGCCAAAGCGCATGACAGAGCCCTCTTGGTCATGTTCTCTCGCAGCTCTGGAGGTCGGAATTCCGAACTCAAGGTGTCCCTCAGAAGGCTCCTGGGGCGGCTCCTCCCTGCCTCTTCCCACTCCTTGTGGCTCCGGGTGCTCCTTGGCTGTGATTACATCAGTCCACTCTCCGCCCTGGTGGTCGTGTGGCCTCCTCTCCGGTTCCTCTGTGTGCCTCCGCGTCTTCTCTTTTACTCACAGGGACACCAGGCACTAGATTTAGGGCCATCCTCATCTGGAACACCCTCATCTTAAGTGAAGGTCACTTCATCTGCACAGACCATTTCCAAATAAGGCCCCATTCTGAGGTTCCCGTGGGCATGAATTTTGAAAGGACAGTGTCACCCCAGGATGCGAGGTGACAAGTCAACCCTCCAGAGGTGCTTGGTGGCATAGGTGAGGTCTCAATGGCCCTAGAAGTATTTGTTCAGTAACAGCCTGGCGAAAGCTTGGCCAAAGCTTCCCAAACCCGTTCAGGGCCGGCCCAGGCCCTCTCCCTCCTTCTTCCAACCCACATTCACCAAACTCTGACTGTGGACCAGGAGCACTGTCTCTTTAACCTACTCGACCCACTTGTGTGGTGTGCGTGCTCATTCTCATTTTCTCGCTCAGTAAATTGAGGCATGGAGAGGTCTCCCAGAAACCAGGGTTTGGCTCCACGTCTCCATGTTCTGGAGCCAAACTCCACCCTTCCCCTGGGGCTGGAGGCTGGCCTGGGGCTGGGGCCTGTTCTGACCCATCCAGGGCCCTCCAAGGGTTTGTCCTGATGATAAACTGAACCAACAGGATAAAGGCAGGAAGGAGAGAGTCCTGCAGGCTGCTTGGTGGTCCCCCAGCTCGGTGAGCTGGCCCCTGGGAGCATCAACACCTACCTGTGGTTAGGGCCTCTGCTTGTGCAGTGGTGGCTGGGCCTGCAGGGCTGAGGGAGGGGATGCTGTGGAGATGGAACTCACTTCCTCATCGCCAGGCTCTGCACAGGAACCCCACGCTTAGGGTTGTAACAGCAGGTGGGAAATTCCCTGAGCCTGGGGAGCCTTCCTTTTCTCAGGAGACTGTCTCTGAGCACCAGCTGTGTGCCAGGCCCATAGAAGCCCTGGATGCCATTTCGAACAGGCCCGTTCCTAACCCAGGGGGAGGTGGACTGGGAGGCAGGCAGGTGTCCCGGGCATCAGCCAGTGGATGCAGAAAGGCTGCTGGGACTCCTGCTCTGCTTACAGGGACATGAGACCTGGCTCCTGAGGGACAAAGAGGCAGAGATAGGAGGACGAGGACCCTGAGGTCAGGCGTTGGGAGCAAAAGACCCCCTAAACCAGGAAGCTCACACACCAGGGAGTGGACTCCAGCGCTTTGTTGAGACCCCTCCATGTGCTTCCGGAGATGAGACTGGAAGACAGCCTGGCCTCACAGGTAGAGGCTTCCTGGTGCTGCCACAGACCCGGGCCAGGTGGTGGGCACAGGCAGCCACAGGTACCAGGACCGCAGTCCTGCAAAGCAAGGAGGAGAAAGCAAAATCTGAGGCTGGGAGAGGGCAGCCAGAGCATCCCGCACTGTCACTGAAGGTGCCCAGAGCTCTCCAGGCGTGACCAGGGTCCCAGGACATGGGAACAGGGAGGGCGAAGGCCCCAGGCTGCACAAGGCATTTGATCAGTGAGGCCATGTTCCGTGTCCGCAGTTCCACGCACGCTTCCTCCTTTGGAAAGCAAGTCTTACAGGCTGCACCTTGCTCCCACTCCTGGGCGAGCAGTTTCCCTGAAGGGTCTCTTGGGCACCTCTTGGCGTCACATGTCTCTTGATTCATCATTCCCGGCCCCCAGAGGTCCCAGTCCATGCCCCTCAGAGGTGGTTGGGAGGTGGGAAGGATTTGGCCACAAACTGACCAATCAGGTTACAGTTGGAGCAGGTGTGCAGGTGGGAGGGGGTGTGCCGGGGCCACTTCACAGCCAGGAGCTGTCGCCTCTGCAAGCCTTGCTGGCCTGGGGCTGGTCTGGCTGAGGCCCTGTGGTCAGAGGTCCCCAGGGAGCCTTCCCTGACTCTGAGATACCCTCCCCGGCCAGGGCTAGAGGACACTCTCTATGCCTTATAGAACCTGCCTCATGGAACCATCGCTATTCTGTCTAAATTCTCAACTTAGCAGGTCTGGGTCTTCCTCCCTCTGTGTTCCCACTGGCCAGCTCAGAGCTGGCACAGCACAGGGGTGGGTGGTGGTTGTTGAAACCAAAGACTTTAGACGGTGGGCTCCTCCTGCCCCTGCTGTGCTGATGGAGCCCAAAGTGTGCGGTGAGCTGGGGCCTGGGAGGCCGGTTCTCAGGGTGACAGCCACAGCCATGGGGGCAGGGGTGATGGCTGGGCTTACAGGACACCCACTTGTCCCTGCCTGCAGCCGACTCGCCCCCCCATGAGGTTTTCCTCGTTCTGTACTAAATGTTACAGGGGAGCTGCCTCTTGGGGAGCAGCCTCTGTGAAGGGACCTGATGCCGCAGTGGTGGCCAGAGCCGAGAGCAGTGCAGGGATGGAGGAGGTGCTCACCGGTGGGGAAAAGGCAGCAGGGATGGCAGCTGCAGTGTGCGCTTCTGCTTTGGTCTGACGGGTGTGCAGGTGCGTGTGTGTGTGTGTGCGTGCAAGCGCGCACAGGTGGGAGAATTGCCTGACCCCTCAGAGCCTCCGTTTCCCCATCTGTGTACTGGGGAGGTAGGCCTTCCTTGGGGTTGCTGGGCAGTGGGGAGGTGTGCCAGTTGACACCCACTGTCCTGGGAGTCCTGAGGTCTGTCTTGACCGCCTCTGGGTTTTCAGGCTCAGATCCTTGCGGGAGGGCTGGGGGTGCTGGGGAAGGAAGCCGGGCTGTGTTTGATGTATGGTGAAATTTTCCATGCTGCTGTCTGATGCAGGCTCAGCGGCCCCTGTTTGGTGAAAAACTGAGGTGGGGAAGAAATAAGCCCAGCACTCCCGCAGCTCCTGCTTCTGATTTCCCTGCCCTGCGAGACATTCTGAGCAAACACTGGAACAGACTTTCCTACGTGTGGACTCGACCCCCTGCTCCTGGCTTGAAGCCCCCAGGGGTGCCTCTCTGCCCTTCCTGGGTGCTGGATGTCCCGGGCCTCCTGCCTCCCCTTCACAGCCACATCCTGTGTCCCTGACTGCAGACCCCACACACCTCCAACAGCTGCCCGGTTTGCCTCCCAGTCCCCTGCCACATTCCCTGCCTGGAGACCAGGGTGGAAGTGGGAGATGGGGACAAGGACAGGAGGCTCTGGAGGTTGTCCTGGCCGCTGGCAAGCCCCAGCCTGGTGGGCCCATCAGGGCTCTGAGGCCCGGACAGAGGCCCTGGCAAGCCCTGAGTGCCTTGTTCCCAAGTGTCCACCACAAAAGGGGTGACGGGACAGCAGGAGGCCAGACTTGCACTTTTGCCCCCACACAGAGGTCAGAGGCATAGCTGCCCCAGTTCTCCGTGCGCTGCCTGCAGAGGGGATGTTTGCTGGCCACTGGGGGGGCTTCAAGCCAAGAGCAAGGGGACAAGTCCACACGTAGCTGTCCCAGTGTTTGCTCAGAATGTCTTGTGGGGCGGGGAGATGGGAGGCAGGAGCTGCAGGGGACGCTGGCTTATTTCTTCCCCACCTCACATTTCACCAAGGAGGGGCAGCGGAGCCTGCGTTAGATAGCAGCAGGGAAAACCTTCTCACCACACATCAGGCACGGATGGAACCCCTTTTCCTCCCTCTGCATCCCCATCATTCCCTGAGGCTCTGGACTTGAAAACCGCCCTGGCCATGGCGTTCTGGAGGGGCAGGGTGGACCTTTCTCCACCCACAATCAGGGAACAGTGAGGCCCCCATGACCAAGCCCTCCCTGCAGGGATAGCAGGGTCCTGACACTGTGCTTGCCATCCTCCCCTTTTGTCAGCCTCTCTGCCTGAGGCCGGAGCTGAGGAGGACATGGCTGACCCCATCCCTGTGGCCACAGCTGGGATTTGTCCCCTGCGTGCCTCAGCCCTGGCCCTGGCCGCCATCCCCATGGGCCCTGCGCCTGCATGTGACGCCATAAGGGGGACTCTGTGTCCTTCTGTGTCTTCTGGCAGGCGACGGAGCACTGTCCCGGGAGCACGCTCTGTCAGGCATGACGGCCCAGCAAAGAGGCAGTGACCAGCTCCTGAGGAGGGGCCCAAGGCACCCAGGGGCTCTGCCTCCACGGGGAAGGGGCCTCCAGGCAGAAAACCAGCGAGAGGAGGCCCCGTGGAGGAAGGGAGCACAGCACACCCGGGATGGGGCGGGAGGCACAGCAGCGGTGCGGGATCATGCCCACCACAATACCACGCACGGTCACCTGCTACGGTGAGGGGCCCGCTGGGTCTGAAAGGTGCAGGCGCTCAGCAACGCTGGCATTCTCTCCTCTGGACCCCAGCCTTGGACACAGCCTCTGTGCTGGTTCTGGTGGGGGCCGCCTCTCCTGACCACACCCACTCTGTCCACAGGGCCAGGCATGTGAGGCCTCCGTGGGTCATGGAGAACCTCCCTGCTATGATCACTGAGGAGCCGACCCCCATGGGGAGGGGTCCCATGGGACCCTCAGGAGGGGCAGCAGCCGGGACCATGTCTGGACAGTGGCCACGAGGCCCTCTGTGAGCTGGGAGAAAGCGGGGCCTGAGGAGGCCAAGGCGCTGGGGAGAGGCGGTGAGTCCATCCCGGCCACTTCTCCACCCCACCTGCCCTGTCCATCCGTCCTTCACCGTCCTGTCCGCCTCCAGGCCTCCTGGGGTAAGGGCTGGGGCTGGGGTCTGCTCTCCATCACTTCTCGCTTCCTTCCCCCGCATGTGTTTACTGGAGCCCCTGTGCCCGCTGAGTCACTTGAGAGGCCAGAGCCCAGCTCGTGTTTTTCCAGGGACAGGTCAGTGATAACAAAACTGGCAAAGAACGAGACAGGAGCATTTGAACCCACACGTTCAGAGACCATTCCAGAAACAGTCCGATGGGTTTGGCCTTGGAACCCCTGAGAGTCCTCAGGATGAGGCATCCTCATTCCCCAGGAGGCACCCAAGGTGCAGAGAGGGAAGGGCCGGGCCAGGCCACCCTGCAGTCAGGGGCCGGGCCAGGACGCATGTCCAGTCTCCTGAATCCCTGGGAAACCTGAAGGGTGGCCTAGGTGATCTCCAGGATCCCATCTGACTCTCATCCTGAGACCCTGAAGGGGAGGAGGGGAGAGGCAGGGGACACCAAGGCCTGCAAGCCTCTCCTGGGCTGGAGACAGCTGTGGCTGTGACCCCTCCCTGGGCCGCCTCCTCCCAGTGTCCAGCCTCAGCCTGGGCTCCTCTTAGCTGCCCACGTCCCTGTCTCGGGACTCCAGGGCTTGGCACATGGTAGGTGCTCCGTCACTGTTCAAGGGATTGATGAACGAAGGATGTGTTGGGATGTGGAAACCTCAGATGCTGTCGCCTGGCTCACAGCTGGGTGTGGGAGTGTTTTATATCTGCAATCCTGCCCTTCGGCATGAGGGCGGAGATGGGAAGGGGTCAATGGCCTCCTGCCCTGAATCACAAAGGGGAAGTGGTCTGCAGGCACCAGCATGCCCGGCCAGGAAGGGCGGCTCAGAGGTTTGGGGTGGGGCCTGGGCCTGGGGAGCCCACCAGGCCACGGAATCACGTTCCCTCCAGGGCAGGCCTCTCGGAAAGGAAGGGGCTGGGCCATGCCCAGGGCCATGAGTGCACAGAGCAGGAGGGCCCTGGCCAGCCTCCCACAGAGCCGTGGGGCCCAGGGAGGAGCTGGGAGCCTCTGCGGGAGTTGGAAGCCTTTGCCCTGAGTGGCTGGGTGTTTCTTCCTCCAGAGGCTCAGCAAAGCACTGTGGCATTGCCTCTGCCTGGAGCGAATCTCTGTGGGCCCAGCGGAGGGGAGCTGAGGAAACTCTGCCTGCTTAGGAGGCTGGGTGGGCCGAGGGGAAGCTGGCTTGGGGTGGGGCTCCTCAGCTCCTTCAACTCCTCGTCTTCTCTGGGCAATTTCAGATAGACATCAAAGGTGGCAAGAAATAGTGCAGATAATTCCATTTGCCCACACCCAGATTCCTTGAATGTTCACATTTTATGACTTTTACTTTGTGTACTCGTGTGTGTGTGTACTCGTGTGTGTGTGTGATTTTCTTCTGATCCTTTTGGGAGTAAATGGCAGACATGATGCCCTTTCATCCTAAAAGGTGTCCATATTTCCTAAAACCAGGACATTCTCTTACATAACCGCATTGTAATTATTTCAATGTTCATCTCCTGGTTTTAATAACACCATCACCTCATCTACAGGCCTCATTCAGATCTTGCCATTTACCCCAATAATATCCTTTATAGCAAAAAAAAAATGTATTTATATTCCTGGGTCACACCTTGTATTCTGACGCAACCTTTCTGAGGTACCTTTTAATCTGGAGGCTGCTGTTTTGAAGATACAGTTTGGATCTTGGTAGAATGTCCCTCGATTCGAGTGCAGCTAATATTTCTTCACGATCACATTAGGGATTTGGGCAGGAATCCTGCAGAAGCAATGTTTCTTCAGTGCAGACGATGTCCATTAGTCTCTGGCTGGTGATGCTAATTTTGGTCCCCTGGGGAAGGGGCAGCTGCCAGTTCTCCCCACTGCATGGTTATTTTTCTCCCCTCCGCAGTTAGTAAGTAACTGGGGGGACGACACTCTGAAACTCGGTGAATATCCTGTTCCTTGTCAAACTCCTGAAGCTCTACTGTCTCATCATGGGCTGGCCTGGCTGAAATAGTCCTTGCAACAGAGGCTGCCAGGCGGTGACTGTCTAATGAGGCAAGCCTTCTCCATTCAGCAATCAGTTTTCAACTGTAAGGAAGAGCTGTTCCGCTCCCCAGGTATCCACTGATTTAATTCAGCGTAGGCTCACACATCTTTAATCGAGTCTCCAGACTGTATACATCATTACCTATTTCATCATTCAGATCACCCTCGATTTGGGTTTTCCATGTGTCTACATCACTCAGTGGGTCCGTCCTCGCTTTCTGGGACATGAGATGTTCCGGGCTCATCCTGCACTTTCCCTGCCACAGCCCTGGGATCGGCTGGGTCTCCAGGGAGCCCTGGCTTCTGAATTGGAGGATGATGTTTAGAAGCTGTTGGGCCAGACACCTATCAACTTCAACAGGGGCGGCACCTTGTTCAAGAGGCTGAAGAGGAGACCCAGAGCTGGTGACCATGACACAGGGTTGATTGAGAGGACTTCCATACAGGGTGGTTCAGCAGTGGTGGGCTGGACAGGCCTCCTGTAAAAAAGCATGCAGTTGATATAGCATTTTCCCTTAGCACCCTCCCTCTACCATCCTCCACCTGGCAACCCTCATCCAACCCTTCCAAACAAAGGGGCGGGATCTGCATGGCCTGCATTCCCTGCGATGAGCCAGGGGCTCAGATCTTCTTCACACAGGGAGTGAATCTCCAGGCTGGCTGCTGCTGGATTCTGTAGCACGAAAGTCTGAGCACACGTTCTTTTTAGCCCACGGGGGCATCCACGGGGTGTGTTTCGGTTACAGCTGTCAGGTGCATCAACCAATGGAGCCGAGATCTGAGCAACACACGCTTCTTTCCATTTGAGACATTTCTTTTTTGTTTTTGAGACGGCGTCTCGCTCTGTCGCCCAGGCTGGAGTGCAATGTTGCGATCTTGACTCACTACAACCTCCGCCTCCCGGGTTCAAGCGATTCTCCTGCCTTAGCCTCCCGAGTAACTGGGACTACAGGCATGCGCCACCCTGCCTTTCTAATTTTTCTATTTTTAGTAGAGACGGGGTTTACCATGTTGGCCAGGCTGGTCTCGAACTCCTGACCTAGTGATCCACCTGCCTCAGCCTCCCAAAGTGCTGGGATTACAGACGTGAGCCACTGCGCCCGGCCCGTTTGAGACATTTCTGAGTCCTCACTGCATGCCTAGCTCTGGGCTTGGGCTGGGGCTGCAGAGTAAGTGAGGCCTAAGAATGGGCTCTGGCCACACAGGGCAAGCGTACACCACTGCAGGTGGTCAGCAAATGCTGATGTGAAGTGAACACCATCACCTGGCCGATGCAAGGCCCAAGACCACTGTGGCTGAGCTGCGCCCAGGGCTCTGAGTGAGACGTCTAGGAGGCTGTGAAGACTGGCCACACAGAAGTTTACTACTCTCTGCTGCAGTTGCAGGTTTCCTAATCAGATCCCCTGGATCCGGAGGCCTGGATAGAGAAACTGCGCAGGACAAAGATGAAGTGCCCAGGCCAAAATGCAAACCCTGCGGGACCAATGGCCAGAGGGGTGACCCCCAGCAGGGAACCGAGCAGCCAGTAGGGGTCCATGTCCCAGCTCCCACCTGCACAAGCTGTGAGGCTGAGCCCATCTGTGGGTGGCAAGATAAAGTCCCCCAAAAATGCCCACGTCCTTATGCCCAGGACCTATGCCTGCATTGCCTCATCCAGCGAAAAGGACTTTGCAGATGTCATCAAAGTCAAGGATCTCGAGATGGAGAGAGGATCCCGGATGCTCCGATGGGCCCTCCACAGAATCACAGGGCCTTTGTAGGAGGAAGGCAGGAGGGAGAGGCAGAAAAGGAGATGCAGTGACAAAGCGGAAGTAGAAGTGGCGGCCACAAGCCAAGGGACGTGTGCGGCCTCTTGAGGGCGAGGAGCGGATTCTCCCCAGAGCTCCTGGGAGGAACAGGGCCCTGTCCACACGCTCACTTTAGCTCTGTGAGGCCCATTGGAACTTCAGAGCAGTGGGGTCCTACGGGTCGTGTGGTCTTAATCTTCTGAGTGTAGGGCAGCTTGTCATAGCACACTGGGAAATGCAGGCAGCTTCCCTCCTTGCTGGGCTCTGGGGAGACTGGAGGAAGGTAGCTGTGGGAAAGGTGGCTTGTGCAGGACAGAACTCACCTCTTTTCTTGCAGAAAGACCTGGAGCGTTTGGCGCCTTCAGGGGAGCCAGGTATTTGCTTGGTCTCCCCTAATCCTGGGAACCTGCTGTGTTGCAGACGAGGCTTCTCCCGCCCGTGTGGCTGGGCTGGCCGCTGACACCCCTCCCTGACAGATGGGGGCTTATCCCACGGGTAAACATCCTGCGCCCCACACAGGGATTCAGGTTCAAATTTGGGCTGTGGCGCTCCCTGGACATCCAAGAGTCTAACCCAGGGCTTCTCAATGTGTGGCCTCAGACTTCCCGCCTTAAAATCACGGTAGGAATAGAAAGAGGGGCTTGTTAAATGTGGATGCCCAGGTCTTGCACCCAGAGGGGGACATAGCCCCTGGAGGCTCCCTTAGGCTTCCCTGTATGCATCTGAACAAACAGGGGACACGGGTCCTGGGGGCTCCGTGGGTGACACCGTGGGGAGGGGCTTTGCAGGTGCCATATGGTAAGAAGTAGGTGAAAGTACCCTCTGTGTTGTGGTGCGAGGCATCCAGGCACAGGCTTCCCAGGGATGGGATCTCTGCAGGGCACGGGTGGAGGGAGGCAGCCCTGGGCTGGGGAGCAGAGCCCACAGAGGGGGCCCAAGAAGTTGTGGGCTGTGGAGATGTTAAAAAGCCTCTCACCCTGGAGACCCCCCGACCCCCAGCTGGGGAAGAATGGAGACCCCAGCATCTATGTTGGCTTTTCACCTTTGCTGTGATGCCCGACTGTCCTCTGACTTTTGTGTGGTCAGCACTGCTGGTGGCCACTTGGGATGACCAGGATGCATTAGGCAATAGGACAGGTTATTTAGAATTTGAAAATGCAGGCTGGGTGCGGTGGCTCATGCCTGTAATCCCAGCACTTTGGGAAGCTGAGGCAGGTGGATCACTTGAGGTCAGGAGTTCAAGATCAGCCTGGCCCATATGGAGAAACCCCATCTCTACTAAAAATACAAAAATTAGCTGGCACACGCCTGTAATCCCAGCTACTTGGAGGCTGAGGCAGAAGAATCACTTGACCCCAGGAGGCAGAGGTTGCAGTGAGCCAAGATCACACCATTGCACTCCAGCCTGGGCAACAGAGTGAGACTCTGTTCTGAAAAAAAAAAAAAAGGGATAATGCAATGCCCACCCTCTTATGGGAGCAGGAACTTCAGGCCATCGCAGCTCAGGAACCACTGTGGAATGATGGACTGGTGTCTCCTGTTGGGGGAGTGGATTCCAGATTCCAGAAGTGTCCAGATTGGCCCTTCCCCCATAGCGGGTGAGGGTGTTTGCTCAAGGGTCCCCTAGCAGAAAACTCTCAGGCAGGTGCTTCAAGGTTATTCAAAGGTGTGAGAATCCGTCTCTGCCTCTGTCTCATTTCCGTCTGTCTCTCCAGCTTTCCCTCCCTCTCTCCCTCCCTCCCTCTCTTCCTCCTGGTTTCTCTCCCCTCCCTCCCTCTCTCCCTCCTGGTTTCTCCCCCCTCCCTCCCTCTCCCCCTCCCATTTTCTTCCCCCTCCCATT
>NW_012111475.1:1434540-1442044 GCF_000951035.1 Colobus angolensis palliatus
TTTTCTCCCTTCTCCTTCCCTCTCCCGTCCCAGTTTCTCCCCTCTCCCTGCTCTCCTCCTCACCTTCTACTACTCATTCTCTTCCCCCTCTCCCCCACTTCTCCCGTTGGCTCTGTAGAGGCCAAAGCCCCTGGAATGACACTGCCTAGAGATCTGGGGAGGAGTCTTGACCTGGAGGATCAGGAAGTCTTTTTTCTCTGTGTTTCCAGGCACTGGGAGGGATAGTGCACAGGGCAGACGGGGTCACAGCCCCGGGAGCCTGGATTCTAGTGGGAAATTGCCAACCTCAGACATTGAGGAGGGGAGTGGATCTCAGGAGCTCCACGGCCCCTGTGGCGGGTGGCCCCCGAATGGGACCCACCAGACAGAGCCCACGCCCACGCCTATGGAAGTTTCCGCTGGACGGTGCCACAGGGATGGCCCAGAGCAGGGGTGATGGGTCGGACCGTGCCATCATGGGGTCCCAGTGGCTCTGCACAGATCAGGGGACAGACGGGAGGGAGGGCCAGGTGTGGACAGCTGCCCAGGTCAGACCCGCCAAGGCTCGGAACCAGGATAGGGGCAGGGGTGGGGTGGGAGGTGGAGCCCACGGGGTTGCTGGTGGCTGATGTGGTGTGTGAGTGGGAGGTGTCATTGATCCGAGCAGGGGTGGGGGCCCTCTGTCTCTGAGAGACAGGGAGGAAGTGGAGAGGAGCTGGCTTAGGGAGGCGGAACTGAGGTTTCCCAAGTGCTTGTGGGGTGTTTGCTGGAGGTGGGTGCCCCCATGGTCCCAGACTCCCCACCTTACAGTCACCATGGGGGTGGAAGAGGGACTTGCTAAATGTAACTGTCCAGGTCCTGTGCCCACAAGTTTCGATGCAGCAACCCTCTAGGGGAAGGGCACCGAGGGGAAGGGTTGGAGGTCACGGTGACAGGGAGGAGAGACCATCTGTGTGCAGTGGTTGCTGTGCCGGCCTGGCCTGCATGAGTCCACTTGTCTCCATCACTCCATAGGACAGGCACTCATCCTGAAGGAAATAGGCTGGGAGCTAAGCAGCAGTCCAAGGCCTTTTTAGGGGTGGGGCAAGGTTGAGATCTAAACCCAGGGCTTGGGCTCCCCAGGAGCCCACTGCCCAGGCCTTCGGGGTCAGGTGTGTGGGTTGGAGGCTGGCAGGGGGAGTACAGTGTCCCACAGACCTCTCAGCCCAGGCTAGACCAGCTGCCCACTCTCCATCTGCCCCTCCAGACCTGACCGTGCAGGTGCTGGCTGTGTGGAGGAAGAACGGGCTACAGGACCCTGGCCTACAGCAGACACTCCGGGGCCAGCTCCGCCTGCTGGAGAATGACAGCCGGGAGATGGCCCGCGTGCTCGGGGTGAGTAGCCTTCTGGGGCCTGGGCAGGGATGGGAGCTGGAGTCGGGGGCAGGGAGGGAGTGAGGTGCAGTGTCTGAGACCGGGGACAGAGGACACAGGCCTCAGAGAGCAAGAGCCACTCAGGAGAGTGGTGGCCTCGGAGGGAGGGGAGGCTGTGATACCCAGGGGATGGTGAAGCATTGTTTCTCCCACTTGCTTCGTGGGGGGGCACTGTGATCGTCCCCTCTGCTCTCCCACAGCCCCAGCACAGGGGACCTCGAGCTGTCACTTTCTCCCCCTGTCCTCCACTCACAAGGAGTGTCAAAGTCTCTTTGATGGGGAGTTAAGGACATGTGTGAAGTTAGTCTTATTATTTTTTTCCTGGTGACAAAGCCAGCATCCTGCAGGCCTCTGCACATACCAGCGTTCTGGGGAGGCTGGCACAGAGTGTGTCTGGGCCTGGCAGACCTCCCCATGGCTGAGGGCCGGGGGCTTGGGAGCTGGGCTGGGCATTACCACCACTGACTGGGGTTGAACCAGCCTGGCCTTAGCCGGTGCCTCTCAGCCTCTATGAACCCTGCTTCCTCAGCCACATACTGGGGATGCTTAAAATTACGTCCCTAGGAGCTGACTTGAGGGTTATGTGATTAACTCACACCAAGCACCTGCAGGGTGTTGGACACATAGTACCTGCTCGACACCTCGACACGTGGGGCTGTGGTGCGTGATGTCGGGCACAGGTGCACTGAGTCAGTGTCCTGGCTCTGGGTTTGAATCTCAGCTGAGCCTCTTACAGAGGTCAGACCTTGGATGAGAAATGGGGCCTTCAGTGGGACATGGTGGCTCACACCTATAATCCTAGCACTTTGGGCGAATGAGGAAGGAGGATCACTTGAGCCCAGGAGTTCAAGACCAGCTTTAGCAACATAGGGAGACCTCGTCTCTACAGAACATAAAAAAGTTAGCCAGGTGTGATGGTGCACACCAGTGGGAGGGTAAAATGGGTGGATTACCTGAGCCCAGGAGGTTGAGGCTGCAATGAACCATGATTGTGCCACTGTACTCCAGCCTGGGCGGCAGAGTGGGACCTCATCTCTAAAAAAAAAAAAGAAAAGAAAAGAATAGAAAAGAAAGAAACAGGGCCTTATTTTTTGTCTCTCTCTTTTTTTTTCTTTTTTGAAATAGTCTCTCTCTGTCGCCCAGGCTAGAGTACAGTGGCGCGATCTCGGCTCACTGCAAGCTTTGCCTCCCGGGTTCACACCATTCTCTTGCCTCAGCCTCCCGAGTAGCTGGGACTACAGGCGCCTGTCACCTCGCCCGGCTAATTTTTTGTAGTTTTTAGTAGAGACGGGGTTTCACCGGGTTAGCCAGGAGGGTCTTGATCTCCTGACCTCGTGATCCGCCCGCCTCAGCCTCCCAAAGTGCTGGGATTACAGGCGTGAGCCACTGCGCCCGGCCTATTTTTTGTCTCAAATGGAGATAGTACCCTGCGACACATACTTTCCGAGTCGGAAGAGCTATGTTAGCTGCTGTTATTTTTCATGTGCCTATCAACACTGATGAATAGAAATCAGAGGAGAGGGGATGCTGGCTAGGGAGATGGAAATCGGAGTTGATGCTGCAGGTGGGGCTGGGGCCACTCAGGGCTGAGAGCACAGCCGAACAGGAACCAGCTTAGGTGGGGAGAACAGGTGGTCACTGGTGTGTGGGGGATAAGGCAGGTGGAGTGCTGAGGGGGAGGCGTAGAGGGTGAGGGGCCAGGGCGTGGGGGCCACATGAGCTCTGGGAAGGGCAGGAGCTTCTCCCCATAGGCTCTGGAGAGTCATGGCTAGCTTGAGAGCAGGGGAGGAGCTGACTTGGAATGTGAAGGAATCTGCCCTGGGTGTGTCGTGCCCTGCTGGAGCCACATCTGCAAGATGTCTCTGTCATGTGGACCCTGTCCTCCTGACAGATGCCTCAGAGCTCCTGGGGCCCTCTTGAATTCCTATTTCTTTCTCTGAAGGAATTATCAGCCAGGCTGCTGTCGATCCACAGTGACCAGGACCGGATCGTGGTGACGTTTAAGACTTTTGAAGAAATCTGGAAGTTTTCCACCTACCACGCTCTTGGTAAAGAGGGGACCCTCCCAGAATTGGTCATGGGGACGCCGTTGGAAGGTGCTGGTTACACACCAAGCACTTAGATTACAAATTGGTGCTTTATTTATTTATTGTTTTAAGACGAAGTCTCACTCTGTCACCCAGGCTGGAGTGCAATGGTGCAATCTTAGCTCACTGCAACCCCTGCCCCCCGGGTTCAAGCGATTCTCCTGCCTCAGCTTCCTGAGAAGCTGGGATTATAGGCACAAGCCACCATGCCCAGCTAAATTTTTGTATTTTTAGTAGAGATGGGATTTCACCATGTTGACTAAGTTGATCTCAAACTCCTGGCTTCAGGTGATCTGCCCGCCTTGCCCTCCCAAAGTGCTGGCGTTACAGGCGTGAGCCACAAATCCATGCTTTAGAACAGGCAGGTTTACAAAGGCCTCACCAGCGAGATAGCAACACTGGTATGCACACCTGGTGCTCAGGGAGAAATGCCGGGTAGGCGGAGTCGTGGACGGATGTGGGTCTTTGTTGAAGGAATGATTTAGGCTGCGCTTCTAGTTGCCTTCACATGCTGCCTTCTGTAATTCCACTCAACCACAACTTGAGGGAAGCTGCCATTCAGTGGCCTCAGTGCTGACCGGGAAAGCTGTTATTTGAAAGCTGACCCACGTGAGCTCTTCCTGAAACGTTCCCTGTTTCATTTGGAGGAATTCCAGGCTCTAACGGAGCCTCCCTGGGGATCTTGCTGTACCACCCTTGATTTCAGGGCCAAGTAAGTTAGGGAATAGGAATTGTAGCCACAATTCCCCGAGCACTGGTGAGCAGGGCTGACGCTCATCCTCCTTGGCCGGTTCTTGGAGGAAGTGGCTCATCCTTGGCTGCCCATCCACAGTGATGGCCATTGCGGGCGGGGCAGGGGGGTGTCCATCCAGAGGGCAGCAGGCTTCCCGTCCCCCTCTTTCAGAGTCCACTCTACACTGAGTGTGGAGGAAGTATTCTCACGTCACTTGCCTGTGCCTCAAGCGTGCACCGAGCCTCCTAGTTCAGCTGTGGTGAACGAAGGCTCACTGTCCCAGACGGGAGTGGGGAGCTCACAGCATCCCAAAGACAAGGCTTCACTGATAGAAATGGAAACAGATATCAGCTCATAATGCGGGGTGGGGCTCGCGCATGTGCGTTTCAGACTTACGTTGCTGCTAGCCCGCACCCCCCACGGCCTGCATGGCCCCTGACCACATGGTTTCTGTCCCACAGAGGGGAATACGGAGGCATGGGGAAGTCAGATAACTTGACCATGGTTGCCGCTGGTGGGTGGTGGAGCTGGGCTTGACCTCTCACAGCCTGGACAGTCAGGCTGTGTAGCCAGCACTGTGTGCACCTCAGGGCAAGTCTCCCTGGACCTGGTCAGTGCAGGGCTCAGCTAACCTGGGGCCACACAGGCTTCCCTGCCTCCCTGCCCCTCTTCCGGAGCCCTGAGGTGACTGGGCCTTGCCTCCACAGGCTTCACTCATCACTGCCTGGCAAACCTGCTTATGGACCAGGCCTTCTGGCTGCTCTCGCCCAGTGAGGAGGAGGAGACAGCCATCCAAGTCCATGTGGATGAGAATGCCTTGAGGCTGACCCACGAGAGCCTCCTCGTCCAAGAAGGTGAGTGTCGCATGGGGTGATGGCCGAGGTCCAGCTGTGTGGGGCACGCCCGGGCCGTGCGGTGACAGCCTGGATCCCGCTGTGCTGAGCATGTTGGGGGCTGTGGGCTGCGGAGCCTCTGGAGGCTGAGGGGTGTTTCAGGCAGGGAGGTGTGCTTGGTGTGGCACTGTCACTTAGTGGTAGAGACCCTGGCCAGCCCCCAGGGACACAGAGGTGCCCGGGAAACAGCGGAAGAGAGGTTCTGTCTAGTGCCAGCCCCCAGCTCATGTCCCTGACGTGGCTGCTGCACTAGCCTCGTGGTTGGCCCCGAGTCTGAGGAGGGGACATGAGGCTGTCTTTCCTACCCAGCCACAGCAGGAGAGGGCTGCCAGCGGTGGCTGGGCTCACTGGGGCAGTCCACACAGAAGGGCCCTGGGGGTCCCACGTTTGGCTCTGCATTGCACAGTCAGGGAAACTGAAGCCAGCCTCATACACAGCACGTGGAGGCTGAGCTGGGACCTCGCCCGGGGCCCACCTCCCCGTCTGGGCCCCTTTGGGTTTCTGTGCCTGCAGATATTGGGGGAGCTACTCCTGCGGGTGCTGCCTGTGTGGTCTGTCCGGCAGGGGTGTGGGGGGCAGGGCCACAGCTGCACCCGGTCCAGCCACTCTCAGTGACTGCCTCCATCCTTTTGAAGGGCCCTTCTTTGTCCTGTGTCCTGACCACCATGTGAGAGTGATGATGGGTCCCCGGGATGCAGGAAATGGCCCTCAGGCAGGCTTCGGGGGCTCCCCAGGGAGAGGCGGCCCCGGAAGCAGACTCTTCACCACCGAGCCCCAGCGTGTCCTCTGAGGAGGTGGCAGAGGCAGCCGCCCCGGAGCCTTTGATTCCGTTTCATTAGTAGGTACCGGCCTTTGCTGCTCTGAGAGCTGTTGGCCTCACCGAGACTCCCAGGCCCGGGTCATCTGGAGGTCAAGGGGATGGACAGGGAATGGTGGGAGCCCCAGACAGACCTGGCCATGGACTTGTTCTGCTGCTTCCCAGCTGTGTGGCCTTGGCAAGTTGGCCACCTGTCTGAGCTTCTGGCCTGCCAGCTGCATGATAGGCCAATGACATCCACCTGGCAGGGCTATCCTGGGGTTCGATGGCACAGGAGATGTGGCATGAGCTCTCACCAGGCTCATCCAAAAAGCTTTTGAGGAAGTTACATAAAACATGTGTACCCAGAGTGAGAAGGCACAGGGGACCTGGGGTAGAGCCAGGGGATGTGAGGACAGGTAACATGCAGACTCCTGTTCACTTGCTGAAGCAGGGGCATTAACTTGGGTCGGAGCAAAGAGAGAACCTCAGTCTTTTGATTTGCCGTATCTCAAATGACAGGCTGTGGCTTGGCTTCTCTCATTACTGAGACCCAGGAGGAGCTTCTCCTAAGAATCCTCCCTATGTCCTCTGGCCAGTGGCATCCCAACAGGGGACACTGAGTGTGTTCTGCCATCTGGGAAAGAGGGACTATCAGTCATCTAGTTCAGCTTCCTTTTTTTCTGGCTGAAGGAACTGAGGCCGAGAGAGGAGTGATCTGTCCAGGTTACATGGCAAAGTCACAGGAGCGCTAGGATTTGAATCCAGGCCTCCAGAACCCCAGGCTGGGATCTCCCTCACCCTCTCTGTGCAGAGCTTGGGGAGGCAGGTGCTTTGGGGGTCTGCAGGGTTCCAGGTTCACAGGGGTGGTGGTGTTTCCAGGACGAGGGCCCTAGGCTGAGGGACATGGGGCTCCCTGGGAGCAGTGCCACACACACGGGGCCTGAAGGCCACACAGCCGGGTAGGCGTGTGTGTGTGTGCACGTGTGTGTGTGTGTGCACGTGTGTGTGTCGGGGGAGGTGAGGGACCTGCTTGGGTTGCTGGGGGCGGCTGACCTGTCCAGTCTCTGCACAGGATGTATCTGCCCCAAATCTGAAATCCCGCAGCAAAGACCTCCCTCTTCTGGCTCCAGGTGGGCTCTTAGGGTCCCCCAGGACACCATCGATGATGCCAGGGGTGGCCCTGTGACGCCCGACAGCCTGCTGATGGCTACGTGTTTCCATGGGCCTCTCTTTCCCGGGGAAAGGTGTGTGCCAGGGAGCAGCTCCAACATTTTGGAAGTTGTCCTGAACCCTCCCTGAGCCAGAGAGAGAGAGAGAGAAGCTATTAAGTAGTACAAAAGCAAATGTGATTTTTGTTATTACTTTCAATGGCAAAAACCGCAATTACTTTTATACCAACTGAGTCTTCTCCAGCTTGTGAGGTTATAACTGATACTCAGGAACTCCGGGGGCTGATGCAGCCTCACAGGATGCTCAGTGAAGCTGCACCAAGGCCCCTGGCCACTGTCTCCGAAGAGCTCCCAAATGTCACTTCTCAGACAGTGCAACCCAACAGTCTCAGACTCTACCCTTCTGTCGCTGTGTGACACGCCTGGAAGGC
>NW_012111475.1:1442634-1447199 GCF_000951035.1 Colobus angolensis palliatus
GCTCTGGCCCCTATTTGGTCTCCCTGGCACTCACCGTGTGGCTTTCTTCTGTAGCTGTGGGCCTGGCCTCGGTGTTGGCAGACTTCCAGGGCTCGGGGCCCGAAGAGATGACCTTCCAAGGTGGCGACCTCATCGGGGTCCTTGGGGCGCGGGTGCCCGGCCTGCCCTGGTGCGTGGGCCAACACGCAGCCTCGGGCCAGGTGGGGTTTGTGCGGAGCAGCCTCATCAGCATGCAGGGCCCCTTATCCAAGTGAGTGGCTGGAGCCCCACCCCTTTCCTGAACCCACCCCCATCTCACCTAAGGGGACATTGTTGCGTCCACCTGGCTTCCCAGGTGACAAGCCTGGAAGTCACTGTGGACAATGCCTAGTCTCTTCCCTTGTCCTCAGGCTGCTGCCCCCTCGGCCCCAGTGCCTGACTCCAGGGTCCCCCGGTGTCCCTCCTCCGGGCTGCTGCAGGGAGAGCGTTCCCTCGAATGCCCACCTGCCCATATGCATTACCTTCCTGTGGCTGCCATGATAAGGCACTGCACACCAGGGGCTTAAAGCCACAGAAATGTGCTCGTTCAGAGTTGTGGAGGCCGAAAGTTTAAAACCAAGGCCAGAAGGGCCACATTTTCTCTGGAGTCTCTAGGGGAGGGTCCTTCTTGCCTCTTCCAGCTCCTGGTGGCCGTGGGCGTTCCTTGGCTTGTGGCCACATCACTGCACTCTGCCACCATCTCCATGTGGCTGTCTTCCTCTGGGTGTCTACTGTATTCTCTTCTTATAAGGGTTCCCGTCTCCTGGAGCCCATCCAACTCCAGTCTGACCTCATCTTAGCTGAACTAATTACACCTGCAGAGATCCTTTCTCCAGAAAAGCTTACCTTCTGGGGTTCCGAGAGACATGAATTGAGGGACACAATGTAATCCAGTACACACGTCGCCCTCCTCCCGCAAAGCCCCAGGAAGCTTCCGGGCCCGGCCCCCATGGCCAGGCTGGCCCTCGCCATCAGCTCACCGAAGTGCAGCTGCACAGAGTAACTCGTGCCTTCTAACACGGCTCTGGGTGACACGTGTGCTCTTCTGCCTGGGATGCCCCCTCTCCTCGACCCCCCTGTTCTCCTGGGGCCTCCCGTCAGCCCCCGTCGCTCCTCTGTGGGGGCACTCTTCTGGCCATACGCCTCTTCCTATGTGATTCCCACGCCGCCCATGACCTGCCTGCCCCCAGCCAGGGAACTCCAGGAGAAGAATTCCCTGGTCACTTCTGTGTCCTCCCTGCCCAGTGCGAGCAACAGCAGGGGGTCTTTGGAGAGGAGTCAGCTGTGCCCATCCTTTGATGGAATTCTGTTTCCCTGGACTTGACCTTCTTCAGCCCTCGGTCAAGGAGCACAGAGAACGTGGGTACATGGAGAGGCCACTTTCTGGGTCATATGACCCTGGTCCTGGCCCCACCAATGAGATGCTTGTCTTCAATGGTCCGTTTCCATGTTTGGGGCTGCGACAGACCAACACTTCTCAGACTGGGTCTCAGAGGCCATTTGTTATCATGCCTCATCAAGCCATTCATTTGTTCCCCTCATGGAAAGGGTCCGTCTGCTCTGGTACCTCTGGCACCTGTGCATCAGAAGCAGTTGGAAGCCGGCTAGGCCATGCTCTGATGGCAGGAGCTACACCAGCAGTTCCCAAAGCATGTTCTCACCCACTACTCCATCACAGACTTCATCATGCCCTAAGCAGTGGGGAAAAGCTTTGTTCACATCCCTTGTGGGTGATCCCAGGGATTCCCAGAACAAACAAGGCATCTTTTTCCTGTTGAAATGCCTTTCCCACACTTACGTCACCTCCAGAATCCTCTTCTCACACAACCCTGTTTGCTTTTGGCTGAGCTGGTGTTCCACGGGACACTGTCTGGGCATCCTTGGTCTAGCTGATCCCTACCATTTCCAACAGAGACCACAACTTCTCAACAGGTTACTGGGGGCCGTGTGAAGTCAGCATGTACTGAACTTAAAAAGGGTCAGAGAAGAGCCAGGGAATGAGCTAGTTTATTCCCTTCCTTTAACCCAGAAGGATGACAGGGCCAGGTGCCATTGGTCCTGTTCACAAATGGAGAAATTCTGACTTCTCTCATCCACTCAACAAATGTTTGCTGAATATCTTTCCTAATCCAGACCCTGGGTTTTCATCTTTTATTTAATGAACAACCTGGTGGCTCTTCTTTTTTTTTCTTTAACTTTATTTTTGACACAATTTGAGACTTAGAAGAAAGTTGCAAAAAGAGTATGACATTCCCATATGCCCTCACCCAGATTGCACAAATGTTAACATGTTATGATATTTGCTTTATTACTTTCTCTCTTTCACTTCTATTTTTTTCTTTTCTTTTCTTTTCTTTTTTTTTTTTGAGACAGAGTCTCGCTCCATCGCCCAGGCTGGAGTGCAGTGGCCGGATCTCAGCTCACTGCAAGCTCCGCCTCCCGGGTTCACGCCATTCTCCTGCCTCAGCCTCCGGAGTAGCTGGGACTACAGGCGCCCGCCACCTCGCCCGGCTAGTTTTTTGCATTTTTTAGTAGAGACGGGATTTCACCGTGTTAGCCAGGATGGTCTTGATCTCCTGACCTCGTGATCCACCCATCTCGGCCTCCCAAAGTGCTGGGATTACAGGCTTGAGCCACCGCGCCCGGCCCACTTCTATTTTTTTCTAAACCCTTTGAAAGTAAGTTGTAAACATGATGTTCCTTTACCCCTAAATAATGCAGTATGTGGTTCCTAAAACCAGGACATCTGCTTATGTAACCACAGTACAACTGTTGAAATCAGGAAATTAACACTGAATACAATGCCATTATCTACAGATCTTATTCAGATTTTGCCAGTAGTCACAATGATGCCCTTTATAGACAATGAAAATTTCAGACCACATGTTCTATTCAGATGTCCTGTCTTGCCTTCTTAATATGAAACAGCTTTTCAGTCTTTCTTTAATGTTTTTAAAGAATATAGGCCCGTTATTTTGTAGAATGTGCTGTAAGCTACTCTAAGTTTTTTTAAAATCTCAATAAGATGCTTTTCAAAGTTTCATATTATACTGTTAATTTAGTCCTATAAGCAAAAATTGCCTCCTTTCTCTTTCCCTCTCTCCCTCTCTCTCTGTTTCTTCCTGTAGTTCTTCTCCCTGACTTTATGAGAGTGCCCTGAGTTTATGTTGGGGAGCACTGAGGTTGTACAGGGTCAGTGGGAGTTTACAATGTGGAGAGATTGGATTGGTTCTGCCTGCAGCTGTCACAGGGGACTTCATAAGGGAGGGGACATTTGAGGTGGGGCTTTGAAGGCTGTCTAGGAGCTCACTGTCCTAGGACACCATTACCTGTTTGCATCTGTTGTAGCCTTTCCTGCTTTTGGGTATCTGCCCCTGGCCAGACAAGGCACCCCTTGAGGGCAGGATTTTTTTTGTTTTTTTTTCCAGACAGTGTCTTGCTCTGTTGCCCAGGCTGGAGTGCAGTGGTGTGATCTCGGCTCACTGCACCTCTTCCTCCCGTGTTCAAGTGATTCTCCTGCCACAACCTCCTGAACAGCTGGAATTACAGGCTCATGCCACCATGCCTGGCTAATTTTTGTATTTTTGTAGAGACGGGGTTTCACCATGTTGGCTAGGCTGGTCTTGAACCCCTGACCTCAAATGATCCGCCTGCCTCAGCCTCCCAAAGTGCTGGGATTACAGGTGTGAGCCACCGCATCCGGACTTTTTGTTGTTGTTGTTTTTAAATCTCTGTCTCCACCCCTGGGCAGAGAGTAGTGCTCCGAGACTGCCAAATCAAGGAATGGAAATGTGTCTTAGTGTGAAATGCTGACTTCGCAAATATGTTATTTTAAATAAAGCACTTAATTTTTTCCAGGATGGAAAGTGCGATTTTTCTCATTGAGGAAGAAAAGTCATTCTTCAGCGAGGGCCGCTTTTCTGAGGAGGATGCCAGGCAGTTGCTGAGGCGGATGTCAGGCAGTTGCTGAGGCGGATGTCAGGCACTGATGTCTGCAGCGTGTACAGCCTGGGTGTGTGTGGGCGATGCCTGTGGCAGGGCTGCTGCCCTCCCCTTTCCCTTCCGCAGCCCCCGCTGCCTTGTCCATCCACAGATAGTGAGTGCCAGCCCCTGGGCGCTGAAAGGTGAACAGACAGAGGCTGCTGCCGCCTCCAGGGCACACAGGGGCTGCAGACAAGCCAGACAGGAGAGAGGATGGGTGAGGGGCTGGGGGCGTGGGAATGTGGCCCTGAGTCTCCCGTGGGCACCGGGGAAGCCCTTCCTACCCTGACCCCAGGCACCTGCCAGAGACGCTGGGCGAGGGAGAAGGTGTGGACCCGGTTCTAATTTACCAGCCCTGAAGGCTCCTGTTCGGGGCCCAGCCCTTTGCCCACTGTGCTTTGCCTGGGTGAGGGCGAATTTTCTCCTCGTCACAAGACAAAGAACCCAGGCTGTGGTGTGGCCTGGTCACCTGGCTGCCAGGGAATGTCATGGTGGGATCCCAGGGCTGCTGCCTTCTAAGGACAGAGATAGTCCCTCTGACCTCAGTGCCCCTCTGTGTGTGAAAG
>NW_012111475.1:1448075-1450529 GCF_000951035.1 Colobus angolensis palliatus
AATTCTCTGGCCCGTTGGCTGTGCCTCTCCCTCAGGTGTCAGGAGTGCTCCTATGCTGGTGTGCGCCTGTACCCCTGCAACACCCCAGCCAGCAACCCCTGCACCCTGCAATGCTCTCACCCTGCAACACCAACACCCAGCTCAAGCTGACATGGGACCAGAGGTGCTGGCTGGGGGTGTTGATTGCTTCTCTTTTCTCCCTTGCCAGACTCAGTAGAGGAAGCTGAGACTGAGCAGCCACAGGAACAAGGTGGGTTTTGCCAGTGGCTCAGGCTTCCTCTGGTTACAAGCTGGGCCTTGGGGTAACCCCGGGGGAGGTGACAGAGCTGAGTACGGGAGTATGGTGGACACTGGATGTGGTTGTCACCCTTCTGTGGTGTGGGCTGGGGGCGTGGGGGACGTCGCCTGAGGTGGGCCTAAACCTCCCGTCTACTCTGGCACTGGAGGCCGTGGCGTCCCACACTTCTTTCAATGAACATGCCGGCCCCCGCCTGGTCCTCGACCGAGATGCGGCATCCTTTCCACTGCTGGGGCCCACATGTAGCTGTGGGTTCCTTTCTCATGACCTGGAGAAGCTGCAGCTCACCCTGTGCTCTACCTCAGAGATGGGAGGCTACACAGCCCTCAGTGGGTGGCGGAATTCAGAGCCTTAGGTTGCAGTGGCCCCAGCTGAGGTCCCTGAAGGGTCTGCTCCTTCCTGAGGGGCTGATTCAGGGAGGCCCTCCCATCTCCCCTCTATGGCTCTGTCTCTTCCCCTCACACAGGGTCCGTGTGTGGACAGCCTGGTGATGTGGACGCCCCAAGGGCCCTTGGAAGTTCCCTGGGAATGGGATCCATCCCAGTACATTTGGGATGCAGACACAGGGTCCCAGAGGAGGCCCGGGAAGCCAGTGGGGAAGGGAAGGCTGTTGTAGGTTTGCCTCGGGGAGGGGGTGGTTCCACCCTCTGCCAAAGTCCCTGGAGCAAAGGCACATGGCTCTCCAGCTGTCCTGGAGGCCAGGGTGGTGGCTGGGAGGGGCTGTGTGTCTCTGTCGGGTGGGGGAGATTTCTTAGCTAATCTAGTGTAGTCAAGTCAGATATTTGCCTCTAAATCATATTTATTTATTTATTTTAATTCCAAGGCTTTACAGACGATGAAGGAGACAGTTTGTATTGAAAATAGTTTTTACATGTGAGCTTGAAACAGACAGTGTGTTTAAATCTAGGTTTTTCCTTCCCAGTGATGCCTCCTTTCATCCCGGGTTTTCCAACAGGAAATGCGCTCGTTTGCTCACCTCTGGGAGGGGGCTTTGGCTAGGAATCCACGGAAGCCAGCTGGAAGCCAGCAGATGCCAGCAGGCTGCTTGAGCAGCCTGGCCTTTGTTAACCCTTTAGGAACTGTGGGCTTCAGGTTTTCAGACCCTCCGAGGTGAAGGTGGCCGCAGGGGCCTGGAAGCTTTCCCATCCTTCCTGCAGGGATGGTCCATTTCCCTGCACGGAGCTGGGTACATGGGTACAACACCCCTGTCCTGTGCCGTCGGTGGCTTTACCAATTTTGCATAGCAGCTTTTGAGCTGATCAATAGCTCCGATTGGCTGTTGAGGATTTCATGGATTCCTGTACCCCATCGGGGGGCCCAATATGCTGACAAAAGTTACATTTGTAGTTGCAGTGCTGCATATACATGGGTCCAATTAGAAGGCTTTGATTCTTTCTAAAGGGAAAGGCATCTCTGAGGGATCGCTGAGCTGACATAGTCTCCTAAAACCATGCTGTCAGGTGGGCGACAAAGCAGGACAGGAGGGTGATTTCGTAGGAGAGTCGGGCCACGGGCCTGCATGTTCTCTCTGTCCCCATAGTGCTGGAGTTCCTACGTGCTCCAGGCCCCGGGTTTGCATTGCACATAATTCTCAAGGTCTCATGGCAAGCTGCACCAGGGACACAGAGTGCGGGGATGCGGGGACCCTGCCCCCAGTGGACCAAGGACTCACTGCTGGACTCTAATCTGTCTAGATGTTTTTGTGACTTGCAGAAATACCTCCACGTTGCCTGGGCCTGGAGCCACAGGAGACCCTGCAGAAGGTGAAGAATGTTCTGGAACAACGCAAGACCTGCCCAGGTTGCCCCCAGGAGCCAGCGTCCTGGGGTCTCTGTGCAACATGAGCTTGCAGGACCCCAAGGAGCCCTCCTTCTGCTTGGAAGCTGAGGACGACTGGGAGGATCCAGAGGCCCTGATCACACGGCTGCTGTTCCTGAACACCTCCGGATACAAGGCCAGCTTCCGTGGCCTGTACAACGTGGCGCTGCCATGGCTGAGCAGCATGTTCTGTAGCTTTAGTGATGAGGAGGAGCTGACTGGGCGCCTGGCACAGGCCCGAGGGGCGGCCAAGAAAGCTGGCCTCCTCATGGCCCTGGCCAGGCTCTGCTTCCTCCTGGGGCGGCTGTGCTGCAGGAGGCTCAAGCTGTCCCAGGCCC
>NW_012111475.1:1450927-1452452 GCF_000951035.1 Colobus angolensis palliatus
GCGGCTCTCAGACTGCTCCCTGTTCCTGGCTGACATCTACAGCCACAAGTGCTGCCCCACCTGGTGCTGAGCTGTGTCAAGGTGGCCTCATTGAGGACACAGGACTCGCTGGCCGGCTCGCTGAGGAGCGTGAACCTGGTGCTCCAGAACGCCCTCCAGCCCCACAGCCTCCCCACCACCTCAGGCGAGTGCTGGCCTCCCTAACCCCGGGCACAGGCCAGGCTCTGCGTGGCCTTCTCCACACCAGCCTGGCCCAGCCGTACAGCCACCATGGCTACCACGGCCCGGCCATCACCTTCATGACGCAGGCGGTGGAAGCCAGTGCTGTTGCCGGAGTCTGTGCCATTGTGGACACCCTGGTGGCCCTGGTCTGGCTGCACGTGCTTCATGGGCAGAGCCTGGTGGCCTTGAACATCCTGCAGTCTGTCCAGGATGCAGTGGTGGCCAGCGAGGACCAGGAAGGTGTGATTGCCAACATGGTGGCCATGGCTCTGAAGAGGACAGGCCGGACAAGGCAGGCAGCCGAGGGCTACTACTACACCCTATGGGTGGTTTGGGACCTGGGCCAGCGGAGGAACCAGGCAGTGGTGCTGGCCAACTTTGGGACCCTGTGCCTGCATGCGGGTGCCAGCAGGCTGGCCCAGCACTACCTCCTGGAGGCCGTGCGTCTGTTCTCGAGGCTTCCCTGTTTGGAGCGTGGCCGGGACTTCACCCACATACTCCTGCACCTGGGTCACCTCTGCACCCACCAGGGCCCGGCCCAGCAGTGCAAGGGCTACTGTGAGTGGGCCCTTCTGGTTGCCATGGAGATGGACCACATGGAGAGTGAGTGCCCCAGTTCCTCCTGTGCGCCTTCTGGGGCCACTCGGGTCAGGGCACACCTGGGGTTTGTGATTCGGAAACAAGTGGTGGGTTTTCTACCATCGAAAGTGCTGAGTCATGGCCAGCAGCAGATGTTGGCAAGCGCCCTGGAGACAGGCGATTCCCATGCAGGGCCAGGCCCTCTGTGCCCTACTCGGGCAGCCAGCTCTTTCCGGTTTGCTCAGGGACCATCCTGCCTTGAGCACGGAAAGTCCTGCGTGCTGGGAATCCCCGGCCATAACCCTGGGATCAAGGCAGGCTCTGCTGAGCTGGGACTTGGGGCCCCTCCATGAGCCAGGCCCTGAACGCCAGTTCTTGTGCCCGTGTTATCTGCTTGGTATCTCGGCAGCCCTGCGCACCTGTCATCCCACTTCACAGAGGATACAGGGGCGGGTGACTGCCCACAGCCACAGAGCGGTTCATGCAAAAGCAGCTCGTGCAGAGTGTGCCAGGCCCCACCCACAAATGGAGCTTGTGGGGTCCTCAGGAAGCAGGTGCTGAGCGTGGGAACGTGAGCTTCAGGCCAGAGAAGCCACAAAAGAGTGAGTGGCGTGGTGGCGGGGCAGCACTTGGCCCCGGGTTAGGGAAGCCTCTTTAGTCTGGGACCAGAGGGTTGAGAGGATTTAGTCAAGTAATAGGTGTGGATGAGGGGCTGGTGGTGGGG
>NW_012111475.1:1456132-1457282 GCF_000951035.1 Colobus angolensis palliatus
GATAGCCTCTGAACACTAACGGCTCCTGGTGCGTCTGGAGAAGACACAGGCCATGTCTGGGAGGCAGGGGAGATGGACTAGCACACTCCTCCTGCCACAGGGCAGCATGATGCTCGATTCCCTCAGAAGGATGTCCTTCATCTTTTCCATGCCGTGTGTGTTCACCCTGGCCCCCCCAGCAGCCTGGGAAGGGCAGAACACTGCACACACAAGAGGGCCGTTCCCAGTCCCCACATGCCAGATTCATCTGTCACCAGATCCACGGGAGGAGGCAGACTAGTTCCAGGAGGATGAGAGCCCTTGTTCTGACACCTGTGTCTGATTCCAGGGCCTACAGATCCACTCTGGACTACACCAAACGAAGTCTGGGGATTTTCATTGACCTCCAGAAGAAAGAGGCGGCGCATGCCTGGCTGCAAGCAGGGAAGATCTACTACATCCTGCGGCAAAGCGAGATGGTGGACCTGTACATCCAGGTGAGTGGCAAGGGATGCAGGAGGGCCCCTGTGCTGTTCACTCTCTGTCCATCCATCCATCCGTTCATCCTTCCATCAGCTATTTACCTGTTCAGCATTCCATCCATCTGTCCATCATCCATCCATCCATCTGTCCTTTCATCCATCCATCATTCATCCATCCTTTTATCATCCATCTATTCACCCGTCTATCCATCCATTCATCCTTCCATCATCTATCTGTTTACTTCCATCCATCCACCCATTATCCATTCATCCATCCATTCTTCCATCATCTTCCTATACACCTGTGGGTCTTTCCATCCATCCATCATCCATCCATTCACCTGTTCGTCTTTCCATCCATCATCCATCCCTCCATCCTTTAATCATCCATCCATTCACCTGTCCATCCATCCATTCACCTGTTCGTCCATCCATTCACCTGTTCGTCCATCCATCCATCCTTCCATCTATCTTTCCATCATGCATCCAACTCTTCATCCTTCTATCCATCCATCATCCATCCATCCATCCATCATTCATCTGGTGACCTCTTCATCCATCCATTCACCTGTTTGTCCATCCATCCATCCATCTTTCCATTATCCAGCCATTCAGCTGTTCATCCTTCTATCCATCCATCTTCCATCCATCCATGATCCATCCATTCACCTGTCCATCCACCCATCCAT
>NW_012111475.1:1457411-1461097 GCF_000951035.1 Colobus angolensis palliatus
ATCATCCATCCATTCACCCGTCCATCCATCCATTCACCTGTTCATCCATTCACCTGATCATCCATCCCTCCATCCATTCTTCCATTCATCCTTTCATCATCTATCCATTCACCTGTTCATTCTTCCATCATCCATCCTTCATCCACTCGCCTCCTCATCCTTCCATCCATCATCCATCCATCCATCATCCATCCATCCATCATTCATCCATTCTTTTATCATCCATTCAGCCACCATCCATCCACCTGCTCATCCGTCCATCCATTCATTCATCCACCCATCCTTCCATCATCCATCTACTCATCATTCATCTATCCATCTGTTTATCCATCCATCCATCCTTCCATCATCCATTCATTCATCCATTCATCCTTCCATCACGCATCCATTTATCCATCCATCATCCATCCAGCCATCATCCATCTGTGCGTTCGTTCATCCATCCATCATTCATCCATCCTTTTATCATCCATCCATTCACCTGTCTATCCATCCATTCGCCTGTTCATCCATCTTTCCACCAACCATCCATTCACCTGTTCATCCTTCCATCCATCATTTATCCATCCTTCCATTATCCATCCACTCACCTCCTGTTCATCCTTCCATCCATTCATCCATCCATCCATCCTTCCATCATCCATCCTTTCACCCATCCATCCATTCACCTATTCGTCCATCCATCTGTCATTCATCCATCTACCCACCAATCTACCTATTAATCCATCCCTCCATTCATCTATCTGTCCATTTGTTTATCCATACATTGGTCTATCCACCATCTCTCCATCCATATGTACATACGTCATCTACCTTCCACCCGTCCATACATTATCTATCCACCCATACATACAGACATACACACATTATTCCATCCATCCACCCACCCATCCATCCATCCATCCATCCATCCACACACCCATCCATCCATCCATGTGTCCATACATCTGCTCATCCATCCATCCACTCATTCCTAAGCCACTGCTGAGTACCTGTTGTGTGCCTTTTCCCTCCCTCCAACTGGTTCCCTCACATCCTCCCCCAGTGGCCAGCATCATCTCCCTGAGGGCAGAGGCGTGGCCCCTCACAGTGCCTAGCACCTGCTGGTATACAGCTCATGCTCAAAGAATGTGACCACTCAGTTACCACACAGAAGAACGTGCTCCAAGCAACACGTGGCACATCTCCTTACAAAATGAATCTATCATAGCGGCTGTTTTCAGAGGCTTTCCCAAACACAGTGTGATCTGGAACAAATTGTGAAGCCCACGAGCCTGGTGAAGCTTTCATTATTGAGCACCTGCTGTGTACCTCCTTGAGCTGAGGAGAAGGATCAAGAGCTCATGGCCAAGAGGGGACCAGGCCCACCCACAAACACTGTTGATATGTGGCCCTGAGCTGCGGCAGGGATGTGGCAACGCAGAAAGGAACCAGGTGATGGGCTTCCAGCAATCTGGGGGCCACAGAGACTGAGTGTGGGGGGGTGGGCTAGGGCTATCCCTGGTGGTAGGATTCACAGGTGTCGGGCTCCTGGGCTGCAGCTGCTCAGTCACCTCCTGGCACTCAAGTGCATCAGTTCATTGTCCTCATGCCAGTGGTGGGGCAGCCCTAATGCACAGGTCTGAAAAATGCTCAGGTGGACCTGCAGTGTGTGAGAGGAAGGAGGCTGGCGAAGGTGGGTGTGGCCACCTCACCAGGTGTGGGTCTTGAGGGAACTTCTGCTGCTTTCAGGTGGCACAGAATGTGGTCCTGTACACAGGCGACTCCAACCTGGGGCTGGAGCCATTTGAGGCAGCTGGAGACATCTTCTTCAATGAGGCCTGGGAGTGGGAGAAAGCCGTGTCCTTCTACCGGGTGAGCTGGCCTGTGGGCTGATGTGGGTGGGCCTCAGGGGGGCACCTGGCGGGCTGAGGCACAGGTGTGGCAGGACAGAGGCCTCCCACCTGGAGGCAAGGCCACCCATGCACATGCTTCGTTTCCCAGTGGTCTCACCGGGAATGATATTGACCGTGCCCCCTGCCTGGGACAAACGCTTGGGCTGTGGACGTGGCAATGGCTCTACCCTTGCCTAGTTGTCTCACCGGGAATGATATCAACTGTACCCCTGCCTGGGACAAATGCTCGGGTCTGGACATGACAGTGACTGTACCCTTGCACCTGATGATCTCAAGCAACCATGAGTGGGAAGTCCTGTCCCCATCTTCCAGACAAGGAAGCTGAGGCTCAGAGAAGCACAGGGACATGTCAAAGGACACACAGCATGTCAGTGGGAGGCCCAGGGCCAGGCCCCAAGTCTGTCTGCACCCTGAAGCGGGGACGGCTTCTCCCTTCCTCTGAGCTCACGGTGTGGCTCAGCCCTGGGCACAGATAAATGTGTTTTTAGAGCAGAGAGGAGTGCTGGCTCCCCCTAGTCAGACCCCCAGTGCCCAAGTGGGAGAGGCTGGTCTGAGGCTGCCGGGTATAGCTAGATGGGCCTCAGGTGACTCTTCAACCCCCAACTTGGGTGTCTGAACCATGCATTATCCCAGAGCACAGAGCTCTGCGGAGGTGCAGGGGGTAACTGGGGCGTGGGATGCTCCAAGCACATGTTTGAGCTCTGAGGAAGGCGTTGGGCAAGGTGGGTGCTGCGGGAAGCCTGACCCCACCTGCTTGTGTGGTAGGACGGGGCCCTGCCCCTGGCAGTGACTATGGGCAACCGCAAGGCAGAGTGGCAGCTGCAGCTGTGCAACAAGCTGGTGGCACTGCTGGCCACGCTGGAGGAGCCCCAGGAGGGCTTGGAGGTTGCCAACATGGCTGGCCCTAGCACTCAGCATCACTCTGGGTAAGTCCCCTGAGCCCCCGCCCTGCCAGGATCCACACTTTGCCAGAGCCCAGCCTCAGGAGCTGAAACAGCTGCTGGATTTTCCTGGTCTCCTGTCCAGGCAGGCAGATCTGCCCAGCTGGCTTCCCCGTCCGGCCGTGCGGCACAGCCCAGGGGCTCTCACGCAGTGCTGAGCCCTGCTTCCTCTGTCTCTTCCCGCTGCTGACCACAAGGGCCACCCAGTGTGCCCTCTGCCTTCCAGATATGCCAGGCATCTTGGTCCCTGTGTGTGCCAGGCTGAATGGCACATTCCCTTTGTCTTGTGCCCTTCCCACCCTCATCAACCACACGACTCTCTGGCTGATGAAATCCCAGTTCCCCTTCCAGCAGCCTGCCCCTTAAGGCTGGGCATCCCCTGGTGCTGTGCCAGGATCGTCTGTCCTCCTCCAGAGACAGGGAACCCTGGGTGGGCCGCATGCCCCAACACCCTGTGCCTTGGGGCCCAGTACACAGTAGGTGTGCAGCTGTGTGGGAATGCATTGAATGCAGGCTCCACAGCACTCGCCCTGAAAAGGGGAGGACATCAGAGACAGCTTAGGTGGGTTTGTGCATCTGTGGGGGGACCTGGAGCTCGGGCATGCGGTGACTCCCCAAGGTAAGGGGCTCTGATCGTGACACACCCAGGAGGAGTCGGATGTCACGTCTGTGGGCTGCATGGAGCCGGGGTTCCCGGGAGCACCTGGACTGCATGGGTTTTGGGCTCCCCTGGTTAAAATCAGTGAACAAAGGCAGGTGGCTATGTGTAGGCAGAGCTGGGCCATCCAAGCCCGACTTTGCCAAAGCCTCACAGTAGACGGGGGCAAGCCTTATTAGTTCTGCTTTGCAG
>NW_012111475.1:1461849-1463063 GCF_000951035.1 Colobus angolensis palliatus
AACCCAGCTCCCAAGCTGGCCAGGCCCCACCCTCAACAACTCAGTCTCAGCCTGGGAGGCTGACACATGAGCGGGCAATGGTGGCCTCTGGGTAAAGAAGGGGGATTGTAGTCAGGGGGGCCCTCCTGGAGGAGGTGACACCAAACTGAGTCTTGACAGTCAAGTGTCAAGTTGCATTTAAGAAAGAAAACAGGGTCGGGAGAAGGACATTTTGGAGGACGGCATCATCCTCACATTGAATCCACATTGCAAGATCCAACCAAAATCCCAGTGCCTCCTCCAGGAAGCCTGCCCAGGGTGCCAGCCTGCACTGAGCAACTCCTTCCTGGAGTCCTGAGACACCTTGAATCTTCACATCACCCAGGAAGGGTGGGGTGGGACCCGTGTCTTACCATCCGCTTCACAGACAGGGGAACCCCAGCTCACGGCAGGTGCAGTGGGGCAGGGCCCCAGCCAGCCAGGCTGAGACCTTGCTGGGCCGGGTCTGTCTCGAGGGGAGGTTCTGTGCTCTCTCTGCCCCCAGCCCTGCAGGGGTGGAGAGCTGGGACTGGCAGACTCAGACCTGGGGTGTCTCCACCTCTGCCCAGCAGGCACTTGACCCTCCTCAGCATCACACTGGCACCGCATCAGTACTCCTTATGGGCTGAGGGGCCAGGGCGCTCCAGTCCAGGGACTGAGATCTTGGCCTTAGAACAACATGAGGAGCTGGGGCAGCCCTAAGACCCCGCCCCATATCCCTCACCACAGGCCTGGGGCTGCCTGGGAGGCCCCCGTCCAGTGCTGGTGACACCTGGTGGTCAGAAGCGGTCCCTGTGGCCTCCCAAGTCCCAGCCAGACAGGGAGGTGCCAGGTGTCAGGCCCAGAGGGACGCTGCTCACCACTCAGGGGCTCACCTGGGACCCAGGGGACGGGCCTCCCAGAAGTGGGCCTTTATCTCTCTTGGTCAAGCCTGCCACCCACTCCGCCTGCCCAAGAGGAATGAAAGGGCCAAGTAGTACCTGAGAGGCCAAAGTCCATGGTTGGGGAGGTGCAGAGGCCTCCTTCACCTCCTTCCCATGCACAGCTCTCTGGGCCTCATCGTGACTATGCTGTCAGCCCAGGCCAGCTTCCCACAGGGAGGCCCCTTCGGAATTCCCCAGGGGCGGCTGTCTTTCCAAGGCCACACCCTCCTCCTTGTATAGGAGGCTCTGGACCGAGGGCCCAGAGGAGTGGGA
>NW_012111475.1:1464168-1476372 GCF_000951035.1 Colobus angolensis palliatus
CATGTGGAGGAGGTGCCTGGGGAGAAGACGGGGGGAGATGGGAGGGTCAAGGTGGAGGTCTGGGAGGCAGCATCCCAACCCAGGGATGGTGAGTTTGAGCCAAAGATGCATTGAAAATGGGAGTGGATGTCTGGGGAGTCACACTCCGTCAATATTTCAAGGAACATTGCCAGGGAGGACACCTGTGAGATGGTTTTGTACCTGGCCTGGCCTGTGGAGGGCCTGGAAATGGTCAGCATGGAGAGTGGCCAGAGGGGAGCCTGGGTCACTCAACGCTGTGCCCCTGCTGTGGCTTGGAGCCACGAGTCCTGCATGGAACTCTCAGAGCAGGCAGGATCTGCCCTGACCTCAGCCCATGGGGAAAGCAGCCACTGCCTGCAGAGAGGGTGGGACTGGGGCAAGAGGCTTGGGGTGAGTGGAGCATAGGGATAGTCAGGAAAGCTTCCAGGGGCTTCAGGGTTGTCCCCACCTCCTGCAGCTGAGACCACAGCAGTGTCACAGGCTTTGGGGCTCATGGGGTGAGCCAGCATTGGCTGGACATGTGGAATGACCTGGAGACAGGAGCAGCCTCTGGGAAGACAGGCTCCGAGTCCCTTTTTTGCTGAGCATGGCCTGTCCCCTTCAGGAACGGTTTGATGCAGCCGGGTACTACCAGCTGGCACCGGCAGCAGCTGTGGACCTGGGCAACAAGAAGGGCACAGCTTAAGACCTACACGCGGCCGGCCACCATCTCCCACAACTTCCTCCTGAACCGCGAGAGGTCGCTCTTCTTCTATCAGAAGGCCAGGACCTTCGCCACAGAGCTCAATGTCTGCAGGGTCAACCTGCCTCCTCTGCCACTCTGCGGGTGGGCCCCCTGGTTGGCCCCAGCCACCCTCGCTGAGGACAGCATCCGAGGGAGTGGGTTTTGTGCAAGGGGGATGGTCTCCTGCCTCTCCTGGTGTCTCCTGTGGCTCATTTTCTGGGAAATGGAGGCATGAAAGCAGGGTTCAAATAGCAATAAATGTTTTTTTGCACTAACATACTGAAGTCCCCAGGGCATCCTTCCCTGTGTGCTTCCTGGACGGTGTCTAGGGGCCAGCTCCTTCCCTGGTGACAGCCCTCTGATCTTGGGGATGAGAAGGACCCTGAGTCCAACAGACCTGGGCCAGGTCACCATGAGCCTCAGTTTCCTTGGTGGCCAGAGGGGAGATGGTGGTAGAACTCCCTGGGCAGCTCCCTGCTTGGAACTTTTGCTGTAGGTCTCGTGCCGCCCTTGCCTTTATCCTTCAGGCCACTGTGCCCGCATGTGGGGGCTGCTAGTGCCCCTGTTCGCCATTGAAGAAACAGGTACAGAGAGGTTAGGTGTCTGGCCCACCATCACACAGCAGGTAGGGGTGGAGACACAGAGCTCAGTACACTGACCACACCACCCTGCCAGCTTGCTGCCAGGAAGGTGTCCCCCATTAGGACCCAAGATCAGCTCCTGGACCTCTCTTGTGTCAGGAGAGCCACAGGCCAGTGAGGGTGGCCCCAGGGGTCCCTCACTCAGTGTCCTCTGCTCCCAGACTTGGCTGGGCCGACCCTGGCCAGTCCCACCTCTGGCCACTGGTCAGCCCTGCAGGAAGTGAGATGCAGGGATCTCCGCCTGTGTAGACGCTGCTACCCAGTATTGAAAGCCTTGTCTGGGCTGCCCCCTATGCCGTCCCCACAGGGCCCCTCCCCTTCCGGCCCCCGGCCCTCATCCCAGTCCCTGGAATCCCAGGTTTTCCTTCTTGGAATCTCTTGGCCCCAGGGAACGCAGCTCACACAGTCTCTTTGCCAGTTTATGGCAAGGAAACCGAGGTTCAGAGACTGTGGGTGTCCCACGTGATTCTCACATACACTGCACTCTCCCAGGCCCATCTTTTAAACACTTTAAATGAGGTGACATTCACATCGCATGCAATTAACTATTTCAACGCGAATAATGTTGTGGCATTTGTGCATTCACAGTCCTGTGCAACCACTCACGCCATGTAGTTTCAAAACGTGTTCATCTCCCCAGAAGAAACCTGCCATCCTCACTAAGCTGTTACCCCTCCTTGGTATCCCCCAAGCCCCTCGTTTAATGGAAGGGGAAACTGAGGCCCAGAGAGAGACTTGCCAGTGGGTGGAGCTCTGATTATAAGGAATCAGGCACCCATCTGCTGCTTCAGTCCTGGGTTGGTTTTCCACCCAGCAGAGGTGACAGAGCCAGGTGGTTCTGGGACCCCATGCTTGCAGCCAGAGCCCTGCCCCGAGCTTCCCCACCAGGGGGCAGCAGAGAGCTTTCCAGAACCGGCTGCGGGGCTGGCCAGAAGCAGCCGGTCAGAGCTGCTGACAAACCTCACGTGGACCCCAGATCGCTGTCTCTGTGGGTTGGGTTTGGGAATTGGAGAGGAGGCCGCATGATTGGAAACATGGAGACAGCATGGCCTGGCTGGAGAAGCGGGAAGCACCGTCACATTTACTGAGGACACAGATCTCCTGCCCGTTGGGCCGGGCATGCAGCCACACTTCTCGGAGTGGGGTCCGCAGGTCCGGGTTGCCCTCGGCCCCTGACCTGCCTCAGAGTCCGGGGCCTTTGGAACTGTGCCTCCCCATCTCCACCCACCCTGGCTGGTGCCACGAGGGGACTGGATCCTGGGATCCTGTTCCTCTTGGGCAGCAGAGACTGGGGGACCAGAGATGATGGGTCTTCAAGCCCCACATTCAAACCCCAGCCCACCACGCACAGTCTGGGTGTTCGTGGTGAGGGAGTTGATGTCTCTGAGCCCCAGTTTTGTCACCACAAAAATGAGACCAACATACTGGGGCAGAGTGCCAGCCCCAGGGCTAACAGAGGCCTGTTTCCTACTGACAATACCTCTTACTCCTAGGAACAGCTCCAACAACCACACACTAGGGAACACTCAACCCAGGCCAACTTGTCAGAGGCACGTGAGCCAGAGCGATTCCATCTTGAATGGGGGCTGGGTAAAGGGAGGCTGAGACCTGCTGGGCTGCATTCCTAGGTGACTAGGCATTCTTAGTCACAGGATGAGATAGGAGGTCGGCACAAGATACAGCTCATAAAGACCTTGCTGATAAAGCAGGTTGCAGTAAAGTTGGCCAAAGCCCACCAAACCCAAGATGGCCACCAGAGTGACCTCTGATTGTCTTCATGGCTCATTATGTGCTAATTATAATGCATTAGCTGCTACAAGACACTCCCACCAGTGCCACGACAGTTTACAGATACCATGGCAACATCTGGAGGTTGCACTACATGGTCTCAGAATGGAGGGCAGAAACTCTCCGTTTTGAGAATTGCCCACTCCTTTCCTGGAACACTCATGAATAGTCCAACCCTTGTTTAGTATATGAGCAAGAAATAACCATGAAAATGGGCAACCAGAAGCCTTTGGGGCCACTCTGCCTATGAAGCAGCCATTCTTTTTTTTTTTTTTTTTTTTTTTTTGAGATGGAGTCTCGCTCTGTTGGCCGAACTGGAATGCAGTGGCATGATCATGGCTCACTACAACCTCCGCCTCCTGGGTTCAAGCAATTCTCCTGCCTCAACCTTCCCAGTAGCTGGGATTACAGGCACCTGCCACCACTCCCAGTTAATTTTTTGTATTTCAGTGAAGACAGGGTTTTGCCGTGTTGGACCAGGCTGGTCTCGAACTTCTCACTTCAGGTGATCCACCTGCCTCGGCATCCAAAAGTTACAGGATTACAGGACTGAGCCACTGAGCCCAGCTAGAGTAGCCATTCTTTTATTCCTTTTCTTTCCTAATAAACTCGTTTTCAGTTTATGGACTTGCCCCGAATTCTTTCTTCTGTGAGATCCAAGAAACCTCTCTTGGGGTCTGGATCGGGACCCCTTTCCAGTAACAAACTTGCTTAACCTCTCAGACCCTTCATCTCTTCATCTGTAACCAAAGACAAAGCCTCCCCTGAGGTTCCAAAAGTGAGGAGAGAACGCATGGGAAACGAGGGGCACAGAGTTGGTGTGCAGAACCAATATCACAGTGTGTCAAGCCACTGTCATATTGGAAGTAATAGCATGCTCTCCCCCACAAGTTATGAGGAATAATATCACAGGGAGGTGTGTACCTTCTCCGGTAGTGGGAGTAGTATAATCATCTCTTCCTTTAGATGACAGGAACAATATCACAGGGTGGGTGTACAACCCTTGTGATTTTGGAAGCAATGTCATTCTCTCTTCTTCTAGGTTTTAAGATTCATATCACGGGGGGTGGGGGTGTACACCCCTTGTTATATTGGATAGAATCTCATCCTCTTTCAACTTGTATCTTTAGAGCAATATCCCATGGGGGCTGTCCATCCCTTCAATATTGGTACTAACACCATCTTCTCCTTTCCTGGATATAAGAAACAATATCACAGGAGGGGTGTACACCCCTTGCAATATTGGTAGTAACATCATCTCTCCCCTGTGGTTATTAAGGACAAAATCCCAGGGTGGCTGTATGGTTTATTGGGAGTAATATCATCCATTCACCCCATGGATAAGAGGAACCATATCACTGAAGAGATGTCCACCCCCTTCGATATTGTCAGCCATGTCACCTTCTTCCTCCCTGGATATTAGGAACGATACCACGGTGTTGGGGGCGGTGTACACCCACTGTGATGTCGAAAGTGAAATCAGCCACTTTCCCGCTGGATATTAGGAACTATATCACAGGTGTGTGTGCACCTCCTGGGATATTGGGAGTACTATCAGCCTCCACCCTGCTGCGTATTAGGAACAATATAAAGGGGGCAGGGTGGTTACAACCCCTGTGATATTGAAAGCAATATTCTTCTCTTTCCCCTGTACATTAGGAACTATATCACAGGGGTCTGTACACCTTCAGCGATATTGGGATTAATGTTATCGTCTCCCCCACTGAATGTCAAAAACAATAGCACAGAAGGGTGTACACCCCTGCGATATGGCCAGTAATATCATCGTCTCTAACTTTGGATACTAGGAACAACATCACAGAGGGTGTGAACACTGCCCTGCAATATTGGGCATAATGTTATCCTTTCTTCCCCTGGATATTGGGAGCGATATCCCTGGTCGTGGGAAGTGGAGTACATTAAGAACAATATCACTGGGTGGGTGTACATCCCCTGCGATATTGGGCATAGCATCATCCTCTCTTTTCTAGGATATTAAGAACAGTATCACAGGAGGGGTGTACAGCCACAGTCCCTGCGTTATTGGGAGCAATAGCATCTTCTCCCCCTCTCGATATAAGGAACAATATCTCAGTGTGTCTGTACATCCCCCGTGATATTGGGTGTAATATCGTCTCCCAACGTGGATATTGGGCATAGAGTTACAAGGGGGTGTACACCTTCTTTGATATTGGGAGCAATATCATCCTCTCCCCTCAGGATTGTAGGCAAAATATCGAAGGGGTTTTACAACTCATGCGATATGGGCAGTAATATCATCCTCTCCCCATCTAGATGTTCGGAACTATATCACAGGTGGCTGTACACTTCTTGCGATATTGGGAGTCATATCATCATATCCCATCGTGGATATTAAGAACAATATTACAAAGTAGGGGTACACCCCCTACGATATTGAGAGAAATATTATGCTCTCTCCTTCGGGATCTTAGGAACAATATTGCAGGAGGTGTGTACAACCCCTGTGATATTAGGAGTCATATCATCCTCTCCCCGTGAATATAAGAAACTATCACAGGAGGATGAAGACCCCCTGTGATATTGGGAGTCATATCATTTTCTCTCCCTCTGGATATTCAGAACAATATCACAGTGGGTGTGTACACCCCCTGCGATAGTGCCACTGGTATCATCACCTCCCTCCCAGGACATAGGGAACAATATCACAAGGAGGTATACACCCCCTACAATATTAGGAGTAATATCTTCCTCTCCCCTGCTGGCTATTAGGAACAATGTCAAAGAAGGGGTGTACACCCCCTGCTCTATTGGGGGCGATATGCTCTCCGTTCCTGGACATTAGGAACAATATCACTAGGGAGTGTACACCTCCTGCAATATTGAGACTGATATCATCCTCTCGCCCCCTGGATAGTAGCAATCATATCACAGAGGGGATGTACACCCACTGTGAAATCAGAAGAAATATCATTGGCTCCACCTTTGGATGTTAGGGACAGTATCACGGGGGAGGTCTACACCCCCTGCGACATTGGGAGTCATATCATCCTCTCCCACCCAGGATATAAGAAACAAGATGACCGAGGGGATGTACACTCATTGCAACTGGCTGGGTTGTAGAGCAATATATAATATTATATATTTATATAACTAAAGACCATTGTTCAAGTTGCATTTTATCTACCAAGGCCTCTCATCCTGCATGGAGTTTAGAAACTTTGAATACTGCAGGGTCCAGGCCTGGATTCTGCTGTGCCGTCGAAGCAGGGGTAGACCCCGGGGTCAGTGACACCCTTCCTTAAAAGAGCCACAGATGCCAAGAAACCACGGCCGTGTCTGTGTCAGTTTAGAGGCAGACGGAGCATCAGAGGCCTCAAGATTTAAAAAAAGGTGCAGCAAGCTTCAGAGCCAGTCACAGATGTGGGTGGTGACTGTCAGCGGAGGCACTCAAATCGTTTGTGACAGAAGTGAGAAAACATTAACTACACAACAGACTACATAAAAAAAACAAGCTTGTGTTTCACACACGAGACTAGAAGGTGTCCTCAACCAGGCACGTCCGCCGTCACCTGACACTCGGGAGAGGCACCTGGGCGATGCGAAGGGCATCAAGCGCGGCATGTTCTGTAGCGCCTCTGTCTCCATGCCCCCTTCAAAAGCAAACCACCCTAGACACGATGTTTCACTCTGCAGCACCAACAGGATCCAAAGGGGGTGGTCCCCCAAGGCCAGCCCCCGTCACATACCTGCAGATCCCTGATGTCGAAGGGCTCTTCGAAAATGTATACAGCATCGGCTCCGGTCGCGAGCCCCCCATGTTGGCCAGGTAGCCACAGTAGCCACCCATGGACTTGATGAACATGTGCCACTTGGTTCCCCTGGTGGACTGCTTGATGTGGTCACAGTCACTCCAGCCCAGGGTGCACCCACCATCCCAGAGCTACCCGATGAGTGAGTGCAGCAAGGCCCCCTACTGTGCCTGAGCATGCGGTCCCAGCATCACAGAGGTGAAGGGTGTGCAGCAGCCGGGATGTGCCCTCGGAGTGGGTGTGAACATGCCCCCACCCCACCCCACCATGGCAGCCACCTGGAGGTGACCTCGATGACCTGTGGTGGGGGCCTGGCCATCTGTCACTCCCTTCTCCCAGACCCCAAAGGAGGAGACTGAAAAGATGACCCCACAAGCCAGCTCACTCCACACTGCTCTCTGTCCCTGCTGAAGCAGCTTTCACCAGACACCGACACCATTAGGTGTGAGCTGAGAAGTTAGGGGGCTGTCATCTGCCAGCTTAGTCCATGGGGACAGCTGTGATCTTCTATTTTCTTCTGCTAAAGCTTCCTATGATTTTAGAACTGCAGCCATCTTCCATCCATCGGTGAATGTTATGTTTGTAGAAACTCTACTCAAAGGCAGATGGTGGTTCTTAGACCCAGGCACCTGGGGAAGTCTTTCGGATGCATAGGCATCAGGTCCCAGAGCAAAATGTCTGCCATATGCCCTCCATGAGGAACCAAGCTCAGCGGGGAGAAAAACAGCAGAGAAATGCATCGGCCGCCTTCCCACCCACACACCAGTCCGGGCTGCATCGCCCTCTCCTGGGACTCTGCAAAGCCTCTTCCTGGGCCTTAGCTCCCACCCCGGCACCCTGCAATCTGTTCACACAGACTGGAGACCCATGTATAAAAAACGTTAATCTGATCCAGTCATTCAAAACCCTTTGCTCACTTCAAGTACACGTCAAGCCTTTCTCGGGAATCCCTGGCCCCACCTGCTTCTGACACCAGGTCCCACTCTAGCTCCAGCCACCCCAGGTCCTCCTGGGGCCTCTGGATATGCTGGACGCTGTGTGCATCACATTCAGGCACAGTGGTGGGTGGGAGAGCAGCCCCCAAAGGAATCCTGGTCCTAATGTCTGAAACCTGAGAATGTTCTCTCATGCAGTGATAAAGGTGAATCCTGAGGACTACCCAGGTGGGCCCTAAGTGCCACCACCTGCATCGGAAGATGAGGGATGCAGAGGCTGAAGGCCCTGGAGCAGGATGCTGCACACCCATATGGGAGGAGGTGGTGCCAAGGAACAAGGCGTGCAAGACCCGCAGCTCTGGGCACCTGAATGGGCCATGAGGGACTCTCCTGGAGCAAACACTGTGGCCTCAGCCCATGGCTCCTGCCCTCCAGAGCTGTGCGAGAGTGAGCATTATTTTCCAGCCCCAGGTGTGTGGTCAGGGTCACAGCGGCCACGGGACACACACAGGCACCTTCCTCAGCTCTGACCCAGAGGGAAATGTCATTTCCTCACGAAAACACCACCTGGTTTCTAGGATGGCAAAGTTCCCTCTGTCAGGCGCTCTCGGGGCACCCCATGTCCTCTCTTCATAGAAATCACCCCGGTGTCTCTCCCTGCAGTTACCTTGTGGTTATTTGACTTGCAGTCCTCACTAGGCTGCAAATTCCATGAGGGCAGGAACTGTGGGCTGGACTCACACCACTGCATCATCAGCAGGACCTGGCCGAGCCCCCACAGCAGGCACTCAAGAAATGCTTGTCTCTGAATGACATAAGCAAAGTATTCTCCAGCCAGCCAGCCAGCCAGCCATCCATCCGTCCGTCCGTCCGTCCGTCCATCCGTCCTGGTCAAGGGCTGATCCTGCAGGATTCCCTAACTGGCCTCCATGGGACTCAGCCAAGAGTAAAAGCATGAAGTGGCAGTGTGGACTTGAGACTGGGAGCCACATGAGAGTCTATACACCAAAGTTTAACACCCACTGGGAAATTTTCACTTGAGTACTTCAGATGAAATTTAAAAGCGCACTTTGTTGAATAAACACAGGCTTGATTAAACCATTCCAACCTATACTTCGTTTCTTTGACAGATTCTTTTCCTCCCAAAATAATTGGTTGATGTATTCAAAAGTGAACATGGGCTCTAGTTAGAGGGCCACTTTGCATTATGTAGAAGCCGAGATGGGGAGAGAAACAGACAATGGGAAGAATTTGCATCTTTGTGCTTAGGACGGACAGAGAACAGAAACCTGTCAAGGGTCCAAAGAGCCCACAACTGCCTTCTTGAAGGGCCAGTGCAGAATTCTGAGGATTTCACTGTTCCACCTGTACTGGGTCTCTCTCTAATTGCGATCTAAGACTTAAGATGCCATAAGGCTTTAAGACTTGCCCTTTGTCTTAGACAATCCTGGGCATGAGAAGGAAAATGTGGGTGGGGCATCAGGACTCCCAGAGGCACAAAGCCTCATGGGTTATTTTTCCAACTGAATCTCCCCTGCAGCCCACCCTGAGGTAGGGAATTACTGTCACTCATTCAAAGAATGACATCAACCACCTAATGACAAAAGAATTCTGTGGGTAAGCAGCTCTCCCAAGAGGCTGATTTGTGTCTGAGCGTGTCCGAGTTCTGGTCACGAAAGTCTGCCGCTGTGGATGCATGGAACAGCGCAGCCCTGACACCTGAGCCACACCCCCGACCGTGTGCTGAGTGCAAACACAGTGACAGCTGGGATGGAAGAGTCCGCCTCTGCTAGAGCTCAGATACAGCTTTCCTGAACTCTCTCCTCATTACCTAGATGGCATCTGAAGCCTGAATTAGCTTCTAAAAATAGCAAGTCACTCTGACGGTGCCTCAGGCAATTAGTCAAAGTAGCACTGACAAGAAGGCAGCCGATCCCAAGCGTGGCCCTGCGTGGACAGCAGCTGTGAGTGACACTCATCAGGCAGAGCATGTGACTTCAGCCATTCTTACCACACAATGGGATGTGCCCGGCAGACACAACTCCCTGCAAGGGCACACACACGATCCTGCTAGGAAATTCCCCAAGGAGTCCCATGGGAGAGAGAGCCCCAGGCTACAATTCAAATATCACCAGCACTTTGCTCCATGAGTGTGGTGTTAAGAAACATAAATTGGTGGTGAAAGATAAGACGGCGTTTGCTACAGAGTTAAGGATGAAAAGCCACTGACTTCCCTGTGAGAACCACCTTGCTCTGTGAATCTGCATGGAGGCCAGTCTTCCCATGACTGGTATCCCTAACGGCAGCCAAGCCTCTGCTGATGTCGTGGCCAGACGCGGCAGGGGGTGGGTGTCCCATCCCTGCTACAGCAAGGGACCTGCAGCAAAGCACAGCCACTGGCCGGGGTAGTGCTGCGCCGCGTACAGGGTGAAAGGGTGGAAGCACGTGTGGACATCTACAAGATGATAAAGGAGAGCAACGCCAGCGATGGCCAGACCCTAACGGCATTCAGTGAACAGGAGTCAAGCGCGGGGCCCAAGGAAGTCCAGGGAATGAGCCGTTGCCAAACTCTGCAAAGGAAGCACATCACCAGGGAACGCAACAGGGAGAAGCCCAGGAGAGAGATGGCCCTCAGCTCGAGTGGGAGGCACAGGAGGCTGCAGCCAACCTCACGGCTCCTCCGCTCCCTTCTCTGGAATGGAACTCAATTCTGAAGGAAGACCCACAACAGAACTGCTGTTTTCCGAGGTTCTGTGCCAAGCTGAACTAAGGAGTCTCCAACTAGGGTAGGAGTTTCCATCGCAAACTCTGGAGCTGGTTTGGATGTGAACATCTAAGGTAAAGGCCAGTGGCTGCTCTTCAGCAGGCACCAGGTGGCCAAGTCACTGACGGGACCCCACGTGCCAAAGGGGCCACCGTCCAGTCTGCAGCTGAGGAGCCTCTCTGGGTCAGCTTATCAGGGATAGGAGGGGCCATCATGCGGGTGTCAGCACCACGCCCATGACCAGAAGAATCCACTCCTCCCAAAGCACATGTTGGTGAAACTGTCTGCCCAGGAGAGCATGATTACGGCACTCTAAAGAACCTCTCGACTCATCAGGAAGGCTGGGGTTCCAGGGAGCGGACGCCAGGGACACGCTCATCTCTGACACCTCCTAAAAAAAGCCACTTCTTAAAAAAAAAGCCACCCACCTCTGACACTTCCTGAACCTGCCTTCCCGCAGGTGCTCAGGGATGTCCCCGCGCCAGCCCCGTCCACCTAGGACGGCGGCAGGGCTCAGGCAGCCAGCACCTGGGGCAGCTGGCGAAGCAACCCCGGGGTGAAAACGTCATCCCAGGCACCACTTCCCGGAGCCCCTCAGCAAGAAAAACAGAGGCGGGACAGAACCGAGGGCCGACTTGAGGCTGGAGAGCCACAGACCTGCACAGCTCAACCATCGGACACACTCTGCTGCGGACAGAGCCCAGCCCAGGGAGAGGTCAGCACTGAGATCCTCATGCCGGCTCCACGGGCCAGCGTCCTCCAGGGCTGCAAGTTTGTGGTCACAGCTTCAGAATCGGGTTCCAGAATCTTCCGGAATCAAAGACACACCAAACTGTAAAGCTGCCAGGACAGCAGGGCCCAGGAGCAGGCTCCGGGGAGGACTGGGTAGAAACCCCACACATGCCACCCCTTCACCCAGTACTATACAGGCAAACGCATCTATGCGCTCCATACACACCCTCAAATACACTCACCAAATGTCATGCGTGTACACACTCCACACGCCCTCAAATATACACGACATACGCATGAACATGCTCACTCCACACACACCTGCTAAATACACTCACCACACACGCAAACACGTGACACACGTGCACACTCTTTCCAGACATCATCACACCCCTCACCAAGTACACAGGTGCACACATCCCCAAGTCCAGAACCTGCAGACTCCACAAGCTTTGGTTTCCCCCACTGTTTCTCTCATCACATGAGATCCACACACAGGTGTCACTTACTGACATCTAACACCCAGGAAGGCCCTTAGACAGAACTGCAGTCACAAGTCGGCTTCATTCAGGCATGCATCCTCGGCCTCCTGAAGCCACCTCCTGTCCCCACGGGGAGGGGGGCCGAGACTGCAGACGTCACTGGGCTTACAGATCCCCAGGCTGGCCACCCAGCCAAATCGGGAGGGCTCGGCCACGGCCGGCCCTGGAGGGAGACGGGTACTGGCTCAGGTATGCGGAACATGGGTCCTCATTTCCATACGGCGTCACCTACGACAGCGTCAGGTGAAAGCCAGTGGTCTGGCATT
>NW_012111475.1:1476641-1499471 GCF_000951035.1 Colobus angolensis palliatus
ACAGCAGCACCACACCTGGTCCGCAGGGGAGCAAAGCAAATCCCACCTTTTGACTAACACTGGATTACCCCGACACTGGCAGCCTACAGTGTGTACATATCGTCAAGCCCCCACATCTGCGGCGCCACCTGCAGGAGGAACACAAGCCCTTAGTCCCGGGTTCTCATGATGGCCTGTGAGGTGGATGCTGGCACATTCTCATCTCCCAGTGGAGAGGAGAGAAGGCCAGGGCCAGGGTCAGAGCTGGCGTGTCAGGAGGGTCAGGGTTCAAAAACCCCATCCGCCTCACAAAGCAGCCCTGACCATTCGAGTGACTTCTATCATCAGCCTTAAAATCTACCACAGTTACCAGTAATTCTGAGTGCTGTTCCTTCTGACGTCATAAGCAAACATTTTGTTAGAAACTTTCTGCCAAATCTGCTTTCAAAATCCTACGTTAGGAAATGTCTAATGACAATCTGAGCTATGAAATAAAGCACATATTTAAAGGAATCCCAAAATGACTAGCACGAAGGAAGTTGTAACTTGAAGTGAAAAATATCCTCTTCATGACACCAGCCAGAATTATCTTCAATCATTACTGATCCCATATGATTAATTAATTCTACAGCATCATCTACAGATATGAACTTAAAACCACTAGCTGAATGCACATTTCAGCACAACCAAAGTTCTGCTTTCATAAGCAGCATGGGCGTCTCTGGAGAGGATTTTAATTGGGAGTACAAGGCGCATGATGGTGGTAAGAGGTTTCATGCCGGCTGTTCTCCAAGGTGCAACACAGACACACCACTAACCTCGAAGACACCCCTTTGCAATGAGATGACGAGAGACGAGAGACGATGTGGACAGAATACTGTAAATATTTGAACAGGAGAAACAAAGCAAGGAAAGAAACTTATCAGTTATGCCCTTTACACTCTTAGAAAAAACCAATTTCTCTTTTGGGATGATTAAATAAGAAAATGACATTTCTGGATTTTTGTTTTTTGTTTTCTTTTTTTACATTTTTCTTCCTGAGACAAAGTCGTGGCTCTGTCCCCAAGACTGGAGTAGAGTGGAGCAATCACAGCTCACTGTAGCCTGAAGTGATCTTCCCACCTCGGACTCCAGAGTAGCAGGGACCACAGGCACGCACCACCATACCCAGCTAATTTTTCTGTTGTTATAGAGGTGGGGTGTCTTGCTATGTTGTCCAGGCTGGTCTTGACCTCCTTGGCCTCAAGTCATCCTCCTGCCTTGGCCTCCCCAAGTGCTGCGATTACAGGCATCAGCCAGCGTGCCCAACCTTTTTCTTAATCCTATAACAATTATGCCGCATTCAGAGAAAGGATAACTACGAGTGAGAAGAAACTTGGTGAAACAATCTGTTGATATGAAAACAAAATGGTACCAATTCCTCATTTTTAAATTGGAGTTTGAAACTGTGAACATACCAAGCAAAAATGATAGCTCAAATCAGGTTTTACAAAGAAGTCCAATAGACGACGATTCCAACCGTATGTTTATTTCTAGATTTTAGAAAGTCAGTCACAGCCAACTTCTCCAGTTTTGTTGCCACAGACCCAAGATTCAATCAAAAGGTGCGTGCGAACGTGCCTCAGGGTGCGGCAGGGAACCCCATGCCCACCGAGCACGCATATGCAGAAATATTTTGCCCAAATCTATTTTCCAACATATACTTAAAGAGGTCCCAGATATACTTTTCTCTCTCCCCACAAAGTATGTGAGGTCCAGTTTATCCTAGTATTCGATCAAAAGGCTCACGTGAAAAAGGTAACAGCGACGCTCAGGCGACCCACGCAGGCCCCGGCAGATGCTCTAGCAGAAGGGACGCGGCACAGGCAGGGCTGTGGGTGCACCCTCGCTAACCTCAGGGCGCAAGCACCCGAGGCTCTACAGATTGCATTGCCAGAGTTAGTGGAAAACTCCATCCTAGCACCGGGATGCTCTGTGTTGCTAGATGTACCTGCTTTAAGAGATGCATGAACTGTCCTTACTCTACACACGAGACTCATTAGGAGATACTTTCAGATTTAGCCTAAGTGTACGATGTTTTATCGGAAAATAGACATTCCAGCAAATGCATTTCTATAAGATTCTCTACCTCTTTTCACTGGCGGGGAGGGGGGGAAGGTAACTTGCCTCCAAGGTTTGGAGACAAAGCCGTGACTGCCGACATGAGCGCTGCCCACCCCGGGAACCACTGCGCCACGAGGCACGGCAGTGAACCCTGGACGCGGGAGTAGCACACGATGCTAGCACAGGCTGACGCCAGCCCTCTCCAGAAGCAGGCCTATCCTTCCTCCTCCCTCAGCCCCCAGACTCCCTCCAGGCCTCAGTGGCTGCTGACAGGGCAGAGGCCACAACTAGAGGCGGCTCTCAACTCCACCAGGGACAGGAGCCCCGGACACTGGGGACTCCACTGCTGCCCTTCCACGCCCACCTCCCTCTGGTCCACCCTTCCCACAGGAGCCAGGCGTGGCCACTTTGACCCTCTGCCCTTCTGTGGCTCCTACGAAAACCAGTCCAGCGAGCCCAGGCTGCCTCGCACGCCAGGGATGCCCGGCACAGGCCACATGTCCTCATCCAAGCTCCTGGGGGCAAGAAGGCCCTTGCAGTATTTCACTTTCTAACTGAGCATCCCCAGCCTGAAATCCGAAGTGCTCCGAAGAGCATTTCTTTCGAGAGTGTCATGAGGGAGGCCTCGGAATGTTTCAGGTTTCAGAGCATTTTGGAGTAGGGACGCTCAGCCTTCATTTGAACGTCTTCAAGGAGGCCACACACTGAAGCCCCCCCCCACCCATGTCCGCCCCACACAATCCCAGCACACCCTCTGAAGTCCTTCAAAAATATCCCCAAGTCACAGAAACTCACGCGCAACCAACTGAAGGGGCTTGTGGACACCTGCACAGACTGGATGAAATTTAACTGTCACATTTTTCCCAGGGGAATTTCAAGTCATTCCTCAAAACACACCTGTTTTACTGAGCTGCATTTTCAGGTGAACACACACAAATCATTTCGGCGAAACAAATGTCACTTTGGGCTGTGTGTGGTTTCTTGACTCCTGTGAATAACTCAGCATTCACCCTCACCTCTGGATAAGGGAGAAGATGCAAAGACATTTGTGAAAACAAAGACATGAAAACACGTTTAAGAAGGGTTTGAAAGGTTTATCCTGTCCCCCTGGAGGGGAGAGGATGATGCCTGGAAGGCTTACGGGGGACAGGAGCACAGCCTCCTTGGTGTGCCATGGATGTCGCCTCGCTGAGGGGAGAGGATGATGCCTGGAAGGCTCACGGGGGTGGGAGCACAGCCTCCTCGGTGCTTTCTACACTCAGCAGCTTTAGAAATGCCCTTAGGAGCAGAACCCATGAGAACCGAGACCGGAACTCCCCTAAGAAAGGGGATGAGGGGTCAACAAAAGCATTCGCTCATTAACAAGGAGCACGGGCATGAAGCCTCTTCAAAGAACGTGTGAAAAGTCACTCACAGGTGTTTCAGAAAATAAGGGGAGCATGAGATTGCTCGATCAGTTCAAGCAGGCTGCCGTCCCTCAGGCCATGAAGCCCCTGAGATGAGCCTCTCACGGGGAACAGAAGTCACTGGCATCTCTGCCAGAGAAAGTCCTACAAGCCGACGCATGACCTCACGAAACCTGGGCTTCAGCCCATCGACAACAGTGAGTCTGACATGGTACATCCCTCCAGATGATTAAAGACCCCAGGCGCTCAGACAACCTCAAAGTGCTGTGTCTGTCCAGCCCCTTTCTAAGTTCTGGAGGATTTTTCTTAGTGTACTATAAGCAGCATATTCCAATAGAGACATCATTTACTGGCACTGTCCTCTTAATTTTTAGATTAGAAACATACTTTGCTGGGCACAGTGGCTCATGCCTGTGATCTCCGTATTTTGGGAGGCTGAGGAAGCTGTACTGCTTAAGTCTGTGAGTTCAAATCCACGCTGGGCACCATTGCAATTCTCCATCTCTACAAAAAGTACAAAAATAAGCCAGGCATGCAAAAATGTGCCTGTGGGTCTTGGCTACTCAGGAGACTGAGGTAGGAGTATCACTTGTGCCTTGGAGGTCGTGGCTGTAGTAAGCCGTGCTCACACCACTGCCTCAGCAAAAAAAGTGAGACCCTGTCTTGAAAAAACCAAAGAGAAAAAGGTATACCTGACTAAGCCGAAATAAAATAGGCCTGGTGGGACCACCTGAAACCCAGCTGCAAATTCTGGCAGGGCCTCCCCCGGACTATCCTTCAGACTAGACCTTACAGTACAACTTCCCCTTGCTGGACGGAACACTGGCCTTGGAGCTGGGACACCCTGCGGCACTGCCACCATCCCAAGACCACTATGGCACAAGGAGGCCCTAGCATCATGGAGCCTGAGAGGTCTGTCAGAGCAGGGCCCCCGACCTGAGGCTGCCATGCCAGGGGAGCCTGGGACATCCTGGGGCAGTGCCACCAACCCGAGGCCGCTGTGACACAGTAGGGCCCTGGTGCCAGTGAGAGGCTGAACAGCAGGTCGAAACCCAGGTCAGGAGTGAAGAGGCTCCATATCCTTTCCATCCCTCCAGCTGAGGCCACAGACATCTCAGAGCAGAAGTGCATCGCCCTCAATGTCCATGGGTAAGTTTTTGGCCACAGAATCTGGAAGCATAAAAGATGGCTCTCGGCTGGTTGGTTGCTGGCTCGGACCAGGGCTCAGGCTTCTGCATATGACCTGTCCACTTTCCACACAAAACCTGGCTCACACCAAGCAGCGTCTAAGTCTTGGAACATCTGCTAAACACAAGTGCAGTTACAAAGCGGGGAAACAGGGATGCCTGGAGGGTCGGGGCAGAGCTGTGCTCCAGTAGCTCCAGAGTTTCTCAGGAAGACCCTGGGCATTACAGGGTCCAGGGCACGGGCTTCCTGGGATCCAGGACATGGAACAAGAACCCATACCCCGGTCCTGTTGACTATGAATCGGCTAAGGGCTGAGCACCGCCCCACAACACATACCAAGGTAGTAAGTCCGGTACAAGCAGGAAGCTGGTGATGAAGACATGAGGACCAGATGAGCACGAGGGATCCTGACAGATCAGCCCTGGCACCAAACAAGGGGCGGACAGCACCGCCTGTTCCTGATGCATCAGCCCTGGCACTGAGTGAGGGGTGGCAGCACGGCCTGTGCCCCTGCAGATGCAGAGGGATGTGATGGGGGTGCAGGCCGGGCTTGGAGGCTAACTCAACCACCTCCGCTTCCACTTCCATTCCTCATGGCGAGCAGGCGAGGCACGGGCAGCATTAGCGCTCACCTTGCCCCTGGGCAGCATTTTTTTCTGCTTAGGAGTTGTGCTCGCTTTACCTGAACAGGTACAGCTATAATAACGGTCCCCTGATTATTTTGCTGCCTATATAAAGGGCTTTCAGAATTCACTTCCATCCTTAGGAAAGGGGACCAACACCAGGCTGTCTCCTTTAAGATGCCATGTCTCATATGGGGAAAAAAAGGGAAATCAAATAAAGGCCATAAAATACATCAGTCTCAACATTAAAATTTAATAGTACGCTTTAAATTGAAGGTAAGTCACAGTTCCAAACCTCTGAAAGCACGGTTACTGGGAGGGAGTGGTTTGCAACACGCAAAGACAGCTCTGTAGAAGGGCCCAGGCAAGACGAGGGCCCAAACGTCAGTGCAAGGAGAAAGTCTGAACAAACGCTCTCCTGCCCTGCAGCTGTCCTCTTCCAAAACACACTGGTTATCCATCAGTTTAGAACAAGGTCTGGGGAGTGGGGAGGCGGTAGGCAGGCCTGGGAGGGTCACTCCAGCAACCAAGCTCCTCACCCACACAACCGCACCACGCTGAGCTGAGCAGCACACACAACCACCACTAATTCTCCCCAAAAAGAAGACAGAAGGCAGCACACTGCTACGCCGGGCGTCCTGCAGGCGAGAAGCCTGAGGGGAGCCAGAGGCACGTTTAATCTTGCTTGCATGGTGGAAGGAGGGGAATAATGTTGCTCTCACTCAAGTGTTGCACAATTCTTTCTAGCACTGAGCAGCAGAAAACAAAAATTATAGATGCTTCCTCAGAGAAATATTTCTGAAGAACTGCATGTAAGTTACATTCAGGAAACAGCATTTGAATGCCTCAAGCACTTTTCTTTTTAATAATCCCAGAGTAATTCTATAAAACCAGCTATCAGTCTCACCCAGCTCCACAATCACAGCCCAGGTGATGTGGGCACAGACATCCTAAAGCTCCAATGCTCCACTAAAGTGGGGCGAGTGAAAATGATCCTGGGTATAATTTACACAGACACAGGAAGGTGGCTGAGCCTGAAACCCCTAAAACAGGAAGACCAGCGTCCTGCAGGGGCCTCACCTCTGTCCTTTCCCAGCCTCTGGGAACCACCACTCTGCTCTCTACTGCCACAAACGCCGCTCCAAGGTACAACCGGGAAGATCATCATTCAAAACTGAGGAACGTGGCAGAACAGAGCTGTCAGAAGACTTTAATCACCAACACCACTGGTTACATGACCCCAAGATGATGAAAACCCCAGGCCCTTCAAGACGGAATGTTATCTATACTTAAATGCATTTAATCCCCGTATTGGGGGGTTATTCCTTTGTTTTGCTGCAAATATATCCAACTGCTGTGAAAGGAAAAGGCAATTTGTAAAAGAAGCTTCTTGGTGTGTCTCAATGGGCCTCAAAGAGAGGCAGGATAAAAGGCAGGACCTCCCAGCAGAAACGCTCAGTGGAGGGCCGGCGGAGTTCCTGAGCACCAGCCAAGGCAAAATAAAGTCAAAGACCACACCACACTCTCCTCAAATCACCTCTTCATTCCACTTCTCCTCCTATTTCTCACGACTTCTCTGGGAGAGAGAATTAAACTGTGCTGATCCTCTGAAAGAAAATGGAAACGCACACCCAGGAAGCCCCACAGTTGCTGAGAATGGGTGCAGCCATCACAGCCCGAATGTGTTTTCAGGGCCATCTGACCTGGCTAGGATCCAAGTATCCAAAGTGCAGGAATGTACGTCGGACCCGTGAAGCCAGGATTACAGCCACTGAACAGCCATTTTTCATCCCACTGCAACCAGCCTTGCTAGGGGCTTCCTCGGGGACCACCGACCTCACGCCACCACCCCTCAACTACTTCAGCTAAACTACATCATGCCAGAGGCCTCTCCAGGCAGACCAGCCCTGCCCGAGTCCTGCTTCACGGCAAACCCTCCAGGCAAACATCCTCGGCTTCCTCTAGGAGGTTGTGCTCAGAAGGTGCCCTCATTCACTCTGTGGCTCTGAGACACTTAACTAGAGCCTAACACACCTCCTTCCTGTTCACATAGTATTGAGTTAGCAGATTTTTATGAATAAACTTTCACTGGGAAGAACACCATTTCAGGAGCCCCAATGACCACAGTGAAAATGTTTTTACCTCCCCTTACATGACATCCTCAAGGCCAGGTCCAGGGAACGTTCTGGATCTCAGATAATGGCATGTCCACTCATATAAAGTCTTGGTCTTGTTTCACAAGCTATCATATGCTGCCCCAGAAGCAGGAAAAACTCCACAATGTGGCAGGGAGGGGCGACCAGCCTGAGTTCTAAGGCCAAACCACCCGGGTCTGCTGACAGTGTGGCTTCAGGAGTTTCCTAAACCCTCTGCTCTCCAAGTTTCACGTCAGAAAAATGCGGTGATAACCGTGGCCACCTCGTGCGATAATGGGAACACACGGTAACAGTGTCAGCAGGTGACTTGCTAGGCACATGGCGAGGCCACAGTGCCATAGGTTGCCCCACATGAAATCCAATTCGTTTAAAAAAATAAAAAATACCCCAAACCTACAATCTTATAAAGGTCATTAATCCTAGCTATCCCTCAAGGCATTGAGCGATCAATAATGAGCCATCCTCCTGCTGCTGACCTGCCTCAGCCCCATCCTCTAGAAACCAAAACCCCACAGCAGCCACTGCCTCAGCCAAACCCTCCGGAAACCCTGCATCCACACCAGCCACACAGGATGAGGGCAGGGAAGGAGCAGGACTGTGTCTTGGGAACTTAAACTCTGGAAGCTGAGTTAAATCAGTGCCGCTCAAATCTTCACACCAATGATCTTGTTAAATTGGGAGATTCCGTCTCTGGATCTCGGGGGAACCTGAGGCTCTGCACTGAGTGAGGTGAGCACTCGTGCTGGAATGAGACGTCAGGGAAAGCAACTGAATCTGGGGTCGCAGCTGTCTGGGGCTTGGGTCCCACAGGGAAAGTGGCACCAGGGCCCTCAGGACAGTGGCGGAGGTCCCAGGAGGCAAGTTCAGGCGCAGGCGCAGAGACTCGTGGACCCAAAGCTTGCTCCAGGGCCAGGAGGGGCTACTGTGCTGACAGCCACGAGGCAGGCGGCCCTCCAGGTCCTCCAGCTGCCATCCTGCAGGCAAGGAGGACAGTGCCCAGACCAGCCCGTGGGCTCCCCCAGGCTGCCACGCTGATACTCTTACTCCAGTCACTGACAAGAGTCCCCATGCTCCAAGCTAGGTTGAAACAGTGCCCTAGGCCTTGGGGCACATGCACCCCTGCAGGGCCACTCCTACCCAACACCTGGGGATGGCTATTCCCACACACCCCCAACTCACAGCACAACTTAAAAATGAAAGTCGGAAGATACAGCCAGGAAACTAATGCTCAGAAAGCAACTCCAGGGTGACTGTGGAGCAATTCCTAGGAGCTATTGCTACTGAACATCTTTAAAAACATTTCCAAGGTGACTTCCTATTGCTGTTGAAAATCTTTAAAATTCTTCATTTCAAAATTAGCTTTTATTACACTGTCTCCCTATTCTACCAAGACTCTAGAAAACAAAATCATTCCAAATTCCAATTCTACCTTATAGCAAGTTAGAAATACACGTTTCCTCAAAGGATTCTACGTGTTTCCGTGGCGATATCTTTTCCATGCCCCATGCTACTGCCCGCAACAGAGAAGGCTTTTCCAACCCAACCCAACCCAACGGCCCTGAGACAGGCCCCTAACGAATCGTCTGCAAACTCCACCTTCCATAAAAACAGTATTGAAAATGAGCTTATTCCGACCCAATCCAGGTACCCTGAGACAGGCTTGCCCTAATGAATCATCTGCAAACTCCATCTTCCATTAAAAAAAGTACTGAAAATGAACATATTACCACTTTTTAAAAATTACTGTAAAGTGGACAGTGTTCAGTTCTGTGAATTTCGGCACAAATATTCCCATAATCATCATCATCACACAAGCAGAACAGTCCCACAGCCCCAAACCCACTCACTAGGCCTCATAAGCACACTCGCCCATTCCCAGCAACCACCGTTCTCCGTGTTCTCCCCATCCCACGGATCTGTCTTTTGCGAGTGTTGTCGCAAAACACTCGCAAAATCACGATTTCGGGGCAACGTGCTTGGAGGTGCACCCAGGGTGTCCTGCGATCAACAGCTCAGCCTCAGGGCTGCTGGGTTGTTTATTATTCCATGTATGGCTGCGGCACATTGTAACCTGTTTTGGACTATAGACAGCGCTATTAACATCTGGGCACAGTTTTTCTTGAACACCAGCTTCTGTTTCTCTAGGGTAAATACCCAGGAGTGGGGTCACCAGGCCCCACGTTTGTGTGAGTTCAGTTTTGTAAGAAATCGCGGAGCTGTCCGCACTGTGCTGAACCCCAGCGTCGCACAAGAGTCCCGACTGCCTGTCCTCACCAGCACCTGGGGCTGTGGGAAGACCTTACATCAGGTGCTCCAGCAGGGGTGTTAACAAATTCACTGTGGCTTCGGTGCACATCTCGGTGCAACCAGTCATGCTGAAGGTCACATTCTAGATGCTTTCGGGCCATCCTCCCATCCTTCTCAGCGAAGCGTCTATTCAGGTCTCTGCCTGCTTTTAAGTCAGGTGGTTTGCTCTCTGTCATGAGCTGTGGGAGTCCTGTGCATTCTGGATACAAGTCCTTTGCCGGCTGCATGGTTCATAGACATCTTCTCCCCACCTATAGAAAATGTATCTTCAATTCCCTAGGTGTGTCTTTTACATTAAAAGTTTAATTTTGATGAGTCTTACCTACTTGTTTTCTTCCTTGTTTATGGATCATGGTATTATGGCTAAGAGCGCTCACTCTAGGTCTCGACAATTTCCGTTTCTTCTACAGGTTTTGTAGTTTGGTATTTTACATTCAGGACTATGGTCCACCTTAATTTTCATACAGGAATTTCTCCTTGTTTTCACTCATTTGCATACAGCTGTCCTATAATTCCAGCACCATTTGTGGAAAAGACTCAAATTCCACTGAACTGCTTTTGCACCTTTGGCTCTGTTCTGGACTCCACTCTGCCAGCTGACCCGTGTGTCCATCCTGAGCATGATTTGCGACTTTAGTGGCTGTCTCTTTGTGAAAAAAGTAATTCTGTCCAGAAGCAAAAACCACATTAGCTATGCTCTAAATAAGATTCTTCCTCTTGTCAGGAGAGCAAAGCCACCCCCAGAAGCAGAGGTGCGGCCTCAACAGCTCCCAGGCAAAATCTTAACACACAATGGGGAAGGCAATTCATTTACAAGATAGTTACCAAGGGCCACAATGTGAGACCAGCATGGCCATGAAAACTGCAATAATTTCACAACAGGATGAAATTTATAAAGAACTGCTGAGAAGCCTGTGATAAGTTACATAAATCACCGTTCCTTAAATTCTGATGGTTGACTAGAACAGAAATAGCCTCACGGTACAGTTCAAAGAGGAGAAAGGTAAGCATGGTTTCCACACCATACAGGGCCTGCAGGAAATGGACACTTCCTCTAAACGGGAGATCCCGGGAGTGATGTGATAAACCATGGTGAGAGGCACGGAACTGTGCAAGCCAGAGTCGCAGCTTGGGCCCCACCACGGATCCTGTGTCCACAAACGATGAGGCTCGAAAGTCAGGCCGGTGGCAACCGAGAGAGTTATCAGGGGACAAGAAAATGAGCGCATGGTGTGAGGCAAAGGTCTGAAAGTACGCAGCAACTTCGAGTCAAGTGGGACAAACTGACTAAAAATACAGGTTCTGAAAACACCACAGCGAGCTGTTCCTCAGCTCTGGAAAGGCTAAGCGACTAATGCCCACACTGAGCATCTGCTCCCAGAGACAACCCTGGTGATGTAAGGCCTAAGCTCCTCCGAACCCGCGCCAAACCTCATTGAGGAACTTTGTTGGTATCTTACGGCATATCGACATGTTCCTTTAAAATCTAGTATTTCATCAACAATGCAGGCGCCAGCTTTGACTCATTCACATTTCGATTGAACAAGATAATTTACACCCTGACCATGCCAGGTAAGAGTTTACTACGACCTTTAAACAGAGCCAGAGGCTACAGTCTGCTCCTACACATCACATCTCTACAAGTTTGATGGGTTTTTACTTTCCATGTCTTCACTTGCTTCGTTCTAGAAAGTGGATTAAAAACAGAAGGAACCCAGAAACACTATTGAATGAGACTCAAATATCTTGCAGTCATCATCCTGATGTTTAATAAACAGAAATGTTCTCACCTGTAGAAAGCAGCACACATCAACGTGCACCGATAACTCTCGCCAGCATTCCAGATCATCTTCCCTTCCCTTCCCAGCCACAGTGCAGGGTGATGGTCCACGCACACCTGCAGACCCACGGAAAGCGGGCTGACATGGCTGATTCTTGTAGCAAGCAGGCCAAGGTGCACTCAAACTGCATCTCTTTCCAGAGGGCCACCACGGAAAGTTACACATTTATTCCACCAGTTAATGGCACTGCACCAAACATTTCTGTAAGATTCTCTAAGCCAGATTTTCCTTCTGCCTAAAATGGCCCAACACAAACTGAAAAAGCTCTTGGAGCTGGCAAAGACTTCAGTATCTCCTTAACTATTGTCATGAGCGTCCGCGTGAAGAGACCACCAAACAGGCTTTGTGAGCGTAACATGGCTGTTTATTTCACCTGGGTGCAGGCAGGCTGAGTCCAAAAAGAGTCAGCGAAGGGAGGTAAGTGTGGGGCCGTTTTATAGGATTTGGATAGGCAAAGGAAAATTACAGTCAAAGGGGGGTTGTTCTCTGGCGGGCAGGAGTTTGGGTCATGAGGTGCTCAGTGGGGGAGCTTTTTGATCCAGGATGAGCCAGGAAAAGGAATTTCACAAAATAATATCATGGCTTAAGGCAAGAACCGGTCATCTTCACTTCTTTTGTGGTGGAATGTCATCAGTTAAGGGCAGGGCATTTGCACATTTGTGATTCTTCAGTTACTTCAGGTCATCTGGGCCTATACGTGCGAGTCACAGGGGATGCGATGGCTTAGCTTGGGCTCAGAGGCCTGACAACTATAGTCTTCACTTTTAAGGTGTGGGGTAAGATCATATAATCCCCAACTAGGCTCCTGATGCTGTGTGTGGCATCCAGCAACAGCACGTTCCATTCCTGGATTACATTTGAGTCAAGAGTCCACAGTGAGAACGATTTCTGGTGAATAAACCACCAGGCAGGAGGTTGATTCTGCTGGGCAGCTCTTCACACACAGCCCAGGAGCTGGGGGGAGAGGAAGAGGCCGACGTGCATCCACTGTGCTCACGCCCCCTTTGAATGTCCCCCACTCCTAGAGGCCCGGACCCAAGGGAAATCTGACCCGAAAATGGGCAAACCCTCACTGTAGCAGAGGGATGGGGACTCGGGGCCACACCTTGACCTCAGAGCAACACAAGTGCAGACACAGCACCCCAGGACATCCTCCCCACCCAAATTCAAGGAGGAAAACCAACACCCCGCCCCCTTGCGGAAACCCCGGGCTGCTGGAGCAGAGGCCTGCCGCCCGGGGTGCGCAGCCTCTCCCGTCCCACGTTACGGGCTCAGCACCTGTGCCTCAGCCCTGGCACTGCTCGCCACACCCACAGGTGTGCCAGGAGGGGCAGGTCCTAAGGTCTCCACTGCACCAAAGCCTGCAAGGCGAAGGGGCTGCTCCCTCCAGCAGGAGTCCAGAAGCAGTGACTACAATAGCGTCAGGGCGTGAGAATTCTCCCCTCGGTCTCCGAGGCTCCACAGTCTGTTGCCCGCTAGGGTCTTCTGCCAATGGCGAGGCCCAAGCTGGGCGGCACATTTGGTTCTGACCATTTCCCTTGTCAAGATCAATACTGCAAACATATCCAATTCATCCTGTCACTAAAAATGAAACAATCCGCTGTCTCCATCACAGATGACGCAGTCAGGTTTCCATTACCGGGGTATTTTTTGTTGTTTTCTTTTATGAGATGGAGTTTCTGCTCTGTCACCCAGGGTGGAGTGCAGTGGCGTGATCTCGGCTCACTGCAACCTCTGCCTCCTGGGTACAAGTGATTCTCCTGCCTCAGCCTCCTAAGTAGCTGGGATTTTTTTGAGATGGAGGTCTTGCTCTGTCACCCAGGCTGGAGTGCAGTGGCGTGATCTCGGCTCACTGCAACCTCTGCCTCCTGGGTACAAGTGATTCTCCTGCCTCAGCCTCCTAAGTAGCTGGGATTACAGGTGCCTGTCACCACGCTTGGCTAATTTTCATATTTTCAGTACAGATGGGGTTTCACCATATTGGCCAGGCTGGTCTCGAACTCCTGACCTCAGGTGATCCACCTGCCTCGTCCTCTCAAAGTGCTGGAATTACAGGCATAAGGCACCACGCCCTGCCATTACTGGTGTCATTTCTAAGCCACTCTCTCACACCCACTCCCATTTTTTTTTAAACCAGCTTTATGGCTATATTTTTTCCAAGAGAACCAGTTACCCATTTGAAGTACAAATAAGACACCATGTTTAAAAACCAAAAATGCCAATTTGCACAGAAGTCTCCAAATACCCAGTTGATTTGAGCCTTGAGAATAAGATCAAGCTGTTGGCTGAATACAACTTCCCTTTCCACCTCTCTGCCTGTCAGTTAGACACAAGGACGAAGCCACGAGCTAGGAACCACCAAGGCAGCCGAGACTCCAAATAAAAGCTCGAAGGACCAACACAAAGGCACCACACCCTGCACGCCCTCCTCTCCTTCCTTTTCAGAACTTCCAGAGGATGAAACAGGGACCTCCTCAGACGTCCCACGGTGCAGGCGGCCAGAGGGGAAGGCGGCGGCAGCCTGAACGAGGCGGCAGCCTGAACGAGGTGACTGGGAAATCACATTCCACAAATAGAAATTCTCCATGTGCTTTACATCCTGTCTCTGAAGAACTATACCAGTCTAACAGTCGCTAGAAAACCATATTCAAGTGCCATTTCACATTTCAAGCAAAGAAACCAGTGGTGGGACGTGAGGGAAAAACATAGCCATGTGTTCTGGGGTATTAAGTAAGTTTTTTTCTGTTGTAAATGTATAATTATACATTCTAAGATTTCTGTATAGTTGATATGCTTCCTAATTAGCAGACATAGTAATAAAAAGTGAATTCCAAGTGTAAGATTGGAGGACACGTTCACATGACTACAGGTTCTGCTACTGTGTTTCAACTTAAGAAAACGGTTCTGTGTATTGATAACAAGGCCTGAGAGTCTGTGTGGCTGTAATCAGGGTTCGTGTTCGCTCCGTAGCAGAGGATGTTACACTGTTACATTATCTTCTACAAAAAAAATCCTGAAAATAATGAAGGCTGAATAGACATACACACCCTCCCCAAATAATCCAAATGTGCATCGATATGAAAAACAGATGAATTACGGTTTCCATCATGGAATATTCCTCAGCAGTGAAAACTATAGCCACAGATGCCAACTAGGATAAAGAAAATCTTTTAAACACACTTACAGTGAACTGACTAGGCAGAATTCCTCGATTATAGGGATCTGCTCCAAAAGGGTACTGTTCTGAATCCTGTGATGTAGAATGATAGTTAGCAACCCTGTTGAGGGGCACATCTAGAAAAAAGCAAAATAATGACTACACAATTTTAAATTCTTTGTAAATTATAACTATTACTATGAAAATTCTAAAAATGTGAATATCTTCCCAACTGTTTCTTTGACAAGCTTCAAAATAAATACCCTGGCATTGCTCGCCACACCCACAAGTGTGCCAAAATAAACGAAAATATAGCCCAAGTTAGTAGAATCGAAACCTGAAGATGTATGAGCTTTCCCCTGACTCGCTATCTATACATCGTGTAGAAATTTAAGAGCAGGTAGTGACACTGCAATGCAAGGTTCAGACCAACTATGTATTTGGAAACTTCTGTGCAAATTGGCACTTTTGGTTTTTAAACATGGTGTTATTTGTGCTTCGAACAGGTAACTGTTTGATTCCCTTGGGAAAAATACAGCCATAAAACCTGGTTTAAAAACAAAAAAATACGCGAGTGGGTATGAGAGAGAGTAGCTTAGAAATTTTACCAGTATTGGCAGGGAGCAGTGGCTCATCATGCCTGTAACCCCAGCAACTATGAGGCAGGCCCCACAGGGCCTTTGAGGGCACCTGTCTCCTCTGTTGCCTTCCTGCTGGACTGACCCCAGGACATTCACTGGGCTTCTACCCCTGTCTCATTCAACATTCCCCCAAGGGTGGTCTTCATTCTCATCTGGGGCTCAGCTCTGCCTCAATTTCCTAAATCTCTGCCTTCAGAGCCTGAAAACACCCATGCCCAGGGTCACCCTAAGTCCACGTTTACCACAGAGAGTCCCGATTTTATCTGTTTTCCCAGCATCGCCTTAGTGATAATTTATCGTGTAAATTCCCAACCGCCTTCACACACCTCATCCCTGCTGTCTCCCAGCAGACCCCACTCAGATGCACCTGCCCCAGACGCCTCTGTGCATGCTGCCCTGCTCTGCCCATGTGGGGACCACCTCTCTTTCTTGAGCAATCAGCTGGTGATCATCTCCTTGTGGAGGGCTGCCCTGACTTCCAACCCTCTCCAGCAAAGGCAGAAGCCATCCTCGGTACTTCCCCTAAAACTCAGGCCCAGTGTGAAGATGGTGCAGATGCTAGCTGTGCCTGGGATGCCATGGGCAGAGTCCCCAGGTGCTCTGCACGTGGCCGGGGCACCGCCTGAACACAGCAAGTGCTGAAGAAATAAAACCGATGTGCACTGACCTCTGATAGGGCCTCCTTCACCATCCACATCTTTCTCCCCTCTGGACAGTAAAATCCACAAGACAGGGAGGGCTTGTCTCACTCATATTCAAACTCCCAGGGTCACCCTGACAGGTAAAGGGGACTCAAACGTCTTCTAAAGGAAGCAGCTGGTTAGCTGCCGAGTTAAAGGGCCTCTGAAATTCAGAGCTCTGTGTATGAGTCCAGCACACTTTATTATGAATGACTCCAACCACGGCAGAAGTGGCTGTGGAACCAGTGCTAACCAATTCAGGGTTTGGTTCACTGTTTCTCAGTTCATTATTACAACTCACTAACAGAGCAGTCGCACACAGATCCTCAGATGTCTACACAGAGTGGAACGATGGCGCCGAGTTATGTGAATGTCCCGTTGCAGACTGGGAGACACTGGTCAGACACGGACCCAGGGAGAGCGCAGACCTCACGTTAAATCGACTCCGTGTAAACAGCACTCCCTGCCAGGCCCTTTCCTATCTGCACAGCGTCTACAAATTCAGCTCTCGCACCTGACACCTAAGAATACTGCATACCCCCCATGTGAACCCCCCACTTACCTCCCAAAATGACCCGGCATGGCCGACTACCAACCATTTCAACATAAGGGAACTGCAGGGCATGTGGGGCTTTCTCGAGTCCCTGCTGCCTCCTGATGGGAAGGCCCAATGATTCAACACCCCTAGTGAAGGGCGAGTCTCTTCAGGCCCCTCAGTCAAGAAAACCCATGTTCACTTTCTCAAGACCACACACAACGGAGTCATAAAGCAGGGCGGAACCTCGACTCTCCGTGTTTCAGGTCATGTCAAGTTTACAACCTGCTGCTGTGAACACTACAGGAAATGATGAGCCTGATTCCGGCTTTGACCTCCAGCTAATCAGCATTAAGTAATTTCACTTTCCAGGACCAACTTCAATAGGCCTGCAAAGCCAGAGAAAGGAGAGGAGATGGAACACGCCCTCACTGCAGACCTGCTGCAAGCACACACTTTTCAGATGCCTCCCAAGGTGCACAGCATGTCCGACGCCTGTTCACGTCCACCGGCCCACAGGTCTTCTATGTAGCATCAGCCTCCTGGGCACTGGGGACAAGAAGTATTAATGGCAAGTCCCCTCTGCAGCAAAGGTGAGGCGCAGGGACCCAACGGAATAGAACTGACCTTTTTCTACCAGTCTCAAAACGGAAGGAAAATACTGTACAGCCAACGTCCCCTCATGCAGGTTTATTTACCTGTGACTCACAGGCCATGACAGACAACTTCAGGTTCTTACCAATTCCTATTTTCCCCATCCAGAAGCCTTTGTTTTTAATATCATAGGAACTTGCCATTTTGTAGGTCAAAATCAGCAAATATTGGCAGCTTGCTACGGTTCAACTGAATAAAATATGATCATGACCTTTTGTGAAACCATGAAGAAAAGGTGGATATCTCAATATGTGTTTCCAGACTGGCTTTGTTCCTGAGGCACTAACTCTTTTCACTCAGGATTTTAGACACTGAAGAATAAACATCAACATCCCACCGAGAAAACCAAGAGAATGAAATAATTTTGCATCCACCTTGGAGCCTTTTTAGGACAAGGCAGGACACAAACTTAAAAAGCTGCAGTTGTCCCTCTGTATACACAGGGACATGGATTCCAGAACACCCCCCGAGTTTACCCAAATTACGTATCCACAGGACCCCGCGGCCAGCCTATGGAACCGCATGTGGGAAACATCGGCCCTCCACAAAGTCAGGTTTCGTCAATAAGGGTTTGGTTGGAAAAAAAAAATTAACATAGTGAGCCTTCGAAGCTCAAAACCCATGTCGTTCAGGGTCAGCTGTATTTACTACTTGTGTCATATCTGAGGCCTGAAAGCCATCATTCTTGATACCTTAACGTGATGGTTAAGAAACTGTTCTGATTAGAAAGAGGAAAAAGCTTATTGTTAAGCTGACAATGAGAGTGAACGCTGCTACGGTGAACGGAGAACAGACCTAAGTAAGCACCAAGGCTGGGGTGACTGCCTGGGCTCAGACCCACCAGGGCCTGGTTCCTCCATCTCCCTCTGCTGAAAAGGTTAACCCCTTCTTCCCACCCCCCCACCATGACTAAAGGTCCTTTTTAAAATATTCACACGAGAAGTGCTATGAAAACCTGAAAGGTAACAGATAACATTTTAAAAAATAAACACTAGCATAAGCATTTAACAAGCCCATTATGATTTAAAAAAAAAAAAAAGGTATTAAGTTGCTGGGTGCGGCAGCTCATGGCTGTAATCCCAGCACTTTGGGTGGCCGAGGTGGGTGCATCACCTGAGGTCAAGAGTTTAAGACCAGCCTGGCCAACATGGTGAAACCCTGTCTCTAATGAAAATACAAAAATTAGCCAGGCATGGTGGCAGATGTCTGTAACCCCAGCTACTTGGGAGGCTGAGGGAGAAGAATCACTTGAACCTGGGAGGGAGAGAGGTTGCAATGAGCCAAGATCATGCCATTACACTTCAGCCTGGGCGTTGAGTGTGAAACTCCATCTCAAAAAGAAAAAAAAGTATAAAGTTTTCCTTCCAATGAACCTATCATTCAGACACCGAGATATCCTATAGGTACTTATTCAGCCATGAGATACACCACAGGAGACATATGCGAACAGGACACAGTTCCTCCCTGAAAGGCGGCTGCACCCCAACAGAAGGCAGGCACACACTCCGGATGGAATCGGCGGAGGGAACACATGCTGCTGCAGGTGGAACTGGCTACACAGAGCACCCGCTCAAGTGTCTGAGAAATAACGAGCCACTGGTGGCATCACCTTCCGCACCTGAGCTGGGGCGCTGGGGATCCTGTCATCACCACCACCACCCAGAACAAAGACCCCCAGAACCACACACCGAGCTGACAAACTCACCGAGGAGATGACCGAGCAATGTGCGTGGAGTGATGCGAGCACGCAGACACCAGGGCCACTCGCAGCGTTGGTTTTGTGCATCGATCTGAGCGTGCCCGGGGTGCCCAAGATGGCTGGTTCTGCATTATTTCTGTGTGAGATGCATGTTTGCCTCTGGACTGAGTGGAGACTCATCCTCGCCGGTGTGGGGGGCACCACCCTATCCACCCAGGGCTCAAGTAAAACAGCAAGGCGGGGAAGACTGGGCTCACTTCACCTGTCTGGCTGTGGGCCAGTGACATCCGTCTTCTTCCGCCCGTGCTCCTGGGCCTCAGCTCCTCAGACCCGGGTGGGATCTGCACCCTCCGCTTCTGAAGTCTTCAAACCACACCCTCCCAGGACTCTAGCTTCCAGGCTGTGGGTCCTGCGGCTTCTTGGACTCCATAGGCCCTGCAACAAGCCTCCCCCCTGGAGACACACGCACACCCGGCTGGCTGTCTCTCTGGAGAGCCCTGACTAAAAGCTGCCCCTAGAAGTGGTCTTCACAGTTTCTTTGTAGCCCTAAGATCCCAGCGTCCCTCCTACAGGTGAATGGAGACCAATGGACAGAGGTGTGTGCCGAGGACACGCCAGGCAGTGGCGCTGGGCAGGAGGGCACTAACGCTCTCACTAAGCAAAGAATCAATGTCGCTTGCCACAAAAATGAGAACAGTAAAGATTTCTTCAAACAGAAATGAGTTTGTTTCATGATTTGCTCTTAATACATAAGAAATCATAAAAGTAGGCCTATTAACAATTATGTAAGTCTTTAGAGGCCCTTGAACTACTCTGTCCCTTTGTGTTTTTATACACAATAAGCCTGAGGTTAAAGAGAATAACGTCACTGGCCACAGCTGGGGCCACGCAAGGACACGGCTTATACCCATGAAGTCCCTGGGTGTCCCGAGTCCTTCCCTTGCTATTGATGGAAATATGGGAGAAACCAGAAGGTCTGAGCATGGACCTGGCCATGCCCCCAGGGGCCGAGGAAAGCACCCATCTGTCCAGTCTTCCCTCCACCCCGCCGTTCCCTCCTACCCAGACTCTTGGGCTGACGCGGCTCACGCACTCAGCAGCGCACTCATTAAACGTTTAGCTTCGCATCACGAGGGCCTCCTCTGGCCTCCTCTGACCACCCCTGGGCCTGCAGTCAGCACTAGTCTGAAGCACACGCGTGGACAAGGCTGATGGATCACGGCCTCCAATGAGGAAGGTGCCAGGGAAGGAGTCGGAGACGCCGGGGATGGAGCAGCACTCACCCGGGGAGGTGAAGGCCAGCAGCGGCCACCACCGAGGACCTCCCTTCCCACCCTGAGGGCAGCTCCCCAGGGAGGCTAAGGCTGACACCGGCCACCACTGAAGGCCTCGAGGGCCCTTCCCACCCCGAAGGCGGCTGTGATCACATTTCCCATCGCACTAAGAGTCCCCTGCATTGAGCACAAACCTTTTCAACCTTCGAATCAATAAGGAATCACAACACGGACCTTCCCTCAATCCAAATGGCCAGCCCACAAAACAGACACGCAATCATCATACACATTTCCTGTGGTAAAGTTGGTCAGTCCCTGGGGCCTCTCGCCGGGGGTGGGAGAGCATCATGCAGAGATGCCACAGCCTGGCTCCTCCCCCTACAGGCTCCGTTTCCCTCTGCCCCTCGCCCCTCCCCACCCCGTCCCAGCTTCAGAGGCTCCTTCCTCAAATTCTTTCCCCTTGATGAAGTCATTCATTCCCAAAATACAAAGCAAAGGCATGGGGGGGGGGAGCTCAAGAGAAAATCCACAGTGGCTCGTGTTTTAGATTTTCATAAGTTTGAGAAAAATCAAGAAAGAATCTTTGGCATCTGAATGTGGTCTGAAGGCATCTGAGCACAATGCCTGGCACTGGCCCAGCGTGGATCATGAGTGTCTCGGACATCTTCATAACTCTACACCAATTATTTTGAAACATCACTAGCAGAATAGAACCATGTGAATAGCTACTGCTCTGTTAAAAGTAGGAAAAGACTCCAAGCTGCCCTCAAGGAACATCCTTCCCACGAGGAGTTTCTGCATCGAGCCCTTCAGGCACAGATGCGGCCCCCGGGCCCCACTCCCTCACCCCTGCATCATAAAGCAGCAAAGACGGTGGGGAATAAAGCAAGTGAAGGAGTCAGTCCCACACAAAATGGGCTCCAGAAGCCACAGCCACTCTCCCAGTGTGGGAGCCAAGTCCAGAGACCTGGAAACCCCAGCGTTCCCAGGGAAGAGGGCAGAACAATGCAATTTCCCCCGAGTTTAGGGAGACAGCACCCCACGTCCTCTGGCCTTAATAGAAGAGACTTCACATCAATGATTAGAATGAATCCACCACACACAGAAAGTGGGCTAAGGGCTAAGACACCCATTTAAATGTCCGGCAAACACACATTAAAAGAACACACAGATAAACGAGGTTCTCCTGTTATCCACGAAATATTCAGAAACAAATCCAGCAAGCAATCTCTTTGCAATGAAAAGACCAATTCAGAGGTGCAGATTAAAAAAATCAAGATACAACTGAACCCTTAATACACCAAGAACCAAGTTCCACGGAAGTGTAATCACATCACCACCTCCCAGCTGAAGGAAGCAGCACTGGCCACCAACCAGCTGTTCACTCGTGGGTCAGTGAACAAAAGGCAATGCTGTCCAGGACAAGGATGAGATGTTAACCTGAAAAGGGCAAAATCGCAGAGGCTGGAGGGACCTTCCAGGTAACCCGGCCCCCTCAGTGGACAGAGGACCCCCTTGGGGCCACAGAGCCCAGAGCTCCAGGGTGTTCGGGGCAAGCACTCAACTGCAACCCTGATGATGTCCGAACGCCTTCTGCGTCTCTGCCTCATTAACAGGGAATCCGTGAATGCTAAGGAAATGTAACACATTTCACAATACATTTAGATTTTTAGCAAATTAAAGATAAACAGTGAGAAACTGTGGGAATTAACCAAAATACAGTTCACTGAATGCCCAAACTCAAAGCTAGTCTCCAAGAGGTAATAAGCTGTGTGTGGTGGTTAATGCCTGTAAATCCCAGAAGCTGGGGAGGCTGAGGCAGGAGAATCACTTGAGCCTGGAAGGTTGGGGTGGCAGGGAGCTGTCACTGCACGACTGCACCCAGCCTGGGAAACAGAGTGAGACTGTCCAAAAAAAAAATTTAAAGGAGTTCAAATGAATTCGCCAATACCCTTTCAATTTTCATGAGTACATGGGGTGATCTAGTTCCTTTTTCCCTTGCAATACATGAATAATTTAACAAATAATTAAATATAATCTAACAATTAAATGGGAAAATTTAATTCTTTTCCCTTTTCATTATTCCCTATTTCAAGGAAAAAGTTACAATTATTCCCTATTTCAGGGAAAAAGCTAAAAATCATTTTAAACCTTCCTTCCACAAAACACTATACTCAGTCATCTCTATCTGCTTTATAGTGTGGAATTCAGCTTCACATGTCTACAATACAGTTTTTGTTCAACAGCGTTTATGCAGACAGGCAAGAGAAAGAAACACTTGGTCTTTGTAGAAGCAGCAGAAGACACGTTTTAACAGAAAAGAGAATATACCACCGTGTGGATCATCCAGAAATTCTGTCCTCATCTTGTCCACATACACACACACACACACACACACACACACACACACACACACACAGAGAGAGGGGGGAGGGGAGAAAACACCCAAGCACGTGCCTAGTGTCCAACAGGAGCACAGAAAGGACAGGGATTCCTCCAGTTGTTTAATGACCAGCCCCACTTGTCACCGCCACATAAAATCCACACGGCAGCTTCAGCATGTTTCATTCACGATTCCACGGAAATC
>NW_012111475.1:1499722-1503162 GCF_000951035.1 Colobus angolensis palliatus
TGAAACCCCATCTCTACTAAAAATACAAAAAATTAGCCAGGCGTGGTGGCGGGTGCCTGTAGTCCCAGCTACTCAGGAGGCTGAGGCAGGAGAATGGAGTGAACCCGGGAGGTGGAGCTTGCAGTGAGCTGAGATGGCACCACCGCACTCCACCCTGGGTGACAGACGGATACTGTCTGAAAAGAAAAAGGAGGTACACACATACATGCCACATTCTTCTCTCAGAGATGGGCCCTTTGTTAAGATTCCAGATGTAAATGTGGCTGTCACTCTGCTTTTGAGAGGATGGGCTGTTTTAAGCATGAACAGACTTTTCCTCCATGCACCAAGGATGCACCATGGGGGACAGTGCTGCTGCCGTCTCCCCAGTCTCTGCTTAGCGTGGGTCAAGGGGAGCTCATCCGTCTCCCGTGCACACCATCAGCAGGCCAGGTGCTCAGGAGGGGGCTTCCAGGTCTCGCTGTAGGTATTAGTTAGCAGGGCAGGCAGTACCTCGTGCTGGTGGGCATCCAGCAGTAAGGGGGTCTTGCACTTCACTCCCTGGGCCCAAGCCCCAGAAAGAGGGGAAAGAGGACACCTGTATTGTAAACCAATGTGTATGTATAGACACACAGAGACTCTGCAGTGCAAGGCACAGAACTAGAAGGAACCATGGAAATAAGAGGGACGACATTTGGTTATGACTGGCAGAGCCACCTCAAGCCTGGGCACTTCCTGTCACAGCCCTCACTGACCAGACTCCTCAGGGGTCACTGCTGCTGCCTTGCCTGGCTCACAACAGGGCAGATGGTGACAGAGCCTCAGAACAACCTCCCACTCCTTCCTCACCAGCCCAGGGGACGAGCTGCTCATCAGTGTCCCAAAGCCTGAATGCGGGAACAGAGAGGTGACTGATCAGAAAAGGGGGCAGCCACAATGGCCACGGGTGTGTGGATATTGCTTGGCCCCCCCGCAGCCCTTTCCACCTTAAAGAGGACACCCACGGGTGTGTGGATATTCCCAGGTGCCCCAGAACCATTTTCACCTTAAGATTTTCAGTCTCATTTCAGTCTCCAAACTATTCAGTGAGGTTGGAGGAGTTTGGAGGAGTATCACTGTGGACCAACACTGATTGGCACCAAGTAAGGGCAATTTTATAACCACATCTCGACCATGAGACAATCAGGTCTTTGGCCACCTGGTCAAAGATTTTTCTGTAACAAAATTGGATAATTAAGCTGAACTTTGGTTTTCCAAAGCTTGTTACAGAAACCACATCTTCCTAGGTGTGGCTCCGTAATGTCACGTGCACACATCAGTAACCAGGCTTGCCAAGACTCACGGCACATTACACGTTCACCCGAGAAGACTGCTCAATCATTGAGGGCTCTGGCGTGCTCTGAAATGAATTTGCCACTTCAGCTTACGCTCTATTCCCTTGTTTGGTTCAAGAAAACCAAAAGGCAGAATTTGTTTTGGCCAATCACCTGCTGCACCCAACTGCAGAAGTTTTAATTATAGTACTTTCACTGCATCATATAAAGCAAAGTCATATAGATCAACTCATTATTACCACTCCAAAGGTTTAACAAATCTTCAGATAATCAGGCAAACATTTTAAGCAGCTACATTAAGGTTTACAATACTCAAAATTTAAAACTACATCCATGCTTCAAAAACCACCATTCCCATTTTAGATGACCAAATACATATGCGACAGAAAGAAACGTGCCAAGTGCATTTTTTTGCTACTCTTACGGAGAAACTGCCACTTTAAAAACAGCTCTAGTTCCGGGCTTCAGATGGGTGTGGTGGGCTGCCTCATTCAATTTCATCTCCACCTGAAGCTGGGAAACTGGAAATCCATTCCCAGACTCCAGGGCACGAGAATTCCCACTTCTGGAAACAGCCTGGAATGCAGACTTATGGCAGAGAATTCTTTCCTGCCCACCCTCACCGTCCTCTGTGGAAGGCAACAGTCAAAGACAAGTCCACCTCCCTAGGTGCAAATGCACCACGAAGAACCATTTCAAGGTGGGAGGTGCCCACTGCTCCAACGGCAGGCCTGCCAGCATCTCAGAGTAGCTAGAACAGCTTCCTCCTTCACAGGGAAGGGGAAAACAAGGCCAGGATGAAGCGGTTGGGGACACAAGAAATGGGGTGGCTCATCGAGGATCAGATTTCCTCAGAGGGGCTTCAGGCTCAGGTAAGGAGAGAGGAAGAACCAAGATTTGGCTAGAAGCATTTTGTTCTGATTGATCAATGGGAACAGGCAGTTTAGCTAATCACTTATAAGGCAGAGAAGGGGATTTGAAGGCCTGTGTCTGGCCTTGTCCTTGGTAAGTGGTCATCTGCAAGTCAGCCTAAGCCACATGGGAATGAGCTTCTTGCAGTAAACAAAGTGGGGACACAGTTGTGGGAAGGGGAATGTCTTAACCATCACTGTTTTACAGGATCACAGGGCTCAGGCAATGTTCAGTATTGTCACACACCAAGGTTTTTACAGTCTGAAGAAAACTACAGTCCTAAGGTGTCAGTTCTCAAAGCCCTTAAGTTCCTCCTGCTAAGATTCCCAGATGGTCTCCACTTCTTGCACCGAACCCCAACTTGCTCAGGCACCTGCGTCTTCCTTCTGCAGATGAGAAGGCTGTGGTTCTGCTGCAGTAATGATGCCATGGCAGCCCTAACACTACAGCAGAGCAATGGCTCTGGCCTGAATGTCCCCAAAACCTCATGCTGAAACTGTCTCCAACGGGATACATTAAGAGGTGGGGCCTTCAGGAGGTCCAGCTCTCAGGACTGGGGTTGGTGTCCTTGTTGGGAGGCCTGAAGGAGCCCTCCTGCTCCTCCACCATGTGAGGCCTGATGAGACGCCCGCTGCCACACAAGACCCGGCGAGATGCTGCCATCTGTGAGCCACAAGCCCTGGGGCACCAGATCTGCAGGCACCTTGACCTTGGACTGCCTTGACCTTGGACTGCCCAGCCTTCAGAGCTCTGAGCAATAAATGTCTCTTTACAAATCACCCAATCGACAGCAGCCAGAGAGACAGTAATGTTACATCAATCACTTTCTCAGTGGCCCAAAGGCCTCCCATGAGCCACCACCAGAAAGCAGGAACTCCCTGGAGGATGGAAAGGGTTTCAGAAGGAATTCTACCCAGCACCAGGGTCTGTCCTTTCTTGCAGGAAGATAGCTGAGCCATGACAGGAAACGACGGGGTGGGTGGGGCTGGACAGTAACGTGTCACCTGCTCGTCTAAGCCTCAGTCTCCCGCCTCTCAACACGACAGTGGGGGTAGCACCCCTCACCTGGGCTGTTGGGGGAGGTAAGAGTGCTGGGTGATTAGCAATTGTTAGCTCCGCAGAAATGAGGCAAAGAATCTGCCCCTACATCTCATACAACCAAACCGGCCCAGGAATTCCACATCACTACTAATATGCATGGGAAAATGCTGGATT
>NW_012111475.1:1503212-1506751 GCF_000951035.1 Colobus angolensis palliatus
ATATAGATCAACTCATTATTACCACTCCAAAGGTTTAACAAATCTTCAGATAATCAGGCAAACATTTTAAGCAGCTACATTAAGGTTTACAATACTCAAAATTTAAAACTACATCCATGCTTCAAAAACCACCATTCCCATTTTAGATGACCAAATACATATGCGACAGAAAGAAACGTGCCAAGTGCATTTTTTTGCTACTCTTACGGAGAAACTGCCACTTTAAAAACAGCTCTAGTTCCGGGCTTCAGATGGGTGTGGTGGGCTGCCTCATTCAATTTCATCTCCACCTGAAGCTGGGAAACTGGAAATCCATTCCCAGACTCCAGGGCACGAGAATTCCCACTTCTGGAAACAGCCTGGAATGCAGACTTATGGCAGAGAATTCTTTCCTGCCCACCCTCACCGTCCTCTGTGGAAGGCAACAGTCAAAGACAAGTCCACCTCCCTAGGTGCAAATGCACCACGAAGAACCATTTCAAGGTGGGAGGTGCCCACTGCTCCAACGGCAGGCCTGCCAGCATCTCAGAGTAGCTAGAACAGCTTCCTCCTTCACAGGGAAGGGGAAAACAAGGCCAGGATGAAGCGGTTGGGGACACAAGAAATGGGGTGGCTCATCGAGGATCAGATTTCCTCAGAGGGGCTTCAGGCTCAGGTAAGGAGAGAGGAAGAACCAAGATTTGGCTAGAAGCATTTTGTTCTGATTGATCAATGGGAACAGGCAGTTTAGCTAATCACTTATAAGGCAGAGAAGGGGATTTGAAGGCCTGTGTCTGGCCTTGTCCTTGGTAAGTGGTCATCTGCAAGTCAGCCTAAGCCACATGGGAATGAGCTTCTTGCAGTAAACAAAGTGGGGACACAGTTGTGGGAAGGGGAATGTCTTAACCATCACTGTTTTACAGGATCACAGGGCTCAGGCAATGTTCAGTATTGTCACACACCAAGGTTTTTACAGTCTGAAGAAAACTACAGTCCTAAGGTGTCAGTTCTCAAAGCCCTTAAGTTCCTCCTGCTAAGATTCCCAGATGGTCTCCACTTCTTGCACCGAACCCCAACTTGCTCAGGCACCTGCGTCTTCCTTCTGCAGATGAGAAGGCTGTGGTTCTGCTGCAGTAATGATGCCATGGCAGCCCTAACACTACAGCAGAGCAATGGCTCTGGCCTGAATGTCCCCAAAACCTCATGCTGAAACTGTCTCCAACGGGATACATTAAGAGGTGGGGCCTTCAGGAGGTCCAGCTCTCAGGACTGGGGTTGGTGTCCTTGTTGGGAGGCCTGAAGGAGCCCTCCTGCTCCTCCACCATGTGAGGCCTGATGAGACGCCCGCTGCCACACAAGACCCGGCGAGATGCTGCCATCTGTGAGCCACAAGCCCTGGGGCACCAGATCTGCAGGCACCTTGACCTTGGACTGCCTTGACCTTGGACTGCCCAGCCTTCAGAGCTCTGAGCAATAAATGTCTCTTTACAAATCACCCAATCGACAGCAGCCAGAGAGACAGTAATGTTACATCAATCACTTTCTCAGTGGCCCAAAGGCCTCCCATGAGCCACCACCAGAAAGCAGGAACTCCCTGGAGGATGGAAAGGGTTTCAGAAGGAATTCTACCCAGCACCAGGGTCTGTCCTTTCTTGCAGGAAGATAGCTGAGCCATGACAGGAAACGACGGGGTGGGTGGGGCTGGACAGTAACGTGTCACCTGCTCGTCTAAGCCTCAGTCTCCCGCCTCTCAACACGACAGTGGGGGTAGCACCCCTCACCTGAGCTGTTGGGGGAGGTAAGAGTGCTGGGTGATTAGCAATTGTTAGCTCCGCAGAAATGAGGCAAAGAATCTGCCCCTACATCTCATACAACCAAACCGGCCCAGGAATTCCACATCACTACTAATATGCATGGGAAAATGCTGGATTCTCATAAGTTCTGGCATGTCATTTATATTAATCAAGTTTGCAGAGTTTTCATATACTAAGTATATAAAACAGGAAAATAAATCATGCAATTTGGAGGCTGAGGCAGGAGAATCACTTGAGCACAGGTGGCGGAGGTTGCAGTGAGCCGAGACTGCACCACTGTAATCCAGTCTGGGTTACAGAACGAGACTCCATCTCAAAAAATAAAAAAAAATAAAAAAAATAAAGATTTTGCTGCTTCATACTAGTAAAGTGGGCAGATTCTACATGCCAACTCTTATTCAAAGGTTGGCTAACACTAACTCAGGAATTCTGTCCCTTATGTGAAATTTTAATCCTAACAGTGTTAAAGACCACGTCCCCAGGAGCTCTGAACAAGTATTCCAGGTATACGCTGAACAAGAGCACACACTGTGACTGAAATCTAACTTCACAGACCCAAACTACAGAACCACAGAAGACACTGCTTCTGTCTAACTTTCTGTTCTGCCATTGTTTGTGTCCATTATTTCCTACAAACCATCTCATTAGAATTTAGGACACACAAAAGGCCGATACAACAGGGTTACTTTTCAAAGGTTTGGAGGTGCAACAATGCATTAACTTCCTATTGCTGCTGCAACAAATTACGACAAATGCAAACCTCCTCTCAGCCCTGGAAGTCAGGAGTCCCAGGGCTGAAGTCAAGGGGTCAGAGTAGGTTATGTTCCTGCCTGGAGTCTCCCAATTCATAGAGGCCACCATGCAGCTTGGCTCACAGTCCCACACCCCTCTGACCACTGCCCCAGCCTCAGCCCTGCACCCCTCCGGCCTCTGCCCCACCCCCATCCTCAACCCCACAGCCCTCTGGCCTCTAATCTCGTCCTCAGGTCTCCTCCCCTGAGGCAGACCCTCGTGCTCCCTCTCATCAAGGCACATGTGAGGACACTGGACCCCACCTGGACAACCCAGGTGGGGTCCCCCATCTCACTGTCTGTTACAGTCACATCTGCCAAGCCTCTTTTGCCATGTAAACTTTGTTATGCTAACATAATCATTTAACCAGTCCATTATAATGATGTAAAAATTGGCATTGTTTTCCTCCTAACAGATCAGTCACCTATGTAACCTATAAATATTTGACTATTAAATACACAATACTGTAGGGGACAAAGATGAGGAAGATGGTTCCTCCCTGAAAGACGACTGGATCCTAGACGGAGGGATGAACGTTCTGAACAGAATCAATGTAACTCAACATTTGAGTCGGAAAGGCCCAAGCAGTAAGACTTTCAAAAAAGCAACCAGAAAGTATGTACAGGTGCCTGTAGTTCACAGCCGAGCCTGGCGTCAGGAGCACGAGAGAGCGGACATGCACACTGGGCCCAAGTTTAAGATCAAATATAAGGAGCTTTCAACTGTAGTATTTAACTAGATCTTATTACAAATAGCCTCTTGATTGCAGTTTATATCCAAAAAGTTCTCTGTAATTAAAGAAATTAATTTTCCCCTAAAAGACATTTCTCTATCTAACATCCCATATAAACTAAATGGATATATTAAGAAGAAAAAAGACAAATGTTTGACTTAGGGGGTTTGCCTACGACTTGGATAAGCATGATTTTCTTCTGGCCAAGCAGGGAGCCTCTG
>NW_012111475.1:1508885-1509451 GCF_000951035.1 Colobus angolensis palliatus
ACACCCCAAAACCCAAGTCCCCACACTCATGTACCTGCCAGAAATGCTGTGTGGCCATCGACACCAGATGTGAACCAAGACCGATCTGTGTCCTGTGGCCCTCACAATGTCCGTACATGCCTAGACCCCACACAGGCCTGCACAGCACCCTGCTCACCTCCAGTGGGGCTCTATCCTGCCAAGGGGGGTGGCCCTGAAGTCCGTTGAGATTTCCAAAGCTCTACAAAGTCGTCCTTCCTCCTGCTTGTTCAGAAGGCCTAAAGCCCTGAAGACACCAGTGAGAATTGACCTAGCCTCTTAAGGCAGCTCAAACACCTACACACAGGAACGCCGGACCTCTCTGCACCAGAGAGCAGCCGATAACCCACTGGGCTCAGCAGAAGGCACAGACGTCACATTCAGAAGCCAGTGGAGCTCACGTTTGCATTCCAGGAGCCACCCACGTGAGTCCCTCCAAGGCTTCCAAGTCCCACTTGATTGTTTTCATCGTATCTCTATAACATCAGATACATTATATCTCGTGGTATCTATGAGATTGCCTCTACTTTTATGAGCACTTATGCTCC
>NW_012111475.1:1514926-1516295 GCF_000951035.1 Colobus angolensis palliatus
ATCTCATGGAGGCCAAGAGTAGGTGGTCAACAGGGCCCAGCAGAGCCCACTCATAAGCAGGATGGGCAGAGGCTGGTAATGGGCACAAACACACAGCCTAATGGGAGCACCAGACCTATTATTGACAAATCAGCAGGGGGGTGGCAGTGGGTCATCTACTGTGTATTTCAAAACAGCTAGGAGAGAGTAATTTGAACATAACCAGCACAAGGAAAAGAAAATGTTTCAAGTGAAAGACATCCCAAATACCCAGATTTCATCAATATAGGGATGAATCAAGATATCACATGCACTCTGAATATATGTACATACATTATGTATCAACAAAAACAAAAACTAACGACAGAACCATTTGCGAAGCACGTGCAGGAGATGAATGGGAAGCCTGACATGGTGTGACTGTGTCCCCAACCAAATCTCATGCTGAACTGTAACCCCGTGTTGGAGGTGGTCCCTGGTGGGAGGCGATTGACTCATGGCGGTGGGTTCTAATGGTTTAGCACAATCCCCCAAGTGCTGTCCTCGTGACAGTTCTGAAATCTGGTTGTTTGGAGGTGCATGGCACCTTCCCCTTCCAGCCATGTGAAGGCATGCCTGACCTCCCCTTCACCTTCCACCCTGATCGTAAGTTTCTCCAGATGTAGAACCCACAGAACTGTATGCCGACTAAACCTTTTTTTCCTTATTACCCAGCCTCAGGTAGTTCTTTATAGCAGTGGAAGAACAGTACAGTCCTCAGGACTAGCAATGTTTTCCTTCTACCCAGCGGCCAACAAGGTCCCACACCCTAGCTGGTTTTCTGAAGCCTTTGCCAGAAAGCTGAGGCTGTTTTGGGGATCCTTTCCCCATCTCTGGCAAACCAGATGGGGCATCCTATTTGCCTCTTACCACCTTTCTCAGAGAAACCCCACCTCTGAAACGGCCTCTGCCAGGGGCCTCCTTCAGCAGCAGCAAAGCTGAGTATTCCTTGCACCTCCCTTCTTCTGAAGTAAATAGCTTAAGCTTGTTTTTCCAACTTCCCAGCTCATTGAAAAAAAGTATCTTATGCTTTCTATTTTACACACACACACACACACACACACACACACACGAGAAGTGCAGTGAGGGTAGGGGCTCTTGTTTTCCCAGATCTGAGCGTGGCCCTCAAACACTAGCTGAATTCTTACTAACACGATATCCAGAGACAGAAATGCAAATATCCCCACGACTTCAAATACCCTAAGGATCTAACAGGCCTAGTGGCCCATGTAACTATGGTTTGTGCAGGGCCATTCAACTGGTGTCCAAATCCCTGTCCAAGTGAGCTCTTTAATTTCAGGACTTTTCAGACAGCTTTTTCTTTGGTTGTTCTGTTTTGTTTTTGTTAAAG
>NW_012111475.1:1517966-1518260 GCF_000951035.1 Colobus angolensis palliatus
TGGCACAGATTCCTGAGAATGGAAGAACTGTTGCCCAGGAATAGAGTTCAACAGATCCTCCCCACGCCCCGGTAAACATGGCATTTCCACGCACCCCTGCTTTGGTCCCCCAGCCACCACCCTCCTGATCTTGGCCATCTGATGGCATCTCTCCACAGCTGGAAACACCTGACCTCTTGTCACCCTCCCATCTGCCCTACCTTCCTCCAGCCCGGGATATTCAGGGATGCCCACATCCAGGACCAGGAAACCAGGGTTATCCTAAACCAGTGCCTGCATTCAAAGTCCTCCACG
>NW_012111475.1:1523280-1525290 GCF_000951035.1 Colobus angolensis palliatus
TTTTGTAAACAAACTAATTATTCAAGCAATGATTGTCTTCAGTCAGATGCAAATTAATTTGCTCATAAAACATTTTCCAATAGGAATTTTTAAATCCATGGTCTGTATTTCCTGAGTCTGTCTCTGCACTTTCCCCCAAGTGCACAGCAGGACTTCCCAGGGCATCAGATCAGCAGACCCACTGAAGAGAACAAACCCACAGCCCCCAGCCCAGGAATCAAGTCCGAGCCCCAGCAGCCCCTCGTCCAGCCGGGGCTTCCTCACCAGCACAGCACCCACAGGACTTCCAGGTTTAATGCCACGTGTGCGTGGAAAGTAGAGTGCTGGAAGGACCACAGCGGACATTCTACAAATGCAAATTCCCTCCTGGAACAGCCCAGCAACCCTCTGTACCTTCTTCAAGGTACTCATGCCAGGCAGGTGCAGAGTCTAATGGGGTGCCTAGGAATCAGCATTTAATACGATTCCGATGAATAAAAGAGTTTGAGAGGTCGGTCAGCGAGAGGCTCTCATGGCCTCCACTGATTTGCAGGCTCTGAAGAGACATCCAGGTAACAGGCCAGACAGGACAGGACAAGGATGGGGAGGTGGAGGGCAAATTCCATAGACCCCCAACCACCCCACCATCCCCACTGAGACTCTGTGATTTAAGGAAAGACAAAGCCAGGGAAAAAAGATGCCCGCACCACGCGAGGGACAGATTTCACCTAAAGCGCACAGCATGTGGCTGAGAGCACAGAAGCTGGGAGCACAGAACGGGGTTCACAGACCCAGAGGTGCCCCCCACACCCAGACCTCCCAAGCACTGCCTGTCTCCTGCCTGGTTTATTTCCTGCCCCCCTCTACTGTGTTGGTTTCTCAGCTGCCCCCCACCAATGCACATACCTCTCTACAAGCTTGGTGGACTGAAAATAGCAGGAGGGGTAAGATCTGGGCTCTGGGGCCAACGTCCTGCCTGAGACATTAGTTCCACCCTACCCAGCTGTGATGTGAGCCCGAGATTTCTCAAATGTGAGATGGGAAGGTAACTCAACCCACTTCCCAGGGCGGCTGTGGAGACTGAGATCACCTATAGCCACACCTCGGCGTCCAGCACACGTGGAACCCCAGCCGTGTTGCCCCTGATGGGAATCCCTCTATGCCCCCTCTGCTACCAGAGCCAACTCCTAGCAGTAACTTGAGGGTGCATCCTCTATTCCAACTCCACTCACCTCCCATCGCTCCACGTAGTGACCTGCCGCACAGCGGCCACAAGCAAACCCAGCCCCACCATCCGGGTTTCTGTGGCTAACCGGAACCCTCACCTTGGGGCCTCTTCTACTGGAGGTTCCAAAGGGGACTGAGAAACCACCCTCAAGGGCACTCACCTGTTCCTTATTGCACGTAATGAACTGCCACACAGGGCCACCAGCAAACCCAGCTCCACCATCCAGGCTTCTGTGGATAACCAAATGCCCACCTTGGGGTGTCTTCCACTTGCGGTTCTGAAGGGGGGCCGAGAAAAAGCCCTCAAGGGCGTTCACATGTTCTTTATTGCATGTAATGATCTGCCACGCAGGGCCACCAGCAAACCCGGCTCCGCCATCCAGGTTCTGGTGGGTAACTCCCCCCCCGCCCCCCGCCCCGCTTCCTCCTGGGTGTTTGAGAGGCTCAGAAACTGCCCTCTAAGGGCACTCATCTGTTCCTTATTGCACTAATACCTCGTTTACAGAAATCCACTTTGACTTCCAGCACTGCAGGTGTGACAATTTAGGAATCCTGCTTGCTTGCAAGTTCCAAGAGCTTGAGGTCAAGTCCACCTCACCAGCATCCCAGAGACCCAGCACTGTCCCACTCCGTTTAAAATTCCAAAATACTCTTTCAAAATGCTAGTGGCATTTGGTTTGTGCATAAAATGCTAAACACCTTCAAGTGAAACAAATATCTTCAACAGTTTGATTCAATCATAACATGTGAGTTACACATCTGCCAAGTTGTAAAGCCTCAGGCATTTATAACATTTTATGCATG
>NW_012111475.1:1525340-1525617 GCF_000951035.1 Colobus angolensis palliatus
GTTACACATCTGCCAAGTTGTAAAGCCTCAGGCATTTATAACATTTTATGCATGGTCAAATGAGTCATTAATATAAATTATGAAAATCTCTAACACGTTTTTTTCTGGCATTAGGTGACAAAAGGAAAACTGGGTTCTGGCTGGTTTCAGGCCTGTAGAGGCAGACATCGGCTGATACAAGCAAGCTCCTTCCCACTGATGTGGCCTGATCCCAGGCCCCTCACCTGGATGCCCACAGGCCCCTGGAGGAGCAAGCTGACCTGCCCACATTTCTCAA
>NW_012111475.1:1526719-1527165 GCF_000951035.1 Colobus angolensis palliatus
TGCACCTTCGTGGGCTAGTTTTCTATTTCTCTACTAAATCACCCTAAATTCAGCACCCTAAACACTTATTTTCTCACATTTCTGGAAGCTGGAGTCCAAAACAGCACCCACCAGCTAACGTCGAGGTGTCGGCAGGGCTGGCTCTAGGATAGGCAACCGTCTCCTTCCCTCCCACGGCCTCTAGAGGCTTCTGTATCCCCTGGTCCATATGGCACCCACTAGTCCTCAGAACCCACAGCAGCCCTGATGGCCCAACAGGAAGACGCAGAACGTCAGGAGCCCGAGCTCCAGTGGAAGGGCCAAGCCTCTCCAACCTCCCAGCTCCTCATGCACTCCCGTGCTAGCTAATATAGATTCCACTTTAACTAGTGTCATCTGTGTAAGGGGTAAGTGCCCAGCTGTGAACTGGTTAACCTCGCTGACACAGACCCCGGGAATAAACTCAC
>NW_012111475.1:1527215-1527571 GCF_000951035.1 Colobus angolensis palliatus
TATCATTAAACATTTCACAAGCAAGCAATCAGAGGCACCTAACCCGGAGGCCTGTTTTCTTCTCTGAGCCAAACCTACATTGGACTCAAAGAAAACGGCACACGGAGAGGGGCTGGATCTCCAGCACCCATTTCTAGGGGGCCTCCTGGGGAGCAGATATGGAGGGAGAAGCCCTGGGTTACGGCACTGTCGTACTAAAGAAAAGTCCATTTGGGTAAATGTAAGCACCAGATTTAAGAGATTAAGCAAACCATGAAAAGAAACCACTAACTACAGCTTCTCCAAAACAGAATTAAACTCCCTTTAGTTTGAATTGGAAAAACAGAAGTGATGATCAGGATACAAAAGAAATGACA
>NW_012111475.1:1532971-1533425 GCF_000951035.1 Colobus angolensis palliatus
GCAATTACCTAGCTTCAACCTGATGGCTGTAATGTCTAAATTCACTTTTTCTTCATTCCAGTTCTACATAACAAAGCATCAATAATCACAGAGGAGTGATTCCGTGTTGGACTATTCAGTGGACAGAGAAGAGCATTCTGACCAGCGTGAGACACTGTATCCGTTCCCAGGGAGCCCGTGAGGTGGCTGCACGGAGCACACGTGTGAAGATTCAGGAGCAGGAGCGTCAGGTGACGGGAGGGGCATGGAGGCAGCATCAGACAGATGCCTGCTGAGAGGCCGCTGCAGCCGGGCTGGCCGGGAAGGTCACGGGAGTGGGCACAGGTGTCTCCTTCCAGCTGCACTTGGTTTTCATGAGGACGCCTGCAGGGAAGGGGATGACACCCAAATGCTCTGGCGCTGAGGGGAGGAGGGGAGGGACGCAGAGCTGAGGGCTGGCCACCACCCCTTGCGT
>NW_012111475.1:1538800-1539295 GCF_000951035.1 Colobus angolensis palliatus
GGAGGCCCGCCCTTTTCATCTACAGCCTATCGCAGAGGACGTTGCCGTTCGCGCTGACCAATAGGAGTGGTGGCCGTCACGGCAAGCCCCGCCACACACCCTACATCGGTTAAGTGGGGTCCCTCGCCAGCCCCGTGCTGATCCTACGCCATGTGGCACTGTGGCGCACCGCGGGCGCTGTGGGCGCTGAGGCTGCTGAGCGGCGGGTGAGACGCTGCGGTCGGCGGCTAGAAGTGCTCGGCGTGCTGGCACCCGGGAGAGGAAGCTCCAGGGCGGGCCGGAGACGTAGGGATCCGCGTCCCTGCGCCCAGGCCTGGCAGCTCCCCGCACTGTGGGCGCCCCGCACCCCGAGGTCCTGCCAGGGCCTTCCTTGGGCTCCCACATCCGAGGCTCTGAGGCTGGAGGACCCCGGAGCTCCTGCGCCTCCCGGGGCTGGGGGCCGGGCCTGCCCGTGGTGCTCCTGGCGGGGCCCTCCATTGGTGTGGGCTTTAATGG